>NW_018397265.1:3802293-3810449 GCF_002168275.2 Theobroma umbraticum
AGCTTGAAGGAGATGTGTGGCTTGGTTTCAAGATCAAAGTGATGAAAGGTAAGAATTATGATTTTAGCTTGAATATTCTTTCAAAAAAGGTTGGTAACCGTAAGAAATATATTGTGGTAGCAAAAAAAAGCTTGATTAAAGAAGATTTAATGACATGCAAGCCATCAAACTCTTGGATGCATTATGGATTCAAAGTGATTTGGAACGTAAGCATGTGTTATGGGTATATTATGGTACATTAGGTTCAGCTAGTTGAAAATTAATGGTTGCATGTTAAAGTAATTATAAGAATAAAGATGAACAATGTGGATATTGATTAAGGATTCTTGGTTAAGATGCTGCCCATATATAATTGTTTATATGCATGAAATTGGAAATAATGTGCTCGGTCGGGTATAGTGAAGAACAATTATTTGAAATGTGAATAGTTCTTGAAAATGAAAATAACTAAGAATTTAGTACATAGGGCAGTAAATGTGAGCTGAATTGGAATGATAAATACTAAGTATATTAAGCTTGGTTTATTGCTAGGAAGTGTTCAAGTGAAAAAAGATTATCATGGTGATTAACTAGAGAGGAAACGGGTGATTGCCAAGCTAATTTAATTTGAAACGTAACTGGATAAGTGGCGAAGTAATATCCTGCCATTGTAAGGTGAGTCTGAGGGGTCTATTTCTAAAGATTCCATACTATATAATGTTATATGTATAGTAACTTGTCAATGATTTATTCAACATCTTTATGGAAAGCATGAGCTCCAAGGAAATGACAAGTGATTTGATAGGTGAATTGTGATTTGAATACTTGTTTTGGATCAATTTATATACTACTTTTGTGGAAAGCATGAGATGGTAGAAACCATAGGCAATTGTGGATGCAAAATGATTTAGAAATTGTTTGTGTAGACTAGATATGTATACATATATGTAAAGCATTTTTGAAACCGGGAAACAAGCCCTTTTGCAATGTTTTGCTTCAAATCTGTGCCTTGTATCTTTATGTGATGTGCATAGTTAAATGAACTTGATAAATGGTTTAAATGCGAATTCTTGAGAGCCGATTTTAGTCCGAACTTTATGTAAATGTTTACACCATTCATTTTAATGTGAAAAACAATTTTGAAAGATTGTTAAACCTTGCTTTCAAAGGTTTTAAAGAAAACTCTTGAAAACGGTTTTGATAAACTGAGAGCATCGAGAGTAAGCCGAATGTCACATTAGAATAGTGTGACCCTTGTGCACAAGTGAGCTCTATCTAGAGAACTTTTGGATCATTAACAGGCTTTTAGACATGGCTAGGCCACAATCTGTGATTATACATGGCAAGGCCACGGGTTGTTATACGTGGCAAGGCCACGAGTTAATAAATGTGGTTACGACCACATGATTTCTCCGATGTTAGCCAACATCGTCGAGACTGCCATGGCTATGGGAACTCGATGGATGAGGGGCCTTTTGGATTGTTATTACATGAAAGAGGGTCCACGGGTTGATTATCAATGATTACCTACTCGAGAGCCTTGAGAGTTTTTAAACTCGTACTCTTTTACATGGTGGAGAGATAATGTTTTTCTGCAGCTCCCCTGTTTAAGTAAAAGCTTTCAGTGCTTTATGTGTTGATCATGAGTTGATATATGTGAATGCACATGATTAATTTTACATGCCACACATTTTAGGAGCGTGCGTGCTTTTATATGTCTATTGGTACCTTTAAAGAAATTATATGATTTTGATTAGTGAAATTTTATTTTACTACGCTTTGATTTCAGCATTATTTGCCAAGGAAAGTATTGCACTATGATTTTACAGCATTATTTTTACAAGGCACAAACACTTTATTTGTTATTTGATTTTATAAAGTTATGATTTTATACTTTGATTTTATCCTTCACATTAGCTACTCTAAGCTTGTTTCCCATCTACGCCCTACTCACAGAGCCGATGATCACTGAGTCTGCGAGACTCACCCTCTTATATCCCATTTTGCAGATAATGATTAGCATAACGTGCATTCATCAACATATATTGCCCACCACTTATAGGTAAAGGCATCTCATAGCAACTTTTTTCAAGTCACTCTACTGCTAGAGGTCGAGTCATTCATAGTGTATATTGTTTGTAAATAGTGTTAATACAAATGTACTTTTGGAGGTTAAAAACCTTGATGTATTTCTACAATTATGTGGAATAAAAGTTAAGGCGATTTATAACGACTTTGGTTCAAATCATATTAAGAGAGTTATATGGTTCAAAGCAATTGCATAGATTGGTGGAACAAATATAACATATTAACAAAGTTTCAATTAAGGCTTGTTCGGGACTTGACAGGTTCTTTCGCAAGACTCGAGCGCTGGTCAAGATCAAGGAGCGATCATTACACAAATTGTTTATTTTACAAAAAAAAATGGTTTTGATTTGATTACTACATCCTGCAAATACTTGTTTTTGTTTGAAATACTTTGACACAAATGGACAATGAAAACACAATTTGGAAAAAAAATAAAGGTTTTTGAACTACAAATGGTTTGCTTAAACTACTAAATTTTGTAAACACATACTATTTTGAAATACTCATAGTGATTATACAAACTCGTCATATTTTGAAATGCTCAGATATGATTGGATTATGCTTAGAAAGTGATACTTAGATGTATTTGGAATATTGTGTATTTGCATTGAATTTGAAAATGTATTTTGATAAGCACTCTTTTGTTACCCTACTCTATATATACTCACAGGGTTATTTTTAACTTGCACATGTAAGATGCATTTGTTGTTTCAGATCACTAGATTGTTTGGCTCACTATCCTTTGGGAGGAGCTATTTTGGCTAGATATTGGAAGTGTTCAATAAGGCATCCAATAAGTGTCAACACTTTTGCTTTAAGTTGTATTCTGCTAGTCTAGTCTTGTTTGTCATTATGGTATTGAACTACATTTTACATTTTACAAATAAATGCTATACTTTGGGAATTGCCATCAGGTGGCTATACTCAAGATTTGCCATGAGTTGGTTTATACTTTGATATTTGGAAAATATTTTGCTTTTCCATTTTGAGCATAAGATCATGCAAACTGATATATATATTGATATTCGATACACATACACACATACATACAAACATGTATTGTATATGTTTCCATAGTGACGTGTCACATGATATATTTTGACTAGTTTGATTCGCAAGCTTAAAGCTTGCTTGAGTTGAGTGGGACTTTCCCATTTGGCCCTTGCATCACTCATGGACCCTGGATTTGGGTCGTGATGCTGTATTATAACATTTTCATTAATTCGGTGACTCTATCCCAAAACTGGTCAATTTAGTACTTGTAATTTGACATTTTGTGCACTTAAGTCATTTTTCCTAACTCTGTTTAAGTTGACTGTTAGTGGTGTTGATGTGGCACTAACATGCTAGACAATGCTAATGTGGTATTGATGTGTTAGACAAAAAATTGAGAAAAAAATTCTTTTTTTTTGCCAAATCACAGGGACTAAATTTTACAAAATTGCAAAGCATAGGGACTAAATTGAACAAAATACTATAGTATAGGGACTAAATTGAACAAAGCTCTCTATTTGAGTTAGATTAAATTTTTACTTTCATAATTACTAGATATAGACATTTTATATTCTATTAGTCTTTTTGTACTTGTACATTTTTATCATAAAATACCTTTTTAGCCATGTCCAACAAAGTAGCTTCTAATTCACATCCAATGTCCAACTAACTTTCTCTTCCTTTTTACTTCATAGTAGTTGTTATTCTCATGCTTTAAAGCAAGGATCTCCCATTCATACCTAATGGCAGCACATTTTGCTCTTACTCTAACTTTGTCATTTTTCTTGTAAAATAATGCAAAATGCTTTTCCATTGAGTACTCATAAAGAACAGCTTTGAAAGGTGCAGGATTTTAAAAATTTGACCCATAAAGAATGGAATGATAAGGAATTTGCATGACTAATCCCTCAACACTTGTTTAATGATTTAAAAATGGTAGTATAAATTATGATGAAAAGTGTTTATGTATTTTTTTTAGAAAAAATGTTGGCAAAGATAAGGAGTTGAGAATGCCTTAGCTTTGATCAATAAGGCAATTTCTGTGAATCTTAATTAAGAGCAAATCATTTTTTCTTCTCCTTTAAAAGCTTTCACTAGTATAGATTTGGAATGTTCAATTAGGCTTACTTTTGTCATCATGATGAAAAACATTATATAATCTATAAAATTAAAATACCAATCTTATGGCACCCATAATCAATGCAATCTTGAATTCAAGCACTTTTCAATGAACTTTCTCAAATGATTTCAACAACTTTTTACATCAGACATGCAATACTTTGCAGCTAATGTACCAGGTCATTTCCAATGTCGCTTGTTTCCCTAGGCTTTTCTTCATTTTTTTTCAGTTATCTTATGCACTTCATTGGCTCCCTAGCGCACCAAAGGAATTAATAGATAAGAACTCTCCTACCTTTAATAAAGGGAGGATTTATTGTAATAATTCTATAAAAAAAGTAAGTGAGGCATTCTTAGCTCAATTTGCCAAAAAATATGGAGTCCTCTCTGGCTGCCAACGAAGAAGAACTAGTTGATGGTGGATTCATGGCATTTTTCTAGTATGTTTGCCTGACAATGTTCATCCTTCACAATCTATTGTTTTTCGAATCACTGATCTTTTGTAAATTGTCTTCTTGGGCATGAGTAACCAGGTATTTTATGATCAAAGTTTTTATAAGTGTAAAATATTCTAACACATTAGCATCATCTGACATGTTAGCACTATGTCAATACCACTAACAGTCATTTTGGGCAGAATTAGTTAAAAGGACTCAATTGCACAAATTATCAAAGTATAAAGATGAAATTGACTAGTTTTAGGTTAGAGGGACTTAATTGATGAAAACACTATAGTACAATGAGTACTTTGACTGATTTTAATCATAGTGGATTAAACTCCTTAGTTTACTAAGGGAAAGAATGTAGACACCAAGAAACAGCCAAACCTTTATAAACCGGTTATGTAATTTTCTCTTTATTTTTCACTCTTTACATTTGTGCATTTTACTTTACTTTGAAGAGTTTGATATTTTTTTTAACTTGTCTATTCATTGATTATTCATCAAATTACTTTTGGCATGTTTTGATTGAAAACAAATTTGAGAAACTTATCTCTTGCTTGCCTTCATTGAAAAGTTTGATTTATTGAAAAAGATTTTTAGAAATCCAATTCACCCCTGCTTTCCTCTTAGATTACTTCTTCATTATTATAGAACTAAAATTTCTAACAAACTTGATTGTAATGTCATCATTGTGAGAGAGCCTTTGAAGCCTCGAAATGATGTTGTATTGTAGAGAAGAAGAAAGAAAAAAGGGCGAAACGACAACATGCTTTTAAGGCAAAATATTGGGCAAAGCGACGTCTTTTAAAAGATATTCATAATAAGCAAAACGAAACTATTTTAGGGGAAAAAAAGAAAGAAAACAGCTTTTGGGTTAAATTTGACTCGGCCTAGCCTGCATCTACATCACTCAAGCCCAATAGCTTTAGGCCTTTTTGGGTTTTTAAACCCATTTAGGTATGCCTTTGACTTATTTTTTTGATTATTTAATGTGGCTTTTTCTTTTTCTTTTTCTATTTCCAATTTATATGTTTATTCATTTATATTATTTTCTTTCTTTAATGCACATATTTAAGTTTGGAAATTTACTTCAAAAAAATGCAAAAAACAATAATATGAAAAATAAATTTTTAATTATTTCTTTTGCTTATTTATTTATTTATATATTTGATGTACATATTTAAACCTATGAATTTTTTTTAAAAAAATGTTCATTAGGTAAAATAAAATTATAAAAATGAGTGCCCAAACATCATTCAAGTTTGTGTATTTCTAGGGGGTTGTCTTAATCTGGACATTCCTACATCCTGGTTTATTGCACATATCAGTTTTATGCTTTGTTTCATCTTTATTTTAAGCTTTTTTTCTTTAACGCTAGAAGTTCCCACAAGGCCTAGCTACGCTATTAAAATTTTATTAACCAAAATAAAACATAAAAATAGAAGGGAGACATAAACCTTAACTCAGAGTTTACATGAACGAAAATTAAATAAAATCCTAAAGGAGGTTTAATTTCATGTGCATACTTATGGGTGGTACAATGAAAATTAAAACCTTCCTTCTTACAAGATTCTAAAAAAAATAGCAATAAAATAAATTAGGATTACTACTTCTTTACAATTATTTAACATGAACGTAGGGTAAACTTAATTGATCAAGGTTGAGTATACCACATAGTTTACCTTGTGCCTGTGAAAATACACAAAGATCCTGGTGTCTTAGCCTTTGTTCGATAAGTAATCTACTGCCTGGTTACCTTCCCTATAGATATGGGAAATTCTATAAGAAGTGCAAGCATTGTCTTATAGATTCCAGTAAATATCGTATATCAAGTGACCCTTTTCGATCGTCCTGAATCATTTAAATCACCACTAAAGCATCCATCTCTATCCGCAGTTTAGAAATGTTGTGCTCCTGGCATAGAAACAAACCTATATGTAATGCTTGTGATTCCACTTGTAAAGAGTTGGAGGGGCAAAGATTTTTCAAGAAATAAAAAATGAGCATAGTTGTACGATCTCAAACTAAACCTCCACTTGTCGTAATCTATCCATGCTTGGAACTGCCATCCACATTCAGCATAAATTCACTTATGAATAGTTTTACCCAAGTAGTAATTTGAGGCTGTGCTAACTGTTTAGTGAGAAATTGAAAACCCACATACTGGTTATTTGGGTGTCTCTTTTCCACTGCAATTGCTTCAGAAGATTACCCTCATACAACTGTCTTAACAATTTCATGGGACGCCATATAAGTCTATCAAGATACATACCCAAGTTCCTATGTTTTGCATCATTTCATCCCAACCACAGAAACCAACATATGGACAAGGGCAATAATGTTGAAGTAAGATCTTAGTGGATTGATGTGATTGTGTAAAGTATCGATTTCAAAACTTTCTTTTATAAAGGAAGCAAGCAATCCAATTATACAAGCGAAAACACACATCATTATTAATGCAAGTAACATACTCACATCCAAAAAAAATAAGAACTATTAAGAAAGAAAAACCATGCTTTTGATTTTGAGATTTTTATTTTCGGACATCACCACACCAATGAATGATTTCTCGACTAAACAAGTTTACCTCTTATTCTTCAAGAATACTTTCAACTTGAACCTTGAGTGGACAAGGTGTGGAATGCAAGACTACAAGATGGCAAGCGATTTTGTCTCTCTTTCTTCAAAAAAGTTTGGAAAAAGAGAAGAGAAGTGACGGTTGAAACTTTTTTGAAAAAAAGTACATTTTATTACTTTCTTCCAATCTCTTTTTTTTATTAAAACTCTTCCCTCAAAAGTTTAATCAAAATGAAACACGTTTGAATCAATCTTGACCATCCATTTAGAGTTATGGAAGCACTAAACATACTCTATAATTATCAAAATTAAAATTAAAGAATAAATAATTTAATTCTTTAAGTATCATTTAGAATTCTTGATAAAATAAAACTCCTTATTGAATAATAACTCTTATTTTATTAATATCCATCTTTATTTAAAAAGAATTAATAATAAATAAAAGAGTGATAGTCAAACATGAAGTCTCCTTTCATCAACATGGATGTCTTCATTTATTTTACAAAAATCCTCTTAAAATTATCTTAATTTAAGACAACTCTTGTCTTTAATTAAGACAAAAATGTTTTATCTTATCTAAATTGAGACATATAAGTTTTCTTGTCTAGATTAAGACAAAAAATAATTTTTTTATCTTAAATTAAGACAAACATATTTTCTTATCTAAATTAAGATCAAACATGTTGTCTTGTCTAAATTAAGACAAACATGTTAATGCTATCATTTTTGTACACAATTTAATTACTTAAATTAAAACATGCATTGCAACTTAAATAAGTTGAATTCTATGAAGCTAAGTAGGGAATCTATTTAGACATAGATATTCCAAGCTCTAATAAACTTAGAATTATTCTTAATCTCACTAAAAATAATTGAAGCTTATTGACCATGAAATCACTCCATCATAGATTTATGGTTGCACTCTTGGATTAACTATAATTACAAGAAACAATTCAA
>NW_018397265.1:3810459-3810563 GCF_002168275.2 Theobroma umbraticum
TAATTATTAGTTGTCCAATTGTAAACCTTATATTATGAACCCTTGTAATCATTCAAAGATAAAAGATGAAATTACCATTTTACCTTTTATGTCAATTTTGTCTT
>NW_018397265.1:3810573-3815255 GCF_002168275.2 Theobroma umbraticum
ATTTCATCCAATTAGTGATTCAATACTCTAGATCTAATATTTTGAGCATCCAAATGTGATAAGTAACTAATTCATCGATCCACTGGGCCCAAATTAATCACCAGTATTTCTGAAATCACTAGAAGCGATGTTAATGCTATGAACTCCATTATTTGGATATGTGTTCCCAAATGTTCATCTCGATTACAATCTCAAAATATGGAGTCTACATCAGTGCTTTATGATGATCATGCTCATGGTAAATCAAAGGTTATAAGGAGATTAAATGCAAGTCGATTATCCATCAGAATATTGGTTCTACTGTAAGCAAATGCATAAATGTGATATCAAGATTTAAGTAACGGTTAAACTTAAATTTAATTCTCAAATGATTCCAGCTCATGTAATAGTGTCATTACTCGAAATCAACCATTTTGATGATTTGAGACTCATCATTCCCTTGAAATGAATCACATTCATTTAGTTGGAAGTAATATGGACACTACAACCTTAACACAATAAAGTGACAACTTTATTACTGTGAACAATTTTTAGATTCAATTAAAATACATGTCTCTTATATATGACTCTTCATACAAATGTATTTTAATATCTTAATAGAATCATGGTACCTTAATAACTAGATAATGAATACCTACCAAAACAAACTCTTCGTCTTATTATCAAAATATACTTTCATTACAAATAAATGTAATGAAATTAAGCATGAGAATATACTTGCTTTCCAAGGCATCAAATTCTCAAAATTCTTAATAAATAAAACACAGATATAACCCTATTTCGTACAATCTCCTGAATTTTACCATGACCAAATAATCTGTATAATGTTTTGAGGATCTAAAACATAGATTTGAAAGAATTTTGCAAAAAGATTTCAAACCTATGTGTAATTAGATTCTCTCATAGTACATGTAGTAAAGACTCTTCAAAATTACAACAATGACATTTAAAGGCCAATTGAATACCCTTTTTTTTCATACGTAACTCTACTAGTATCTAGTTGTTAACCATTCTCCATAAGAAAAAAGACATAAATAGTGGTATGCTTTTATGCCAGATAAGCTTACCCAAAAGGTTGGTAGGTTGGTGTTGCCTAATCGCTTCTCATGCACTTCGGGTAAAGAAATCACCATTAGATATGAGCGTCTAATAAGCCAAATCTTCCCTTGAGCTATTAAAAGGTATTTTCAGAATAGCATCAATTATTGAGTCAGGCAGAACAGTTTTCAACTTATCCACATCCCATGTGTTTCCATTATAGAAATAATTGATTTAGTCATATTATGAATAAAAAGTAAGGAACAAAGTTACCAAAGATTGCTCTCCCATCAAACAATCATGCTAGAGAAACAAGTCACCCTTACCAATCCACCACCTTATATGGTGGTTTGTGACGGAACGGCTAGTTAGCAATCACTTCCACACTTAGGAGTCATGAAGTTTTGGTGTGATAGTATGGGGAATTCGACCAACACAATATTTTGCTTGTTGAAATTGCATCCAAATTCTATTACCTGTACAAAACCTTCACCATAATTTTAAAATGAAGGCCTCGAAAACATCTTTAAATTTTTTAAAGACCAAACCACCTTCCAAGCATGGGAAAGACATTTTATTCCAAGCCTTCAAACCACCTTTTGAGCATGGGAAAGAGATTTTATTCCAAGCCACCCAATGAACCCACTTGCATTTGGTTAAACCTCCCCAAAGAAAATTATTAAAGAGCCTCTCAACTTTGTCAATCACTATTTCCAGAGGCTTAAAGATTTGAAGGAGATAAATGGGCATACAAGAAAGAACACTCCTTAATAATGCGACATGGCCACCGGGGGAGAGAATTTTATTTTCCTAACCTGAAATATGATCACATGTTTTGGTAATTAATAAGTCAAAAAGAATTACCTTTTTGGAACCTTTATAAAGTGGAGTGCCCAAGTAGGTAATAGGCAAAGTTTTATGCGTGAACCTTGTAATTTCGGAAATTATCTATCTTCTTACCAATGCCAAATTATTAGCCGAAACAAAACAAATCTTTTGATGGTTTACTTTTTGTCCAAAGATCTGCTCATTCTTGTAAAAAATGGAGAATTTTCTACAAGGTTGAATGACTACCGTTAGTGAAAATCTTATCATCAAGGAAAGCCAGGTGACTAATATGCATAGAGCGGCCTGAGTGGTAATGTAGGGAGCTATATTGAGTAAATAAATGGCTAAGTCCTCCAGACAAATATTCAGCAGCCAAGATGAATAAAAAAGGTGAGATGGAATCACCTTGTCGTAAACACTTCTTTGATTTAAAATAGCCCCCCGATTGGACATTAATCAAAATAGAGAACCAATAATTGGGAATGCACCAATACATCATATCAATCCAATGAGTATTAAAACCAAGCTTAGTCATCATAAAAAAAAATCCCAATTCAACCGGTCATATTCTTTCATCATATCGAACTGTAAAATTACATTACCTCCTTTGGCCTTATAATTGATTTTGACCACTAATTTATGAGCCAGCAAGATATTGTCGCTAATAAGTCTGCCCCCAATGAATCCACTTTGACTATCTGAGATAATGTTTGGAAGAAGTTTAGCCAACCAGTTAGCCAATAGCTTAGTGACTATCTTACTTAAGACAGTGCATAAGCTAATTGGCCTAAATTCACTCCACTAAGTAGTATTTGATTTCTTGGGTAGCAATACTAACATCATTGAAGTAACCTTTTTTGGAAATATAGCACCATTAAAAAAATCTTTCACAGCTTCAAACAAATCTTTTGCAACAATAGGCCAACAATGTTGATAGAACAAATATGAAAAACTATCTAGCCCTGCCACACTATCCTTCTCAATATTAAATACAGCTTCCTTTACTTATTATAAAGTAGGAACTACATAAAGGAAGATATTATCATCAGTAGAGACAATAGGAGGAATTCAAGAATGGTTAAACATGGACAAATCACACGATTCAGCCTTAAGAAGGTTTTCAAAAAAATCAATTGCTAAAGCTTGAATCAAATTTGAGTTCTTAATAAGCTCGCTATCCCGGTTTTGTATTTTAAAATATGAGTCTTCATCCATTTTTTCTACATCTTCATATGGAAAAATTTAGTATTGTGTTCACCCTCAACCAACCATTTTACTCCTGATTTTTGCTACCAAAACAATTCTTCTACACTGAATAAATGATTCAATTATGCATAAGCCTTGTTCATATTCTCCCTATTCCTTGCAAATTGCTCTTGTTGAAATGAATCCTTATTTGCCTTTGCATGTGCTATAGCCACTCGTAAGTTATGGAAAATGTCACCAAATATTTCTTTATTCCACCATTTCAAATTCTACTTCAACCGTTGTTGCTTAAGCCAAAACCCCTTCAACCTCGTGGCCTATATTGGGAGCTTTCAAATTTTCTCAACAAATGAAAGAAAAGCAAGGTGTTTAGTCCATGCATGAAGAAATCTAAATGTAGAAGGACCTCTTTGGGCTGTATTCGAGCAAAATATAAGAAGTGGGCAATGGTCAGAACCATCCCTATTTAAGTGTTGAATTCTAGTGAAGGCAAAGGTAACTGTTTACAGGTGATTATAAACTACTCTGTCAAGTCTTTGAAACATATATGTATTGGTCCATGTAAATTAACTTCCTTCAAACCCAACATCCATAAGACCACAATCCATCAAGGCTATGGAAAAATCCTCCATAGAACCTACATGCAGAGCAATTCTATGCAACCGTTCCTCACTACTTAAAATAGAATTAAAATCCCCACCCACTAATCATGGTTCTTGCATGCCATCGGCTATGCTCTTGAGACAATTCCATAGCTCTTGTCTTTTAGATTTGGTGCATTTAGCATATACAAAAGAAGCAAACAATTAGGAAGAAAGCCATGGCATAATAAAATTAACATGTAGCCATTGGATATGGTCTAAAACAACTTCCAAGTCAATTTCATGGGAGCAAAAGACCCAAATTTTTGGGAGCAATTGCTGACTACGTGTTGTTGGCTCCATTAGTTTTTGATGATAATAAAACATTCTAGCTCATTTATGTCTAACTTTTCTACTTGAGTGTCGGGGACAAAAATGTATGTCATTAATAAATTAATCACTTAAAAGCAATATCAAAACTCATAAGAATAAAGAGCTACAATTGAGCCACAAACAGAAGCCTCTTAATCAGATAGCTAAGGGAGTTAGTTAGATAAAATTCAAAAGTGAAGTTGGCAAGTTCAAACAGATTGTGAGACAGAGAACACTTAATCGACCAAGAAACATTGTCAGTCAACTAAGAGCTTACTGCTAGAAACTGAGTTCAGAGACAAAGACGATTTAATAGACTAAGAAGCATTGTTAGTCAACCAAGAGCTCATTGTCAAAAGTTGGAATCAGAAGACAGAAATGACCTAATCAATTAAGAAGCATGTTAGTCGACTAAGACCATTCTGTTTGAAAATTTGAATTTGAATGCTATAAGACAGATTAACAGCTATAACTGTCTCTAAATTATTTTCAACAATCTAAATCTGTCTAACACCCATCAAGGTTAATTTTGCAAGTATATGAGGCACTCTCAACGGCTATGAATTAGTTTTTTAAGGCTTTGAAGATTAAAAGAGCTTAAAAATTAGCAAAAATTCTCTCCATACTTTCTGCACTTCACTCCAATCCTTGTAATAG
>NW_018397265.1:3815265-3817992 GCF_002168275.2 Theobroma umbraticum
TTCACTTTGTACCATTTAGATCAGGTTAGTGATCATAGGTATTTCTTTATTTCTATTCTCTTTGATTACTAAGAGTGTGTGAGTCACTCTAAGGGGATTGATCAAGCTTGGATTGGTTTGATTGGTTGTATAGATTCTAACTCAACCTAGGAAATGTTAGTTTTGGGTTCAATTGATCCCAAAAAAAAATCATTGTTAAAGGTTATGGCTGAACTTGTGAAAAACCATTGTAAAGGCTTGGTGGAAGCTTGGGAATTCCACTATTTATAGTGATTTAATTTGAAAAATCCTTAGTTGGAAGATCAAGGTAGTGGATGTAAGTCTTTGACCGAATAACTATAAATCTTTATGTATTATCTACCCTATTTTATTTTTCATTTCATTCTTTATTCTTCATCTTGCATTTAATTTCTCATCATTGATCTTTAACTTGCCCACAATGAGAAGCCAATTTAGGTGAAAGCCAAAAAGTACTATTTACGCCCCCTTAGCACATTTATTGGGGACCAACAAGTGGTATCAGAGCCGAACACATATTTTTAAGGCCTAACATCCTAAGAGAGATCCAAATGGCTATTCAAAAATCTATAGTTGCGGAGGGACAATCCACAAACAGACCACATTTGTTTGATGGATCGAAGTATCCCTATTAGAGCACTAGAATGTCTATTTACATAAGGGTAATAGACTATGAAATATGAGATGTCATCACTAATGTACCCTTTATTCCCTCGACCATAAATGTAATGATAAATGAAATGATTCCTAAGCCAAGGGATGAATGGACTCATGCTGAAACCAAAAACGTTTAGACAAACTTCAAGGCAATAATAAATACTCTACATTGTGCCTTAACTCCTATTGAGTTTAACAAAGTGTCAAGCTATACCATAGCTAAACAAATGTGAGACAAACTAGGATTATCTATGAAAATACTTCTTAAGTGAAGGAGTCCAAAATAGATCTTCTAACTCACAACTGTGAGATGTTTAAGATGGAACCTAGTAAAGATATCACCAGCATTCTTGATAGGTTAACTAACATCACCAATAAACTCAGTCAAGTAGGTTAACCAACTCTTGAACATGAGATTGTCAACAGACTCCTTAGAAGCTTACTTAAAAATTGAAAGCCAAAAGTGATTAGTATTCATAAAGCTAAAGACTTAAACATCATCACTCTTGATAAAATTTATGGATCTCTTCTCACTCATGAGCTGGAGCTTAAAAAAAAGGAAGAAAAAGACAAGAGAGAAGCAAAAGAAAAGAAAAAAAAAGCATTACTTTAAAAGCAAGCATTCTTGAAGAAGAACTGGACACTTTATCCTATGATGATGATGAAGAATTGGCTATAGTTGTAAGAAAATTCAGAAAACTTATGGAACAAAGAGACAAGAGATTGGCTAAGAAAGCGTACAAAAGATATCAAAGTTCTTCATGGAGAACCAGAATAAAAATGAGTCTAATAAGAAAGAAGAGGTTATATGCTTCGAATGCAAAAAGCTTGGACACTTTAGGTTAGAATGCCCCTTGTTAAAGGAAAAAACTCCCAAGAAAAATAAAAAATAGAAGAAGGTAATGGTGGCTACAACCTGGTCTGACAGTGATGTTTCAACCTTAGATATTAAAGAAGAAAAAGTGAAAGAAAGAGCAAATTTATGTATGATGGCAAAAGATAATGAATCCAACGTATTTTTTGCTCTTTGTGATATTTCTACTGATGAACTTCACGAAGAATATGTATGTCTTTATGATAAGTTTGAAAAACTTGCATCAAAATACAAGGCTTTGAAACGAAAGACTTCATCTCTTAAGAACGTTTTAGAAAAGATAAAACATGATTTCTACTCTGTTTTTGAATAAAGAAATTTTCTTTAAACTGAACTTGAACATTCAAAAACAGATTATGAAATTGGAATTAGAAAACAAAACTGAAGCTTTGCAAAAAGCTATTAATGAAAATACTACTTATAAGAGTATAAGAAAAGAAACATCAAGAAGAAACACATTCTTGAAGAAAAATTCTGATAATGTTTCTTTTAGATGTTATATTTGTGATAAACTTGGTCATCTATTTTATAGCTATTATAGAAAAAGAAGCATACAAAAAACAAAAAAGATTTAGGTTTCAAAAAGATCTTATGTAGCAACTAACCTTCAAAAACTCATCAAGGTATGGATACTTATTAAGAAAAACTAAAAATCTATCTTGCAGGTTGACCTTAACCGATAAGACATATGTTCAAGAGCTCAACTAAAGGAGAAGCAACCATAGTACATGGATAATGGCTGCTCAAGACATATGACTGGAAACAAAATGTTTTTTGCTTAGCCAAACAAGAAAAAGAAAGGTACTGTATCATTTAGAGATGATTCAAAAAGTAGAATTCATGACATAAGAACTATTGGTAAAATTTTCAAGTTCAAATTAGTCATGTGTTGCTTGTCAAAGGTTTAAAACACAATCTATTAAGCATCAGTCAACTATGTGACAAAGAATTTAAGGTATGTTTTGATTCACATAAATATGAAGTTATAGATATTAGTACTAACAAAATTTCATTCATAGGAAAAGAATAAAAAAACATGTCTGTTATATTTCTTGAAGATCTTGAATTAAATTATGAAACATGTCTTATGGCAAATGATGGAAATGATAGCTAGTTATGGATAGAAGACTTGGACATGTAAGCATACATATCATCTCAAAATTGATGAGAAAAAATCT
>NW_018397265.1:3818002-3818216 GCF_002168275.2 Theobroma umbraticum
TTGCCTGAACTTAAATTTGAGAATGATCAGATTTGCGATGCTTGCCAACTAGGTAAACAAGTTAGAACATCCTTCAAAACCAAGAAAATTGTTTCAACTTCTAGATCTCTTCAACTACTACATATTGATTTTTTTGGTCCAATTAATGCAACTAGCTTAAGAGGTAAATCATATGGCTTTGTGATAGTTGATAACTACTCTAGGTATACTTGGG
>NW_018397265.1:3818226-3818317 GCF_002168275.2 Theobroma umbraticum
TGCTCATAAAAATGATGCTCTACCTACATTTATAAATTGTTGTAAGAAGGTTCAAAATGAAAAAGGACTTGTCATAGTTAGCATTAAAAGT
>NW_018397265.1:3818327-3818722 GCF_002168275.2 Theobroma umbraticum
GTGAGTTCGAAGGAGATGAGTTTGAAAACTTTTGTAATAAAAAGGGGTTAGGTCATAATTTTTCTGCAACTAGAACACCTCAATAAAATGAGGTTGTAGAAAGAAAAAATCGAACCTTAAAAGAAATGGCTCGAACTATGCTTTGTAAAAACAATCAATGAAAGTACTTTGGACCAAAGTTGTTAACACAGCAACCTACATTCTTAATAGAGTATCAATAAGGGCCATGATATCAAAAACCCCATATGAACTATACAAAGGTAGAAAATCAAATATTTCTCACTTTAGGAGCTTTGGCTGTAAATGTTTTGTATTGAATAATGAAAAACATTCTTTAAGAAAGTTTGATGCTAAGAGTGATGAAGCAATATTTCTAAGATATGCATTGAACTCAA
>NW_018397265.1:3818732-3819214 GCF_002168275.2 Theobroma umbraticum
AGTTTTTAGCAAAAGAACTTTAACAATTGAAGAATCTATCCATGTAGTTTTTTATGACTTTAATGTCTTGCAAAATGAAGTTGTCATTGATGAAAATGGTGCAGAGGACTTTGAAAGACAAATGGAAGAAATGGCCCTAGAAAACAAGAAAAACAGTGAAAAAATCTCACTTGGAAGAAAAGCAAAACCTCCACCCTTAGAAACTCTACAAAGGACTGAAAATAAACACATTGATCTTCTAAAGAGCTGGAAGTATATCAAAGATCATCCATAAGAGCAAATCATTGGTGATCTTTCATAAGGAGTCAAAACTAAAAGAGGAATTAGAGAAACAAGTGAATTCTCAGCTTTCATCTCACAAATAGAGCCTAAGAGCTTTGAAGAACCAGAAAAGGTAGAAAGTTGGATGTTGGCCGTGTAAGAAGAACATGAACAATTTGAAAGACTCTGAGTAAGGACACTAGTTTCTAGGCTATTAAATC
>NW_018397265.1:3819224-3819290 GCF_002168275.2 Theobroma umbraticum
TGGCACAAAGTGGGTGTTCAGAAACAAGGTGGATGTGTAAGGTAATGTTATTAGAAACAAAGCTAG
>NW_018397265.1:3819300-3819825 GCF_002168275.2 Theobroma umbraticum
CAAGGATATAACCAAGAAGAAGGCATTAACTATAATGAAACATTTGCTCCTATTACTAGGATAGAAGCCATAACATTATTGCTTGCATTTGCATGTTTCATGAACTTCAAATTATTTCAAATGTATATGAAAAGTGCATTTTTAAATGGACTTATTCAAGAAGTCTATGTCAAACAATCCCCCGAATTTGAGGACTTTGAAAAACCTGATTATGTTTTCAAACTATAAAAAGCTTTATATGGACTAAAATAAGCTCCAAGAGCTTAGTATGAAAGACTCTCAAAGTATGTAGTTGAAAAATGGTATGTATATTAAAGGAAAAATTGATACAACATTGTTTATTAAGAAATGCTTGAATGATTTAATTAAAGTTCAAATTTATGCCAAAGATATTGTATTTGGTCCTATTAATGAGGCTTTGTGCAAGAACTTTGCTAAAGAAATGCAAGGTAAATTTGAGATGAGCATGATAAGTGAACTGAAATTCTTTCTTAGCCTTTAAATCAAACAATGCAAAGATGGCAT
>NW_018397265.1:3819835-3820052 GCF_002168275.2 Theobroma umbraticum
CAAGAAAGATATATTCAAGACATGCTGAAGCTGAAATCAATCAACACACCAATCAACCTGGATAAAGATGAAAAAGGAAAAAGTGTTGATTAAAAGCTTTATAGAGGTATGATTGGATCTTTACTTTATTTAACTACTAACAAACCTGATATTCAATTTAGTGTATGCTTATGTGCATGGTTTCAATCTCAACTCAAAGAGTCACACTTAACTGTTG
>NW_018397265.1:3820062-3820362 GCF_002168275.2 Theobroma umbraticum
CTTTAGGTACCTTTTAGACACACAAAATCTAGGATTATGGTATCTTCTAGGAACATCATTCAATCTCATTGGATATTCAAATGCAGATTTTGCTAGAAGCAAAATAGATAGAAAGAGCACTAGTGGTACATGTCAGTTTCTAGGAAATATGCTTGCGTCTTACTCAAGTAAGAAACAAAACTATGTTACACTCTCCACAACTGAAGCTGAATATATTTCCTTAGGTAGTTGCTATGAAATTTTATAGATTAAACAACAATTAAAAGACTTTAGAGTGACTATGCATAATGTACCAATATT
>NW_018397265.1:3820372-3822417 GCF_002168275.2 Theobroma umbraticum
ACAAGTGTAATCAATATCTCAAAAAGGCCAGTTCAGCACTCAAGAACAAAGCACATTGAGATTAGACATCATTTTATTAGAGACCATGTGTTTAAGGGAGATATTAAGATTGAGTTTGTCAACACCTTGCATTAACTGGCTGATATATTTACCAAACCCTTGAATGAGAAAACATTCTGTAAAATTAAGAAAAATCTAGGAATGGCTGGTATACAAGAGCTTAAAGTAAATTTTTGAGTATTTTTTTTGTAAGACAGTGTATACATAGTTAATTAAGAGTATCACTTAACCAACTAAAAGCATTCTGTTTCTTTTAATAAAAGACCTAGTCAAACAAAGGTAAAACTTGGTTAATTAAGAAGCTAAAAAAAATAACAAAATTTAAAGAAAGTAGAGGTAGTTTATCGGATGAAGAAAAATAAGAAGAAAAACCACTTAACTGGAAAATGAAATGGGAGGCAAAACTTTGAATTTTGAAAAAGAGGGTAACTAACCACATTTAAAAAGAGGAAGTCTAATGGTTTTAAAGAAGAATAACCTCTTTGAAGTCATTCTCTCCTTATTCCTTCTCATTTGAAACCGATCCCCTAGAAATTGAAACCTCTTCTTCTCAAACTCTCAAAACCCTAAGTCTAAAATTACACAAAATTGATGGTCAAATCCTCTCTACCTAAAGATATCTTGGAAAAGAATAAGGGCAAACGACCCATGGAAGAAAGTCCACCATTTAAAATTCAGAAGAAGAAGAAGAAATATGAGTTAGCTTCGGTGATTGAGAAAATTGGGAAGAAACATAAAGAAAAAGAACAAAAGTCAAAGATAAAGAAGAAAAAGGGAAAATTCTCTACAAAAGGTAACCTTCCATCCTCGAAATTCAGAAATAAGATTCATGAGAATAAATTTAAGAAAATTGAAAATGCTCTTATCTCTTGTGGAAAATATATTGACTGGGATAGCTTTAATGAAGTTCTTGAAATGAAGGAGGGTTTATTGGATTATTTTGAAGAAATGAAATTAAAGAAATTGAGTGTTTTTAATAACAAAACCTATAATGGTAGCCTTATAAAGGAATTCTATGCTAGTATTGCACTGGATGAGAATGAACTTGATGACCCTGAAGATTTTATGAAAGATGGTCTAATTGTTTTTCTAAATGGAAAAGAATTTGTGGTCACAGCTATTAATTTAGGAAATCTGCTCCCTATAGAGTGCAATGAGGAGAGTTTGAAATTCTTGAGGATTATGATCCCTCATCTCTGTGGGAAATAATCACAGGGAAAAAGGAGAGATACTTTTCTAAAAGCAATGCAAGCCTTATTAGAAGTCCACAACTAGGATCCTGCACTATTTTATAGTTGCATCAATCCATGGAAGAAGCAGTAGCTTTAGCTACATAAGCCTTCAAGATATCTGGTTGATGGAGCATGCTTTTACTGGCACTCCTCTCAATTTAGGAAAATTCATGATAGAGAGAATGAACGGAATCTGTCGAGTTGACAAAGTAAATTTGGCTTATGGAAATTTGATCACATCTCTTGTAAAGAAAACGGGAATTTAGGCCAACAGATATGAGATGGATCAGGTGAAGAGCGGAGATCATGCCATTTATCTGGGAAGCCTGCCAAAGATAGGGTACAAATTGGATGGCGAAAAGTTTGTCAAGGCTCTCAAAGATACCCCGAGGGATGAGCAAGCCACTCCAACTCAGACAAAGACAACTCCCTTATAGATTTCAAATGAAATGATTCTGAACATACTGATGAGAATTGATGGGAAACTCACTAACCAGTTTACAAGAATTGAGAAAATTGAAGAAAATCTACAAGAGCTGGGAAATTTGATGAAAAAAAAAAGAAATCACCTTCTGGTCCTGCACTTGAACATACTCCTGCAACACTAAGTTCAGTTTCAGTATGACAAGTTAGTGAAAATTCTGATTTCCAAGCTGAAGGTGATGCACCAGAATCTGGTCCTGTGAGAAAATCACACACCTCTAAACCTGAAGATAAAGAAAAATCTAATGAAGGGACTGAAGTAATTGGATC
>NW_018397265.1:3822427-3823659 GCF_002168275.2 Theobroma umbraticum
AACTCTCCACCACATGATGAACCACAGGCAGAGAAACCATCTCCTACTAACTCTGAAGAAATTTTAATCATGGATGTCTTCCACCAAATGACTAGAGAAGAACAAGCTGAAAGAGAAGTAGCAAAGAACAAAGCTCAAAAGTCAGCATCAGCAAGGGATTCTCTTGAATAGGTTCACACCACCAAAGAAAGTGAACCTGCTAATGAAGAACAAGGACAAGTAGCAGCATCCACGAAAGCTAAATCTCAACCAATTGGTAAAGGCAAAAAGACCATGGGCACCAAGATAAAGTTCATCAAGAAGAGAAAGTCCTCTAGGTTGGCTAACAAAGCCAAACCTCCAACCAAAACTTCCACTCAAGATCCAATAGAAGTTTCAAACACATCCCCTGCTAAATACTTATCACAAAAAACCTCACCTATGTCCTCTCCAAAGCCCCTCAATGTTCATTATGGAACAAATGAATCAACTCCCTCAAACTCCTTTTAAGTCTACACCTTGGTGTTCAATTTTTTTTGATAATGACAAAAAGGAGGAGATAAGTTATGGTGAGGCAACCTTAGGGGGAGAAAATAGAAAGAATCTAGGGAAGATAAGTTAGGATAAAAGTAATTTTTAGGAAAATCTAGGAACTTAATTCTGATAATGTTGGGCTATTTATGTTTATGATAATATGTTACTTTAACTACTGATGGATTGATGGATTGATTTCAATTGCTGATGGATTGCTTATGACTTTTGAATGTTAAGAACTTAATTTTGTTATGCTTCTATGTTTAATGAATTGATTAATGACAGTTGATTGTGGAATGGATGTGGTATGTTAACAAGATGTTGATGATAGTTAGTTATAATGTTGATAATATTTTGTCTATTTATTACTGATTGCCCTGTTAACATAAATAAAGGCACTCTGTTAAAATGTCTGAATCTATGCCCTTTTTGTAAGAGATAAAGAAAAGCTTACTAAATTTGATAATAAAATAACTTGAAAAGATAATACATACATTAAGAGGGAGCACACACTCAGGGAGAGAAATTACTAATCTTGTGCAGTACAAAAAGATTTAATAGACACTGTGATGATAATTAAGGAATGTTTTGTCATCATTAAAAAAGGAGAGATTGTTGGCTCCATTAGTTTTTGATAATAATAAAACATTCCCACTTATTTATGTCTAACTTTTCTACTTGAGTGTGCAGGACAAAAATGTATGTCATTAATAAATTAA
>NW_018397265.1:3823669-3829779 GCF_002168275.2 Theobroma umbraticum
GCAAATATCAAAACTCATAAGAATAAAGAGTTACAATTGAGCCATAAAACAGAAGCCTCTTAGTTAGATAACTAAGGGAGTTAGTTAGATAAAATTCAAAAGTAAAGTTGGTGGGTTCAAGTAGATTGTGAGACAGAGAACACTTAATCGACCAAGAAATATTGTTAGTCAATTAAGAGCTTGCTGTCAAAAACTGGGTTCAAAGACAGACAATTTAATCGACTAAAAAGCATTATTAGTCGACTAAGAGCTCACTACCAGAAGTTGAGATCAGAAGACAGAAATGACGTAATCGACCAAAAAGCATGTTAGTCGACTAAGAGCATTCTGTTTGAAAATTTGAATTTGAATGCTATAAGATAGATTAATGACTAGAACTATCTCTAAATTGTTTCCAATAGTCTGAATCTGTCTAACACCCATCAGATTTGATTTTTCAAGTATATAAGGCACTCCCAACAGCTATGAATTAGTTTTTGAAGGCTTCAAAGATCGAAAGAGCTCAAAAATTAGCAAAAACTCTCTCCATACTTTCTGCATTTTACTCCAATCATTGTAATAGAATTAAGCACTTCACTTTGTACCATTCAGATCAGGTTAGTGATCATAGGTACTTCTTTATTTCTATTCTCCTTAATTACTTAGAGTGTGTGAGTTACTCTAAGGAGATTGATCAAGCTTGGATTGGCTTGATTAGTTATGTAGGTTCTAACTCAGCCTAGGAAAGGTTGTGGCTCAACTTGTGAAAAGCCATTGTAAAAGCTTGTGAAAGCTT
Organism: Theobroma umbraticum; assembly: GCF_002168275.2. NCBI lineage: Eukaryota > Viridiplantae > Streptophyta > Magnoliopsida > Malvales > Malvaceae > Theobroma > Theobroma umbraticum. The sequence continues at coordinate 3,824,445 of NW_018397265.1, forward strand.
GGGAATTCCACCGTTTATAGTGGTTTAATTTGCAAAATCCTTGGTTGAAAGATCAAGGTAGTGGATGTAGGTTTTTGACCGAACCACTATAAATCTTCGTGTATTATCTGCCCTGTTTTATTTTTTATTTCATTCTTTATTTTTCATCTTGCATTTTATTTCTCATCATTGATCTTTAACTTACCCACAATTAGAAGTCAATCTAAGTAAGCGCCAAAATTACTATTCACCCCCCTCTAGCATATTTATTTAGGACCAACACTTGTTCACACCCTAACTTTCTTCTAAAATAATCTAGTTTGGACACATTGACCAAGGGTTCTAAGATCATGAATAATCGAACATTATGCAGCATTTTTAATTTTTTGAGACATCTTTGAATCACCTTACCAGTGACGCCTCTAACATTCCATATTAATGCGTTAATCATGGATATGCTTGGGCAGGCAAATTTCTTGAGATAGAGTCCTCATCTGTATCTCTATCTGTCACCTCTACAATTTCATCATTTGAGGCTTAAGGAGTGAAGGGAATATCCCCAACAGATTTTTTGTGTCTGGAAATAATTGGGCAAACCTCCAAGTTACTTCCATAATCTACCTGTGATGAACGTGCTTCACTATTGAGTACCTTTAATTCATGAGAATTATATGTTGCATTCCTCACTGTGGTGCCTACTCCTTTGGTACGTGATGTTTGTCTTACTGGAGAAAACATAGACTGACTACCACCTGCCATTGTCTCATTGCTAGCCAAACCTACAACAGAAAGAATAAAGAATTTGCCTTCTTGACAACAAACTGGTCCATTTCCTACCACATCAGTGGGGTATATTTACCATTATTTTCAAATCCCACATCATCCACATAAGAAACAAGAGAGCAAGGTTCCTTATTGACACCCTTCTAGAGGCTTACCGTTTGCAACTGATGGTCCCCACCTTTCATCAATGATTCAGTCGAAAGTGCACCTTGTTAGAGAGATGGATGAGAATGTGCTTGTAATCCAGCCATTTTATTTCTTAAGCGCCAAAGAGATCAATACCTTTGAAAGCTGACCGTATCTCCTGCATCTTGGGCATTCGGGTGAACTTGCCAATAAGGGAGTACAAGAGAGGTTTTGCTAAGGTTTGGATCTCATCCTTGAAGAATGCTGCCGCAGACCTATCCTTGTAAATCACAGAATTTCGGGTTATAGGGATCACAGAAGGTTTATCTCCGACCGCAATGGACAAAAACGATTTTTTTTGAAATCGTGGTGACGTTGGTGGCTGTGTGGGGGCTTGCATGGCTTGCGGGAAGCCATGGGAAAGTGGCGGCTGGGTTGTCTTCTTAGTGGCAATAGTTGGGGGTGAAACCAACGACCTAGGGAAAGGAGAGGACGCTGGCAGTGAGTGGTTAGGAAGGGCTAGCAGCCGGCCAGCAGCCAAGCTGTGGGTGTTTGGGAGAGAAGGGAAGGTGTGAGAGTTGAGAGCCTTTTTCATTTGATAAATAATTATTTATGTAATTAGAAGTTTGTGCTTTTGTATATTTTTATTTTAAGCTTATTGTACTCATAAAGCCCAAAGAATTTTTACCTTTGGCTCACAGTAATAAAATTGCATACTTCTCAAAAAACATTTAAAGAATGAAATTTAAAAATTTATAATAATTTAAAATTAACCTTTTAAAAAAGGAACTTTTAGGGAAGTTACAAGTGGTAGTTTTCTTAAAATTTTCAATGTAAATATAATTATAGGACCTTTCAACAGTGTTAGGGAGAAACCTCAAAAATAATTTTTACTAGAAGGTTTATTTCTACATAATTAACAAATCATATAAAATAATCTTTTACATGTTCTTATTTAAAATGCCTAGTGGGATTAAAAATGAGTTGGATAGACTTCAAAAGAGATTTCTATGGGAAGGTTCTAACAGTAATAGATGGGTGCATTATGTGAAATGGGAGAACATTTGTAAATCAGGCTAGGCATTGTTGATTTAGAAGTAAGGAATAGGGTCTTCTCACAAAATAGTTACGGCGTTATGAAAATGAACCAGAGAGTCTGTGCAAGCAAGTTGTGCCTGCTAAGAATGGCTATGAATGTTGTGCCCTATTACCTAAAGCTATTGTTACTCACAAATGTTCTAACACATGGAAAAATATTATTTCTCCTCTTTTGCCTACTGATAAAATTTTCTTGCAGGTAACAGCTAATTTGGGAATTATTGCAAGTAATGGTAAATCAATACATTTTGGCATGAGGTGTGGCTAGAAAATATGGTCCTTAAAAGTGAGTTCCTTAGGCTATTTGCATTGGCAGTCAATAAATGAGGAAGAATTTGTGAGTTTGGATAGTGGACTGATCATGGATGACAACGGAGAATTGTGCTTAGAACAAAGCTTTTTGGTTGGGAGCTTGAACAATGGACAAGGTTATGGAGCTGCCTTAAAGAATATACTCTGGGTGATGGATTCAAATATGGTTTACTATGGAAAGCAACAGCTAGTGGTAAGTTCTCATCCAAGTCCTTTTGCCATTTAGCTAGTAATCAATTGATTCACGGCAAGGAATTATGGAAGCAAATTTGGCTTGGCTATGCCCCATATAGAGTGGAATTATTTGGTGGGCAATTAATTTAGGAACGTATTGGTCTGAAAATGGAGTTAGCAAAGAGAAGATTAATTGAGGAGAATCAAGCAAATTGTGTGCGTTGCAAACAACAGCCTGAAATAGTGCAACATTTATTTTTTTCATGTGGGGAAACCTAGAGCGTATGGGGGATGTGGTGTGTGGGTTGGGATGACGATTGGGTCATTCATGAAAATCCAAAGTCATCCTTTCTATCTTGGAGAACGTTGTGTTTAAATGGTGAAAAGCTTAAGACACTTGGTTTGGACATTACTAAAAGGAGGAGTTATGTTTGCTGGATGTTCGGACATTAGCTGAAAGCCTGGTCTAATGATTGGGACCATTAATTGTAATTCGGACAGACCTCTTGATTTGGATAGAATGCATGCTGAAATGCAGTGAAGGTTCGGATTTAAATGGTACTCACACATCCCCACTTTCGAGTCCAAATCACTAAGGGGTTCTCTTCTCTTTATTTTATGCAACTTTTAAGTTGTACTTATATGCTTTGTAATCATAAAAGATAAGTTGGGCTTTGACAATCAGCAATAAAATTACATAATTTAAAAAATATATATAAAATAATCTATAAATTAGAAAGTTCACCATGATATTTATTTGCTTGCGTCACAAGCATTTAATTTTAATTAAATAAATATACAAAAATCCTCCATTGATGGAATTTAAAGGAAATTATGAGTGAATTTTCTTGAAAATTCCTAAATGAGAAAAATTTCTAAAATTCTGTCAAGTGTCAGAGAATTTAAGAAAATTTCTAATGTAAATGGTTTACACATAAAGAAATTAAAAAATTAAAATAAAATAAAGAAATGAAACATTTAAAGGTATAAAAATAATTTAAAGTTGAAACCGTGAGAGAGAATAATTTGGTAAGATGTTTTTTTTTAATTGAAAAAATAGAAATCTATGCTTCAAAACCAAATTACTAAAACTTATTTGATTATAGCACATTAATTGCTACGACTTGGTTCTCTGTCACTGGTATAAAATCGACCAAATGTCCTGTTATGGATCCGTGGAGGTTGAGCAATCATGTGCTGCAGATTGTTGCCCTAACCAGTAAACTTCAACAATGGCAAATGTAACATACTGCTAGATCTCGAAACAACGTGGCGGATTGGCTTGCTAAGGTCGGGGTGAGGAGGGAACATGATCTTTTGTTATTTCACTCAGTCTAGATTCCAATCTGAGCTGGAAGAATTGTTTTCGGTGTTTGTTTTTTTTTTCTCTATTCGCAGCCTTGGCTTCTGTGTGGGCTCTACTGTGGCTCTCGGCTGATCAGAGTTCTTTCGATCTGAGTTTCCTGCTCTATGCTTGGGTCTTGTTGGTTTTGAGGGCTCTAGTGTCTGTTTGATTTTGGCTTCTGTCTGTGAGTCCAACTGATTGATTTGATCACTCCTTTGGCTGTTTGGTGTTGTGAATTTCTGATGGTTCTTGATCAGGTGTTTGCGGAATGATTGTTGATTGCTCTGCTGGTTTTATCTTGAACTGTTGAATTTAAGTAAAAGGCAGGAAGAAAACCTAACGATGAGGCTTACCGATCTAAAAGATGAAGAAAGGGTTTTATCTTGAATTGTTGGCTTAGTTTTTTTTAGGGTTAAAAGTTATTATAATAAAAAATAATAGTTTTTAAAATTAAGTTAAAACTGTTTGATAAATTTACTTGTTATAAGTTTTTTTTTTATAAATAAGCTGTTTGGCAAGATAATTTATATAAACTCTAATTTTGGTTGAAATTACCATAAAAGATATTTAGTAAATAACTTTTTATTAATCACAAATTTCTTTGTTCAAAACAGAAAAAATTAACTTTGTTTTTTATCTATTTAAAATAAATTTTTAAAAATATAAAAAGTATTTTATATAACATAAAGTTTATAATTAATAATAAATCATAAAAAAAAGATTCCACAAATAATTCATAGGTAACACTTAATTCATAAATAATTAATAAATTAACAATTTTATTTTTCATCAATTCAGTAGCTATTTGGTTGCGAACTTTACCTATGTAACTATCATCCAATGTTCTTCTAGAAGTATATCAACCCATTTCTACCTCACTACTGTAACTATCATCCAATGTTCTTCTAGAAGTATATCAACCCATTTCTACCTCACTACTTCTTTCTTCTTGACTTTCAAGAATATAATTAGGATTACGATCACATTTGTCAAACTCCTCATCTATAACACCACACTGTCTAATGTAGTTATGAAGTGTCGTTGTTGCAACAATAATCTTTTCTTGTTTTATCAACGGAAATGGCTTCATATCACATAAAATATGCCACCTATTCTTCTCAACTCGAATTGTTCGTTCAATGACATTTCTTAACGAAGAATGTGCATGGTTGAATGTTTCTTCTACACCTTCTGGCTGACTACAACCTTTAAAATCAAGAATGTGATATCTTTCATCTTTATAAGGTGCTAGATACAATTTCATATTAGGATAACCAGCATCCACTATATAATATTTACCTAAGAAAAAAGTTAAAGCTTTAAGTGTTAGTTCATTATAAAAATTCAAGAGATAAATATATAGAATGTCAAACTTTATATAAGTTGTACCTTCTAGAGGGTGAAGGAATACGTTTTTCATTTCTTCAAGCACAGTTGAAAAGATACGAGTGTCATGTGCAGTGCTAAGCCAACCAACAACCACAAAAATGAATAGCATGTCAAAATTACACACTAACA
>NW_018397265.1:3829789-3829886 GCF_002168275.2 Theobroma umbraticum
TGTTGGATATCCCTTTCAACCAATAAAACCAATTTGATCATTTACAGGAGGAATAGTAGGAACATGTGATCCATCTATAGCACCAATGCACCCTTGA
>NW_018397265.1:3829896-3829973 GCF_002168275.2 Theobroma umbraticum
AATATCTACGATCATTTTTAATTTTGGATGGAACTTCTGCAAAATGAAAATCTGAAGCCTTGACAATTTCATTGGCC
>NW_018397265.1:3829983-3830263 GCF_002168275.2 Theobroma umbraticum
AACTATCTAACACTTCACCGAACTTCCTACTTATAGTCCTTCTCGATTTTTCAAATTTATTTTGGACATTACGATTTGTTTCGTTGTGTGCACAAGTCCAAAGAAACATAGCAACCGCCTCCAATGTTGTCATGTCTTTAGATGGATGTAACCATCCCTTATTTATCAATGCATTTGTAAGTTGCAATACAGCGTGTGATTCCATCCTAAACATTCTATAACTTTCACCTAGAGTTTGTAAAGTTTCATGTACCCAATTCCATCCATCAGAATAATTGAA
>NW_018397265.1:3830273-3830379 GCF_002168275.2 Theobroma umbraticum
TGTTTCATTAAGTATTTCATGTGATATCAACTGTAATAGTAGCTCCTCCATACATGTTTTGATAAACCTTGCACATTTTCTTCTCTTTACAACTTGTATTGATGCT
>NW_018397265.1:3830389-3830501 GCF_002168275.2 Theobroma umbraticum
TAGACATCTATTTAACAATATCAAAATACATAAGTGGAAATCTAAGTATATCAATTAAAAAACAAATATTATTTGAAACAAATCAAATAGTACAAATAACAATTCAAATAAA
>NW_018397265.1:3830511-3830600 GCF_002168275.2 Theobroma umbraticum
ATAATGACAAATTCTTTCAAACACCAATTTAATTAAACATAACAAGTAACAAAAATATAAAAAGAAAGTAGTTTAAAGTTCAACATCAA
>NW_018397265.1:3830682-3831223 GCF_002168275.2 Theobroma umbraticum
TTAGCTTATCACTTAAATCTGGCAAAGAAATAAAAATGAGTCCATTTTCTTCCTTTTTAATCAATTGTAGTGCAAATTTAAATTCATCTGCACTCAATCTCCTCTCATTTTGTAGAGATTTCATTACTCGAACACACTCTGGAATACTATATTGTCTTATGGCTTGTGATGACATTGAAATTTCAGCACTTTCAGCTGCGTTATGACTTTCTGCTACCTCGCACAATCATCCCAACGTTCTTTGTAAGCTTGCTGCAGTCCCAGTTTTTGCCTTACCCTTTATCACTTTTTTTCCCATTTCTCCTGGCACCATTTTTTTTCTCTTGATTTGAGTGTTTACTATAGGGCCATCATATTCATCACAATTGAATTCTTCAACATCAAATTCAACACTACCTTGTGACGAAGTTAGATTTGTAGGTCTAACATTATCTTCAATTAATACACCCATTGTTGGTGTCCATGCATTTTGACTAGTGGCTACGGTATCTCTAAATATAAATTTCAATTCATCAACATGTTCCAACCCTTGATACTGAAA
>NW_018397265.1:3831233-3831334 GCF_002168275.2 Theobroma umbraticum
TTTGGATTGACCTACACAAACATCAAAGAGAAAGAAACTTTTAAACGAGGTACATATGTAAATTAATTTATAGTAGATGAAACATATAAAATTTAAAATAC
>NW_018397265.1:3831344-3859554 GCF_002168275.2 Theobroma umbraticum
TTTGGCTTCCCACCATGTGGCATCAGCTTCAATGGTTCTTGTCTTATGGTTCCAACCCAAACCTATTTCTTTGCCCTTCAATTGTTTACATAAAGTCCACTCATTCCTTAGACTATCCAATCTATTTTTCAATTTCTTTTGGGTATAGTTTTTATTAGCACGAGTATTAAATTCTTATACTACAACTTCCCATCTTTTAGTTATAAATGAAATTCTTGGTTTTTCACACTTACGAATCTCATCTGTACAAACTTAAAGTAAGATTTTAGTAGTGACCAAATCCCATTTTGCATTATGTTTTGGTTTATTTGAAATTTCAAAATTAAGTGGAGGCATTTCTTGACTAGCCATAAACTGCAACACAACATATAAAGCAATAAATATTGTGTCATCACTCAAACAATAAGACACCTAAATTTATTATGCAATCAACAGAATTTAGAAATGAAGGCTTCTATTTTTAGCTTACTATTTTGATAAACTTAGAATAATAATGTCTAATTCACATTATATCATGGTTTGTAAATTTTTCCTATTCCTCAAGAACTACCTTAAATTTGTGCGCTTCACTTACAATTTAGCAAAGGTTAGGGTGTGTTAGGGGTTGGCTTGTTTAGAGATTGTGGCTTGAAAATTGAAGAATTATGGTCATAAATTTTTAATTAAGAACAACCAAGTTTCAACTATATATTTGGACCGAGAGGGAATAAGATGAAGAGAACTTGAATACATATAACACTAATCCGATTCACAAAGCTTCTAGCTCAACAAAGGTTTTTGTTCTTAAGATCCAAGATTTTTTTTTTTTGGTGTGTTTGTGTAGTAAGAATATTAAACAATAATAGCGAGGGTTCATGATTAAGCTTGTTCTCTAACAACCGTATCACTTTTTCCACATTGTGATATCGATCTTGAACCAATTTCCACAAAGCCCATATAATCCTTCCAAACATCTAAGCAAGATCAATAATTAAGGATGGCTTATAACCCATAATTAATTAATTAATTTAAATCAGCATAAAATGCCATCTAAATTAATCAATTTATATGATCAGTGCAATCAAATTAATAATTAACAAGTGGACTAATGTATAAGATCAACATAATTAGCAATATGAAAATTTTCCCATCCCTCTAAATCAATTCCTTTAACAAGGAAATCAGATTATTAACATTAACAAATCATTACATATATAATGGTCGAAGATAATATGCCCTAGAAAAAGAATTTTATCAAACCTTGTAATAATTTCAAATGTAATTCAAATAAAGCACCAATATTTAATACTGTTTATCTTACATTATCACGAGTTGCATTGTGTATTTATATCTTTAAGTTATAAATTTTGTCTTTTTTTTTACGTACAATTTATGCAACTCTTAACGTTAATTATAACATTTTCAACATATAAATTGCAAGAAAATGAAAGCTTCTATGGCATTCCATGATCTCAATATCTATATTGGATAAGTTTTGGATTTTAGAAAAAGAATTCTTAGACATTTTTTTTTGCCCCATCCCACAGATCAACTTGATAAGCAATGGGGCCAATCATAAGTATCAAGGGGTATAATGTCAAAAGGAATTTACCCTTTGATACTTATGATTGATGCCAGCTTGTCTGTCCACTCTAAAGAATTTTTTTAATTAGTTCAAGAAAAATAAAGAACTAAAAACGTTACTTTTCTCTACTTGCCCCTTCTATTGGCTTCAAAGTTGAAAAGGAACAACAAAATTAAAATAGGAGAACAAAAATCAATCTATTTATTTAACTATAACTTTAACTTTAACTTTATGTATATCAAGTGTCATATATATACTTATTTAACTTTAACTTCTCAATTTTTATCTAATTTATTTCAACAACAATTGACCTATTTGACTTATTTCAATCATAATCAATAAATATTATATATACAAAAAAAAAGTTAAGAACAAATAAATGTCACATAATTTTCATATCAAACAATAAATTGAGAAATATCAAATAATAAAAAGAGTTTCCAAAACCCAAAAAAAAAGAATGATAAAAAATAAAATGAAAAAAAAAATAAAAAAAGAAAAAATAATACCTTAATGTAGTTTTGATTTTTTGGTTTTTGTTCTTCTTAATTTTTGTAAGAACAAAAAAAATCTCGATTTGCAGAAAAAGAGAGAGGAGAGAGAGATCGATAGGGAGAAAGGGAGGAGTATTTTTGAGAGAGAGGATGTTTATGGAAAAAAAATAACTCTCTTAATAAGTTGAAGTGTTTTTAATATAAAAAAAAAAAAAAGCTCCTAATTGGAGCTTTTTTTTAAGCTCTTTTTTTTTAAATTTTATTCTTTAAAAAAAAGTTACTTTTTTATAAGAACTTTTTACGAAATTCTGTTTAGTTCAACTTTTACTTTTAAGCAGTAGATAAGCTAAATATAAATTAGACCAAACAGGTACTTAAAGAACACAGCAGAAAATTAAAAGAAACAAAAGACTTAAAAAACAGTATAATTCTATTACCGTTGCCCCTTCAAACACCATTATTACCTCAATGTTAATAGGGTTGGCATTAAATTAGAAAATGGGCACCAATGAGGACACCAACTATAGCTAGGGATTTTTATTCATAAAAATACAAATAAATAAAATTCCTCAATAATGGAATTTAAAAAACGTTATAAGTGACAATATTTTTTGAAAATTTTTAAGTGAGAAAGTTTTTTTTATAATTTTGTAAAAAAGTGTTAGAAAATTTAGAAAAAAAATTTCAACATAAAATAATTTCTATTTATGAAAATTAAAATAAAATAATAAAATAAGAAACAAAAGAAAATTAAGAAATAGAAAAGAATTTAACTCAAACATTTTTATAATACCAAAATCCAACGATGGAACCTCTTCAATGAAATAGATGATTTTTTTGAATGTTCTTGAGGTGAAGCAACTCTCTTAATTTTCGTCAAGTGTAGAAAAAAGTTAAGGAGAGGTTCAAATATTATAAAAAATTAATAAAAATAGAAAAAAAATAATTAAGAAAAATAAAAGTTTATGAGAAATTAAAGCTTATTTATCAAGATTGAAAATAAAATAACACAAGATTAATTTACCATTCTTTGAATAGGCATTGTAAGATGTTAATATTTCCGCATGCATAACTGTTATATAAACAGGAGTCTATTCATTTTAGTAGACATAAGTCAAGCATAAAATTTCATTGGCTAAGATAGATTCAATTATGTAGCCAATTACATCTAAAAAAATTGATGATAACTCCTTTCTTAAATCAAACAATTGGGTTTTCGAACTGAAATATGGCAATACATAGAAAGTAATTGTTCAGAACTAATTACTGATTAAAAATTAACTAATAATACACGTGTAGGTTTTATAAGCTAGAGTTTTCTGCTCACTGTATCCATTTCCAAGGTCATCAATCCATCACGTGAATCTCTTCCTCTGGAACATGCCAAAAGAACATTGTACTCGATGAAATTCATGAGAAATTTCCAGGAAACATGTAAGAAGATACATGTGTGATTATCTTTATTCGGCTGTCCAGTCTTAATTATCTTTCCTTTGTCCCTTTGCATATAAAATGAAGGTACATATGTGATTATAGGGATGCCATGCAAGTTCTGGTTGTGGCTGTTACACTGTCTTCTAATATGTCACGTAAAAAACAAAACATTACTAACTAGTAAACAAATTCTTTCTTTCTATATATATATATACATACAAGCCCTTGGAAGAGCTAAGTGAATTCTATCCGTAAATTTCTTAAGTGATCCATCTGAGTTAATGGATGGTTCATGTAAGCATTTCATCTCGTTGAGCTTGGCCTGGCTAGCTTTCTTCTGTTTGTGCTTTACTTTTGTCTCAGCAGAGCTGCAGCGATTCCAACAGCCAGCAAAAGCCGATGGGTCACTTGGCTTTTTGGTGATAGGAGACTGGGGAAGAAAAGGAGCTTATAATCAATCGGAAGTGGCCCTTCAGGTCTCGTTACGGCCTTGCCATTTTTACGTATATTCTCCTGTTCCATATAAAATTGCTTGGTAGGTTAACAAAAACAAGATCCTTCGAAGAATATTTATTGTCAAAATTGTTCACATTGTAAGTTGCGTATTAAGAAGAAGAGAAGGCGTCATTTTCTGATTCATGCCCAAATATAAAGAAACTTTGATGCATTTTCTCATATCTCCGTGATGTATCATCACCATGGAAACAGACTTAGATCCTCAACTTTGGATTTTATTTTTGTTTCGTAGATGGGGAAGGTTGGAGAGAAACTAAGCATAGACTTCGTGGCCTCGACTGGCGACAATTTTTATGACAAGGGGCTGTCCAGCCCATGTGACCCTGATTTCAAGGACTCATTCACCGAAATCTACACTGCAAACAGCTTGCAAAAGCAATGGTATAGTGGTAAGCACACTGGAGCTGTTTGATTGTGAGGATTGACATTTCTTTCTTTCAGGACTCCTAATTTCCTCATGTTCTTTCTTTGATTGTGACAGTTTTGGGGAACCACGATTACATGGGAAATGTGCGGGCACAGTTGAGCCCCATTCTCCGGAGGATAGACAGCAGATGGCTTTGCCGAAGATCTTTTATAGTTAACACCGGTGAAAGGATTTTACAACTGCATTTATCTCAACAATTTATTTTATGAGGCAATAACCCAGTCCTAACTGGTTTACTGTTCTCTTGTCACTCAATAACAATGATTAGAAATCGCGGAATTGTTCTTCATCGACACCACTCCATTTGTTGACGAGTACTTCCGAAACCCAAAGCACCAAAAATTTGACTGGAGAGGAGTGATTCCCAGGAAGAAATACCTCAGGCGGGTTCTAAAGGTACAATATGTCTGACTGTAATCTTGCTATGAAAGTTGATAGCCGACCTGGTAAAAAACATTCAAACTGGACAGGACGTGGAATCGGCACTGAGGGAGTCGGTTGCTAACTGGAAAATAGTAATTGGACATCATCCCATCAGAAGCATGGGGCACCATGGTGAAACCAAGGAGCTCATAATGCAGCTTCTACCAGTCCTCGAGGTAATTAATACCTGCCTAATTTGTCGCAAAGCTGATAAGGTGCAGGATAAATATTTAAACTTTCATTCCTGAGCACTATTTCCAGGCAAACAATGTCGATATGTACATCAATGGGCATGATCACTGCTTGGAACACATCAGTAGCATCACAAGGTAAAATCAGTAATCCCCGCCCTGGACAACATCAGACCAGAGCACTCAAAACCTTTAAAATAATGTTCCTGACGGTAGCATTTGTGGTTTTATATGCAGCCCACTCCAATTTTTAACCAGTGGAGGAGGTTCAAAGGCATGGAAGGGTGACTTTCATTATTTAGACCGAGATGAAATGAAATTCTATTATGACGGCCAAGGATTCATGTCTGTAGAACTAACTCAAACCAATGCCAGGATTGTCTTCCATGATGTTTTGGGCAAAGTTCTGCATAGCTTAGATCTATCCAAGCAACTCTACACTGCAATGTAGTTTTTATAGTTTTGAGATTGAAGAATAATCCAGCAAGTCACTGCCTTGGAAGAACATCCAAAAATGTTTGTGAAAATGAAAAAAGAAAATAGAAAAAGGTAACAAAAATAAACAGGAATGGCAGCCACTCACATCAGAGATCTTTTTTTGTTCATAGGCCTGAGTGTAGCTAGGTGTTACGTTTATGGCAGTTCTCTGATCTGAAATTCTTGATCAAGCAAGATACAATAGAGAATATTGAATAAAGAAGAGAAGAGAAGAACTCCCTAAGCTTCATTAGTTTAATCACTTAATTAAATTCTTTGTATTCTGCATCAAGGCGTTTCTTGCAATACAATAGTATCTGAAATTCTGAATTTGCTGTAATACCCAACACCCAAATACGTCGACTCATTGGGACAATTGACACTCTAATAAAGTACCATTGGGACAATTGACACTCTAATAAAGTACCAGAATGCTTCGCATATGAGTCAAATCAGACCATAAAACTCACCTAAATGTAAGTGTGCTTTAAAGCCTGCCAATTAAAAGCAGCAAACATCTCAAAGTTACTGCCGTTATTCATCCAATATGATATTTGCCTTCGCAAAAGACAGCACCTATAATCACTAATTTATATTTATTCCATGAAATCAAAAAGATTTAGCACCCAGAAACCTCAAGTGGCCTTCTTTATCCTTCAGCCATCTCAACAATACAGGTAATTCAGAAGCTGGCATTACAAATAATTTGATGTGCTGATGAAAATATTATTTTAAACACTATACGCCCCCTTCACAAGACAGAATTTGAAAAGAACATTATCCATCAGTTTAGAACAGGGCTGTAACAAACAAGAAAACCTGGACCATTGTCCATACTGAAAAACTTAATCCATGAAGCATGGCAACCAAAACTAAGACACAGGAAGTCTATGTTCAAGAAAGTGCAAAGCTCAATCTCACTAGTAGGGTAGAACAACATGCGGACAGCAGAAAGAAAAGAAAAAGCTTAACCAATTTGCTTCCACTCCTAGTTTCTTAAAATCCAAACAAAGGAAAACTAACCCCTCTCATTTACACTAGTACCTCTCCCACCGTCTCTTCTTCCCTCTCTGTGATAGTTTTGAAACATAGCGAGGTCATTTCGAGTTGGTCAGTCTAACTAAACTAAGAGCCAACACAATAGTCTGGGCAATGAAAACCCAATACCAACAAACTGCTCAATTTGGTGCAGTTCTTCAATTTCCAAAAAAGAGTTGTAACCCCTACTGATTGCATTAAAGATAAAGTCTATACAAAAGATAACCAACAAGGCAATCAAACATCTATTAAACAAAAAAAAAAGTAATCAAACATATTTATCATGGACCTACTTCAGCTTTCTTCAATGATCAACTCAACCATAGATAGTTTATAAAAGTACCAAAAATGTTTATAATGTTGAAAAAACTAATTTAGATACATTTAAAATGTCATCAATCAACCAGCTTTATCAGTTAGGTCCCTGATAACAACTTACTTACGCTCCACATTTTCACATTCATTCCCTGCTTATTAAGAATTCAGAAGCAAAGCTAACTCAGTTTCTCCTTTCTCTTTGGTTTTCTTATTCCTTTTCTTTCTTGGGAGGGAGAAGAGGGGAGGAGGATGGTGTTTGCAATACCAGTATCATTCTAGAGTTTTGAATTCAGTGTCTAGTAGTTTAGAATTCAAGAATTAAACCTATATCCATACATCTATTTACATCAAGGTTTAGTGAGACAATGGATCCAACAAACAGGTAGCATGCACAGCTAAACTAATGCATCATGTTGACCCAATTCGGATAGATGATATTAAAAATGAATCAGATAACTCAAAACCAAATAACATGATTCGAATATCACAACTCAAAAGTTACTATTGCATATATTCATTCAAGTAATAGAATAAAGATGAAAGATAAGACGAATTTCACAAAAACAGCTGTGTCAATATGCAAATTCCAACAGAAAAACATTACTATATACAGAATAATCAGTGCAAATTAGTAAGTAACAATCACCAAATTTACACTCAATTAAACCATATTCTAGTCAGTTCAGTCCCTGCCACAAAGTTGGTTTTGGCAGGGATGAAATGCAACATAGCTTAATTCATAACAAAATGGTACCTTGAGTCTACGTAGCTTTCAACATCCCATAGAAAAGAACCAAAAGTAACAGCCTCCAAAACAAGTCTTTTCAAACCATTAAAGCTAATCTTAATAAGCTCATCCTTGGAAGAATCAACAGTCCCCTGAGGAGTTATAACAATCTCGGGTCTTCCAAACAGGGCCTCTGTGTGCTTCTCAATAATGCTAACAGCTTCTTTTGATCTTATTGCTGCAAATTTCAGAAGTGTCTCCCCATCAAAGGACATCACATAAGTCCGTAATCGACAGGGCTTTATCCCATGACCAAAACCTCCAGGACTGATGCTACCAGACCAAGATGACACTTCAGGGTCTGATGAAACAGCTTTATAGGAGTCTCCTAGACCAGCAGGTCTCATGTCCTCCCCGACAGATTGCTCAATACCACTCTCTTCACCATTTGAAGCATTTGGAAGAATTTTCATGGTCTTTTCAAGCTGAAACCGCTGGTCAACCCGCTTCAAGAAGTACCCGTACATGACTGATGCAGCATAGACCTGCCCAACCCTGAGTTTGCTTATCTGTGCTACAGATGTTGAGTCACCCAAGCGATTTCCCAGAATTAGAGCTAGGTGGTTTTGGATCATCTCGTAGGCTTCAGGTGAGTGAAGCTGCTCAAGTTTGTCTTCTTCGCTAGGCCACATGTCCACTCGACCAGAAGGATCTGTAGACGAGGGCATCATTGCAGGCACCAAAGAAACATTGGCATCCATAAACTTCTGTACAACCAAAGCATAGAGGATCTCTTCTAAAGCCTTTTTTCTCTCATTAGCCTTAACCTCAGCAATTCTCCTGCAATAAATTCAAAACTTTCAATGAGATTATAAATTTTCATGTCAAGTCTATCATAGTTATTACTATAGAGTAAGATGAGTCACCAACCTATACAACACTAAATCCGTGCCTGCTGAAGCAGATGGCTCTTCTTTCTTTTCCTCAGCATCACGATCAGTTTGAAGCTGTTCAAGCTGCTGCTCAACAGCTGCAGGCACAAGATGTGGATGACTTATCAAGATTTGAGACAAAAACTGCCCAATTGGAGACTCCATCTGCAGCGGTGCAATGGGAGCAGTGGGTTCAGCTGAGTCAGGAGATGATGATGCCCTCACAACCATGCCTCTCCTACTCCCCAAAGCCGTTCTTCTATTCCGTGGTTTTGAGTAGGAAAGTGGAGAATAATGCTGCAATGAATCGATAACCAGAAAACACCAAATTAAATACAGAGTTGCCAAGTATGTTCAACATCTACATGACTGCATCAATCCTAAAATGACCATCCCAAACAAAACTACAGCAATTGAATCATGAAAATCTGTTTAATAGACTCCACAAAAACAAAAATAAATGGAACCATCAAAACGCTAGCCCATGGAAAATGAAATTTCCATTCAATTAACAGGATGAAGCATCAACATATAGTACTATGTATTTTGGTGCATGCTAATCTCCATAAGAATTAAAAAAATCGTAATCAGCTGAAAAATGAGTTCCAGGCCAGGTCGGTTTGCCAGTATCAAGATTTTCCCTTCATTTTTTCCTCATAAAGTTCATATAAACGCAAAACAAAACCACAAATTCACACAACTATAAGAAGTAAATAATCTAACAACCAGAGTACATGTTAAAAAGAGAATGCCGGGAACCCCAAAAGAGGTAAAGATATCATAAGAAACATAAAAAAAGGTAGTAGCTAAATCGACACCTTAATCGAGAAGGGGAGGCGAGGTTTGGCAGCGAAACGTAGAAAATGGGGCTGGTTGGCAGTCAAAATAGCCGATCTGGTAACGGAGCTTGGAGGTCGACGTAGAGTCAAAGAAGATCCAACCACAGAGGCTGAGGCTGAGGCTGTAGCTGCATCCATCTTCAGCCCTAAAAAGATCCTATTTTCCATCACATAAAGAAAACTACCCCCACAAAGAAAAGCTACAGAGAACAACTTGGTCGGAGCAAAAGATTTACCTTGGAGAGTGGAGAGCAAGTATGAGATCGGGCAGAACGGGGATTTTTATTTTATTGATTTCTCTTGTTTGGTTCCACTGGGTTGTTGCCTGAGCCGGCCTGCCCGCTGTTCTAGCTGCTGGTTGAGAGTCGAGAGGGTGGTTTCGTAAAAAGAAGCTTGCCGTGCACCGCCTATTCTTATTAATACACCCATTTTTTCTCTTTTAATTGTTAAAAATGAAAATGTGATAAACATTAGCCTTCGATGCCTACCGCATAAATAAAAGGTGTTCTTGTTTGCGTTATTTACCGTATTGCCTTTGCGCTGAATTTTCTTTGTTTTTTGCACACGTCCGTATCCTCTTACGATATAAAATGCAAAACAATTTCTCTCTAAAGGGACATTTTAGTTTCTTTTATTTTAAAGTAATATTTTTATCTTTTATTATTTATATTATTAGTGAATACTTAAAAATTTATCTTTTATTATTTATATTATTAATCAATAATTCAGAAAAATATAAACACATCATTTATTATCTGCCAAATATGCATTTTTAGACATAAATGTTCTTTATATCAATTTTCTAATTTAAATATAATCTATTTAAAAAAATATACTTTTAAAATTGTAAACTGTTTCTTGAAACTTTTAAATTAAAATTCCTTTACTTTCTTTTTTTTTTCTTGATCAAATCATTTTTTTAAAAAAGGAGAATATGTCTAAATAATATAGAAAGACATTTATGTTTTTAGATATAATAGGTGATGTGATGTTGGAAGTTTTTTTCTTAATTATCGATTAACAGTGTAAATATTTTAAAAATTATAAATAACGTTTGAAAAAAAGGAATTAAAATGTCTTCTTTTTAAATTCAAATAATATACAAGGCCCTGTCTCCTGAATGACAAAATAAGGATAGTTTGGTAATTTAGACACTCCGTCAGAAGATTTTTTGATCTCAAGCCAGAGTAGGACAAGGTAAAGATTGAAGGGCCCCACTTGCAGACGGTTTTGATGGTTGAGAGCAGGGTCCCGTGGGCGGCTACGTAACCCGTTTCTGTGCAATCACTGGATTCCGAGTTGTCGGGTTTACGTGTTTTGTTTTGACTGGATTATTTCTTTTGTGGCTTTACATTTCTTGCGTTTTGCTTCGGTATCCACAAGCAAACATCAGACATTGCACTGGGGTTACAAAAGAATTATTGTCAGAAATGTTCATGAAAAAAGAATTTACAATTTTTCGTGCAAAAGGAAAGAGTATACATTCATTTGCACCTATTCAAGTGAAATTGAATGGTCATAATGAAAATTAAGATCATTGTTCACTCTTCAATATGGAGTGTAGCATTCTTGGTTTCGCAACTCATCATAGCCAAACATCTTGTCGTTGGTTATTCTTAATTTCATTACTTTTGGTGATTAAGCTTATAGTGAAAATTCTTCCTTGACTGATCAATACTTTTTCCATTGCAGCAAAAAAGTGTCAAGAACGAGCTGCTTACACTTGCAACAAAAATAATCATGTAAAACATACCCTATAAAGAGAAAGATTAGCCTGATAACTGTACGTGGAATCACTGGAGTCTTGATTGATACTATCTTTTGTTAAAGCATAAAACAATGTCGATGTAAAAAAATTGATTAAAATTAATACACAAATTAATTTCCAAAATAGTTAAGACAGGCAGTGATAAATAAGTGAAAAAAGGTAAAATCAAATAAAATCCTAACAAAAAAAAAATTAGTGCTTTGCTAAAATGCCAAAAAGAAGAGATCATCTTATAATTTAAGGAATACCTTTGTTTTCTACATCATCAACTTGCATCATCAAGGTGGACTCCACCTCAATTGTATTCCATATGTCAAAGCAATTTCAATTAATTGAACAAATTAAGGGAACAAAAAAATAAAAGGCAAGACATAAAGAAAAGAAAAGAAATTATATGATAGTTCAAAAGTTTTTATTCTTGGGGTCATAGTTAAGACAGGTGGTGATAAATAAGTGAAAAAAAAAAGGGTAAATTCAAATAGAAATTCTAACCAAAAAATACTGCTTCCTAGTCTGCTACATTTTTTAGTCCATTTTATTTCTTCCTTACTAAATAGTCAAAAAGAAAAGATGATTATATAATTTAAAGAATACCTCCCCTTTTACCATCTTCTCCTTCATCGATTTTCTCTTCAGACTGCATCATCAAGGTGGACTCCAACTCAACTGCATTTCATATGTCAAAGAAAGTTCAACTCATTGAACATACTAAAACAACAAAATAATAAACAAAACAAAAAAGAAATGAAATAAAATTATATGACAGTTCAAAGGTTTTTATTTCTGGGGAATCAATTCCAAAATTATATAAAATTTATACACACATTAAATTCCAAAATTTTTAAGTCAGCCAGTGATTAATAAGTTAAAAAAAAAGAAAAAGTAAAATCAAATAGAAATTCAAGCCAAAGAAAAACTACTTCCCAATCCATTCCATTTATTTAGTCCATCTTATTCTTACTAAATAGCAAAAGCGAAAGATGATTATATAGCTTAAGGAATACCTTTGTTTTTAACATATTCTCCGTCACCGATTTTCTCTTCAGGTTGCATCATCAAGGTAGACTCCTGCTCAACTGTATTTCATATGGCAAAGAAATTTTAAGTAATTGAACAAACTAATGCAACAAAACAAAATCGAAATGAAATGCTATTTTATCACAGTTTGAAGGTTTTAATTTGGGGAGAATTATTTTTGGTTGGGAAGCGTAAGTTCCATTCAAGGCAAAAGGAGAAAGCTATTTTGTTTGAAGAATGAAGATCGGAGAGGGATTGAGTGGGGAGGATGAACAGTAAATAGAAGGGTCAAATAGATATAAAACTTATGAGATGTCATTAAAAAAATAAAAACATTAACTAATTAATTGTAGAACTTATATATCTAATATGAACATTAAATTGTTGCAAATGTATAAAAAAAGGAAATGGCAAATGGATTAAGCATTATTTGATATGATGGTTTTTATATACCAAAAAATTCATTAAAAAATTATCACAATCAGACTGATAAAAAGAGCTAACTTGATAAGCTCAGGAATTACCTAAAACAAAGTAAAGTAAGTGTTTGCGGTTAGACAACTAACGAAAATCAATAGAGAAGAGACGAAGAACCAAAGCAGTAAAAAATTATAAACAATAGATCGGGAGATAAAAGAAACAAAAGTAAAGAAACATATAAACAACTAAAGAAATCTATGGAAAGGAAGAGAAGTCTAAGTAAAAGCGACAAAATCGAGGTAAAAACAGTTGATAGATATAGTGATTAAATGAAATTCTCAATAAAAGAAGAAAAGCTCACCCAAATTAAACGTGGTGCACACTCAAGCAATTAATTGCAATACCCAACCCTGTAAAAGCCAAAGGCTAACTTCTGTTTTTTAATCTCACAACTTTTCACATGGCAACAGCATAACGATAAGATTAAATGTGGAGCCATTGAACAACGTGTTAAAATTTTTGAACTTAGAAAAGTAAAAAGCCAACCTTTTTTTGATATTTTCATAACTTTTCACATGTGAGCTTAAGAGAACGAAAACGTAAGTAAACATACAGACAGTTTTAGATCTTAAAATTATATAAGTTATAGAAAATATTTAAAATAATCTTTACCCATATATCATTTAAAGAAGGTCACAACGTGGTTCAACTTGAAAGCTCCTTTGGATCTTCTTTTTATATTAAGTTATACATTTCACTAATTAGACATGATTTATTCATATATAATATTTATCTTTTTTATTATTTGATTAAGAAAATTTTTGAATTATGTTTTTCAGTAATAATATTATGTATCAACTACTAAATCAAATACTCAAATATATATTTAATATTTATTTTTGATTGTATTGATAATTGCAATTCATCAACTAGAGATGTTGATTGGTTGGAAATCATAAATGAAGAATTAGTTTCTTAAATCTGACTATAAATTCATTTAGAAACAAAAAATAAATAAATATTGCATTTGAAAAGGAAAAATATAATTTTTACATATGTTAAAATTTAAAGAGATGGAATAAGTGATTAAAAGTGAATATGCAATATGATTCAAATAATAGTGGCTGTTCTCTATTAGCAACTCTTGTGGTTCCAAAAAAGTTTTAGGTGATGCGTAATGAGTATGAACTTTTTAGGATGAAAAAAGGTGAATCTATTAATGGGATGTTTGAAAAGTTTACAAATACTGTTAGTGGTCTAAAAGCCTTAGAAAAGGATTTTCTTAGTGCATAACTTGTAAAAAAGATCTTTTATAGCTTACCAAAATCTTGAAAACCCAAAGTCACAACTATAAAAAAGGCTAGGAATCCAAATAATTTTAAGCTAGAGGAGCTCATAGGTTCCTTTCTCACTTATGAAATAACATTTAAAGATGAAAGTGAGAGAAGAAAACCTAAAAAGGAAGAAACCAAACAAAAAGGTTTAATCCTTAAATCTCTAGTCAAGGAGGATAACAGAAGCACCAAAAGTGAGAGCAAAAATGGAAGAGACTTGGCTATGTTAGCAAGAAAATTTTATAAGTTCATAAAGAAGAACTCTCTAGCTAGAAAATCTATGAAGAAGGATATGCTTAAGGAAGAGTGCACAAGAGACCACTTAACATGTTTTGATTACAAGAAGCCCGAACATACCAAGTATAAATGCTCTAACAAAAAAGGGACTTCAAGAAACTTCAAAAAGAGAAGGATAATGGCAACATCGAGTGATAGTGATAATTCACAAGATGAAGAGGATGATAAGATTGCTAAATTTTGCCTCATGACACTTGATGACTACAAGATATTTCCTACCCTTTATGATCTTGATACTCATGATGAAAATGATTATACTTTTAATGAGTTGCAAAATGCTTAAGATGATCTTATGTTTGAATTTGAAGAAAGAATTTTAAAATACAAAGACATGAAAAAAAAAACTTAAAGTTGAGAATGAGAACCTAGTTAAGGCTAAGATTGAGGTTGAAAATAATATGAAAGGCATGCAAAATGAATTTGACTTGTTGAAAAACAAATATGACAATTTGCATGACGCATTCTTTAAGTTTCAAAATGGCTAACAAAAATTGAATGATATGTTAGTATTGTAAAGAGCATTCTTTAACAAGGAAGGGCTAGGCTATCATTTTACACAAAAGGAAACCCATATTAAGAACTTTTTTGTTAAGGAAAATGAAAATTACAATGGTTTTTCTGGATGCACTTCATGCCTCAAATTTGGACACTCCACTTTATCTTACTTTTATAGAATTGTCACACAAAGAGATAAAGTAGGTAGATATGTATGGATTCCCTAGGGAGCCAAACTGCCACAAGGTAAGATGGTAGAGATTAATGTGGTTAAAAAGGCAACCAAGGTCACTAATTGAAAAGGACCTAAGAAAATTTGGGTACCAAAAACAAAAGTTTGAGTTTCTTTTTGTATGAAGAGCATACATGGTCTAGGTCAATAACACAAGAAAGAGGTAGATTAAATTATTCATTGATGAAGAAGATCTTTAAGGTATGGCATGTACAACATTGATTATCAATTCTAATATACTTGATTTGGTACATGTCTCATAAATTTGAAAAATATGCTCGCTAAGGGTGCTTAACGATGATATTATTTGATAATTGATGATATACTCATGTTGAAAAAACTCTTTCTTGAATTATCATTCATATATGGATTAGGGAATTATTTGAAAATGATTGATTGATAGTACTTGGAAAATGTATGAGGAAAATTAGTGCTTGATGATATCTTGGACATACATTGAAACAAATACACATATACTCTTAAAATTATGAGTATTTGAAGTATATATTGAATATTTACTTAAATACTCATGCCTTACTAGTATGAGATTGACAAGTTAAACATTCTATTTAAATACTCATCTATCATTTGATCATTATTTATCTCCATGTTATTACTTGATCCATCTAAGGGAAGGTAAGATTATGCTTAAATGTAATGAACCACTTAAATCCTTCTCCTTGTTGGAAGCAATTTAAAAAATTATTAAAGGTGAGTTGATCATTGACATCGTCCTATGATGTTTGAGTACTTGAAATTTTCAACAATGAGTTGAGTGAGATCTCAACAAATGGTGTTCTTCATTATTGGTAATATCTCTCAAGCACCATATCATTCTTGTCCTTATTAATGCCTAGTAATTGTGTTATAATGATGAATTGTGCCATGGCTATGCTCCTTACTATAATTTTTTGTTAATTATTTATATGAATATATATACTTACGTATATCAAATTATTTGTTTAGTTGATTCCTTTATTTGTTAATCAAATGCTTGATTATTTAAGTATATGTTTATGCTACTACTTTATATTATATTGCATCATACGTTGTTCATACCATACATGCATACATTATTCACACAAGTAATCCAAGACTAGATCCTTAACTTATCATTCATGCTTTTTCAAAAATACACTTTCACATGCTTAAGAATGTATCTTTGATCTCTCCAAATAATAACCCATCTTTGATTATCCTATTTAAAAATCATTTACCTTTGATTTTGAAAGTCAAAAGTAAAATCCATGGAGATATAGTCTATTACTTATTCAATATAGTGTACTCCTTTAAAGTCAAAATGTCACAATTTGAATAGTAGAAATACATAGTTGACTATCACATCTATATGGTCGACCCTTATGTATCTCTCCAGGTACCTTGAATCATTCCAAGCTTCAAATTCATCTAATCTCTCAAGGATTCATTCCCCTTTTTCAAATTCATTCTCCCTAAGCTTCCTAGATTTATAATGTCCATTAAAACTCCCAACCTCTATTTACTATAAATAGGGTATCTCATTTCATATATAAATCATCCCAAAATCTAGAAGATCACTTCTACAACACATAGCCCAACATACAAATCTATCTCAAACCTTTCATAGTCAACCCTTCACACTCTTCAGTTAAAAAATCATTTCAAAACTTCTCAATGGCACCACCAAAATGTCACAAGGCTTCTGCTCAAAGGGGTCAATCAAGTTTCTCAAGTACATATCATTTTCAAGAGTTTAATTTTTCTAATGCTAATGCCTTTTAAAGATACCAGAATAGATTCATTTCAAGAAAAATCTACCATGGCCAGGTAGTTGATCTAGATTTTCTTAAAGAATTAGGCTTTCCATATATATTGGAAATTTTAGAGCTTTGGGATGGTATGATTATTTGAAACTGAATACTCTTGTTTATGATAAGTTTGTCAAGGCGTTAATAGTAGAGCCAACACACAATATAGAGATGAGAAAAATGAGGTCAAGACTTATAAGAATGCATTTGCTACTAACGTCATGGGTAGAATACTTAAGATTAGACTAAACATAATTAAGAAAGTTTTTGGCTTACAATGTGCACCTGATGCTATGACCTATATTAATGACAATTTGACAACACAAGAATTAGAAATAAAGCTCTACGTCAACAATGTGGGTGTTACTAACTCATGCGCCGAATGGTCTATGATGGATAGAATATTACATTTGTCACAACCCAATGCCAGAGGTCCATGACCAGCAAGCAAAGCCATTTACACTAATTTTCTTGAGCCATCGAAGGAAATTAACTTGGTCAAACCTAAAAGATAACATACAACATATTATAATCTTTCTCTTTGTATCTTCATAAGGTCTTTAGGTCTTCATATTAGAATTATAAAATAACTCCTAAACTAATCCTAATTTTACACTTATGTGTAACTAATTACATTCTAGTAAAGAAACCTTGTGATAAATCTAAGGGGAGTTAGGTGAAGAGAGAATTTTACAATCTCTAAAAATAAAAAAAAAGGTAAGGTGCGTTGACCCTATTTATCTTATCCATATTTATCACACTCCTATATTTGTAGGAATCAAATTCTTAAATTTATGGATGCGATTAATTAAATTCTAATATCCTTATTTTAAAGAGTCAAATTCCCTTATTTAAATATATCAAAATTTATCTTTTTGGAACTTTTCCATAAGATATTGTTTAGTCAATTAGTATTTTTAATTGCACCAATTTAGGTTGCAAATATAGACATTAAAATCCTAAAACCATGACTTTACAAAATTTTAGCAACATTGTACCAATCACGATTTTGTGGCTTAATGCGGCACTAAATCATGGAACTTAATTCTCAAATTTTAACCATGGTCAACTAACATCTGGAACCTTTCCATCTTAAAATTTCATAATTTTTGGACTTGAGCTAACTGGCTAAAACCCCAAAAACCCGTAGCTTATGTATTTTGTACATAGCTACAGTTTTTAGGTTGCATATGTGGCATTATGGTGGCATAAATTAAAGGATTAAAGCCTTTAATTTTAGTAATCTTTCTTGACATCTTTTGAACATATTCAAACTTCAAAATTTATCCAAAAACTTTGAAGATGACATTTTCAGCTAAAATTGTGACGTAGAACTACCATTGGCAGTAATGGCATCAAAGCCTCCCTTGGCTCGTTTTATTTCAAAGGTATGTCTTGTTATTGTTTAATTCCAATTTTGATTGAATGTGAGACGTTTGGAAGAGATCAAGTAAGTTTTAAATTTTGATTATGTTTTAAAGTAGTTTATCATAGATTTTACTTTTTATTTTTAATACTTATTTGTTTCAACAACTAGTCTTGTTTAAGTGTCTCGATTTTGTAGAACATGCGAGACCCATGCAAGCCTAAGAGTTCCAAAACATACACATAACACATAACCAAGGGATTCCATATCCAAATATTCATAAACAAACTTTGAATTCAAATTTATAAAACATTATCGCTAGCACATTACTTATACAATGTTCATAAGGCCATACGTTGGCCATCATATTGGGTTTATGCGTAACAACCTTTATACAAGTTCACATGGCACAGTGTGCATACATACATATCAACCTACATACATAGCGAAAGCTCATAATTGATGCAGCGGAGTGAACATGACGAGTGGAGACCTACCAGATGTCAAAATCAATCATCATTAGATGACCTTTGCTATATAGTCTTATGGGCTATTTATCTGCACATGGTACACAAAGGGTGAGTTATTTAATACTCAATGAGGGGTGTAGATAATCAAAACATATATAATTTATCACACATACACATACACACACACACACACATATAGACATATATCATTAACGCATTGTTAGTGCGACCAAGTGTTCTAGCACACGTCTCCAAAGTTAGGGGCATATTATTATCCCTAAAGCATCTCCAAAAATGACATTCAAATCTCTAGGCTCATCTTTTAGCCATTCGAAATCATTCTATATGGCACACTTTAGTAGCTGGAATATCATATCAAATTTAAATCAGAGTTATCTAAGCATACAGGGGTTGTGTCACATCACTCATAATTCAATTCATAATCATACAGTGGTCCTCCCTTGGACATCATTAAATCATGCACGATGCCCAACCGACGGAGAATCAAATCATGCTCAAGGCAAAGCCACTAACGAAGAACAAATCATGCGCGTGCTGAAGCAATGGGCTAAGAATCAAAATTATCGTCCAGAGTAATCTCCAAACGGACGACATCACTTGGAGTATTCTTAAACGGGTGGCATCAAAGCACTATAGGCACGAATCACAGGTAGGACTAATACCATTATCCGTACTTACCACCATCTCTACAAGCACACAAATAGTCACAAGGTGTTAGATTCCACTCAACCACAAATCAAATCAAAATTTGAAATTGATCCCTCAGACAGAACACATATCCATAAACAAGGCCATCATGTCTTTATCAATCCATATGTCCACATTAATCATAATTTGTACCCAACAATCTTCAATCATCTATAAGCTCAGTATGGTTATAAGCGTCTCTAAGTCTCTAAGGCATCAATTGCTTAAATCCTTTAAAAATCATTCGTCTAAGGTAATCTACTCCTAGACATTCATCATATCTTTTAAACTTCCTAGTTTAGGTTCACAAAACATAGACCACCAATGTGGCTTGTACTAAGGCACACAATCACGCTCAATTCCTCATTTTGTTCTCTAGCCTAGGCACCTACATCTAGGCAAACATATATATTTACTTATATAATCTATTCTAGTACCATGGCAGCGCCTCTAACAAGCATCATGCATTACATGCATTTTAATTTTAAGCCAATCACAATGACAAATTAGAGGTGTTCCCATCGCCAAACTCAATTTCAACCTCTAATTGTCTTCTAGCTTGCTAATGAGTCCAAATTGCTCAATCTCCCTTTAAACACTTCCAAACATCACAAAACTATTTATTTCCTAGCTTTCAAAAACGCCCAACTTTCCCAAAAACAACTAAACTCTTAGCAATCCAACATGCAAGCTCAAATATTTTAATAATGAGATAAAACCATACCTTAGAAGTTGGAATACATGAATCTAAGCTTCCAAATTCCAGCAAATTGAAGGGGATCCATCAAAGTTGAAAAAATTAGATTTCTTGGTTATTAATTGATTAAATTGAAAATCAATCAGTAAAAACATTTAATCTTACCTTTGGAAGTATTTCCTTAGCTTTAATCTACTCTAAATAGCTTCAAAAATTCATTTAGGGTTCAAGTTTGTAGAGGGTTAAAAAGAAAAGGGGGTTTAGGTTTTTGTTTTAAAATGAGTGGATAGCTCGAAACCCTTTCTATTTTTGCCAATGCCTAGTGATGTATCAATACATTTGGGAATGTATTGATACATTTCCATGAATTTCACTCAAATCTATTCGGTACATAAGGTAATGTATCGATAGAAATTAGGCAGAATGCTCACTACCTTATACATATTAACACATTGGGGAATCTATCAATATATTTTCCACAGAAAGTCCACTGCTTCAAATTTATCGATACATTCAGACATTGTATCGATAGATGTTCATCCTAATTCAAATCTATTGATACATTCTTGAATGCATACACAGAAAACCACATAACACCTCATATTATTCTTCTTGCCAAGAATGTATCAATACATGAACTAATGTATTGATACGTTTTGCCCAAACTGCACATTTTCCTACACTCTAAACTCTAAAAATCTAAGTTCAAACTCTCAAATCACTTCCTGTAAGTGCCTTAATTTATTTCTATTCAGAACACACTTCAAATCATTCGTATAACATGAAATCTTCACATATAAATATCCAAATATATCCTCAAATATCAAAATCACACTTAAACTTCAAACCATATAGTTCACCAAATTCAAACTTTAAGATTTGTGGTTTAAGCACCGCAATTGTCATTCTCATCTTAATTCATCAAGAATGTTTATTTCAAACCATAATCTCATCAAATAAATCCAAGTTCTCATTATAATCTATGTCATATAATACACAAATCAGGACTTGGCAAAATTTAATTAAACATCATATTCACCTAAGTGCCAAACATATGCATAACATCATTTTTAGCCTTCACATACTTATATGATTTCTCTAGGGCCATAGACATACCCTTAAGGATAAGCACATACAATGAAAACATAGTTTAACTCCCCAAATAATGTTGTTAACATCACATATGGTTCATGTCAAGGTCAAGGGTGTTACAACATTTGATCATTAGCAAGACTTTGAGGTCGATACCAAGTAAACACTCATTAGTTTCAAGAGAGGGACTTATGGTTCATACATCACATCAAACTTCCAACTCCCATAGATTCGGCTCACTTCATATTCTCTAATATGAGGAAGATTGTGGTAGGGACTAAATCTAGTCTTATGTATGGCCAAGTTATCGCTCAGATACTTACTCATCTTAACATCGATGTCTCTTCTATGGATGATGCTACTTCTCAACCCAAGATCAAGAATCTTGACATGATCACATTAGGGAGAATGGGTTATGTAAAAGTTATTGAGACAGGAACTTGGATACGTGAGAGACCTCATTAAAATGGTGATGATAATGGTGATAATGATGATGATGATCAGAATGTTCGTCCACTAACTTTAACTAAACCATCTTCTAGTGCTATGCCATCCAATACTTTAGATACTAATGCAAAAGTTGATGCTATTATGACCATATTGGATGAAAATTCAAAGCAACTTGATGTCATGGTTGCATGTTTTCACAACTTTGATCAACAAATCCAATGCATGCTTCAACACCAAGAGAACTTAGAGACTCATCTTGCACAACTCCTTTCCAAAGAAAGGCACTAGCTAGGATGACTTGAACACCTTCACTCATGCATATCATTCTCATTGTTCAGCATATTGTGTGTATGTACTCACTAATAATATTTATATATCTTGTTTATAGTGTTCTTGGTTTATAGATATAAATATATATATGCATATCTATATGTGACATTCTTGATAATGACTTATATTATGCCTTAATTAC
Source organism: Theobroma umbraticum (assembly GCF_002168275.2). Lineage (NCBI taxonomy): Eukaryota > Viridiplantae > Streptophyta > Magnoliopsida > Malvales > Malvaceae > Theobroma > Theobroma umbraticum. The sequence continues at coordinate 3,853,330 of NW_018397265.1, forward strand.
ATTAGTTGAATATATTTCTTCATGCTTTAATTGAATATCTTTGCATAGAAATATATCACATTGTTTTGATTTGATGGTTAGAGATTATTAGTAAACTTAATGCTTATTTATACTTAATGATTATCACTAACCATTATCGTTTGAATTTAAGTATTTTAAAACTTACACTTCTTAACCTTTTTGATATAATAAAAAGGGAGAGAAGGTTTATGAGCACATTGAAATACTCTTATATTAGCTAAATTTGTCTTGAAAATATTTTTGACCTTCATGCATAAATTGAGTGGGAGAATTTTCAAAGTTCATATTCATTTCTTCTACCCTTCTCACTTACACTTAAATGTTTCAACAAGAGTATAGAGACTAATTAAGTTAGGGGGAGATTTCAAGAAATTTAAAATGCAATACGCTCATGTTTTTGTCATATCAATAAAGAGGTGTCACATCTCATTTCTTGGAGGGATCATGACTAGTGCATGGACCCAGATGAGCATAACCAGTTAAGCCCAATCAAGCTTTTTACCATATCATCATTAAACATTCATCACTAAAAGCGGAAGTGTCTCATAACATCCATTTACATACAAAATCATCATGCATGCATTCATAAAACTCATTATACAATTAAAGAGCTTCTCAACTCAATTGTATAAGCTCGAGCATTTAAAAGATATATATATCTTATACATATATATATTAATATATATATCAACAAGTGCCACTCTCATAGTGCACAATATCATTACCATCAACAACAACCTTAAGTGTTCATATAGACTCTCGAGCCATCATCATAATATCATATATAACATTACCCATGTAAAATGCCAAGCATAGGCTACACTAACATAACATGTTTGCAATCCATAAACAGAATCAAATCCATAAGTATAAACATATGACCGACTCATCAACGAAATGTGATTGACCCGTTAAGCATTAAATGGCTATTAGACACCTACCAAAGAATGAAGACTAAACACTAGTATTCATGACACTAGTTACTATCAAAATGCTATCACTTATCTACAACAAAATAAATGGGAAAAATAATGTGTGAGTCACAAAACTCTATGAGTGGATACAAGAAGGGGACAAACTAAGGAATAAGAGTGTTTCATAATCATGCACTTATAACCTCATGCCATTTATAATCAATTTAAACTTTAATCTCATGAAACATGGTGTTTAAATGCATTTAAATAGCATATACGATGTAAACAAGTGTGAATAACCATTGGAAAACCTTTTACCTTTGAAAAGCTTTCAAACAAGCCAATACATATAACTTTGAAACTCATCTATCTATTGATGATGACTAGAAGTATAATGCTTACTGTGGCATTTTGTATGCTATCTATCAATAGATGTTCTACATGTATTAATAAATAGGTTTTGAACCTCTATTTTTTGAGCAAAATTGTGTACTTTACCATTCCTTAAGTCCCTTTACCTCTTGAGACTACCTCTATGACTCATTTCATTTCTCTAAACACATACTCATGCTAACATCGAGTATAGATCATAAACATTATTCAAGATGAACTTAACATGCAACATATCATAAAGATAACAATCATTATCATTCCATTAACATTAAACTCACACATTGGGATGGTACAAGCCCTATCAACCTTGGGCCTACAATGTGCAGCCTCATTGCACCTTGGGCGTTTATGATGCATCATAGGAGAGAAGTCGTCACTACACCCCGTGTGAATGAAATCAATCACACTCGTTATGCTTTGATACTTATAGCATTTAATATGTGGAATGTCCATCACATAAATGCTTACTCATCTCATAAGGTATATGGAATTTCACATCATATACACATCTCATATAATTCCTCATGCCTACTCCTTCATCATATCATACATAAGACATGCATTACATACAAAATCTCATAGCATTTTTCATGTTTCCTCAAACATCTCATGTAGCATATGAAAAACACATCATATGCATAAACTTAATACCTTAGATGAAAATCATCATACAAGTCATTACACATTTCATGCCTCAACATATCTAGCATACATGTCATACATTCATGCATTAATCATAAACCATATTTTGTTCCCACACTAGTCCAAAGACTAGAGTAATCAAGTGGACTCAAATATAAGGTGCTTATCTCCCCTTGTTGAAAACTAATATATAATATCATATTTACATACATAGGAGGTTGAAAACGGATTTTAAAATATTTTCCTCATCCACAAATAAATTTTCAGGTCATAAATATTTGTAATGAATCATATACACCAATAATCCTCAAATCATACTTCAATTTTACATATCAAAATAGTTTTGAAAGTGGTGTATTCACTCACCTTATAGGAAGCTCGATTACAACACCGATTATATGTTATATGGTGCGTTTTCAAGTGTTCCTATCACACAATACTCATAACAATCAATTTCTAAACTAATAAACTTAAAATAATTAATCTAGTAACTTTTGAAATTTATTCGCTTTTGACTATAGTCACTTTCTCTCTCTAAACTAAGCTAGACATACATAAATCCTCTAAACTTACCTCAAATGAGCTTAAATGTTGAAGGAAATCACAAAAATCTTAGCTTTAATCCTCAATAGAAATTTCTAGGCACAAATCATAAATTTCCAGCATTAAAATGTGAGATTTAAAGGTTTTAAAGCATAAAAATGACATTTTCATCATGAAATCTCAAAACTAAGATCAAAATCATTGAATGAAGATTTTTGATTAAAAACAAGTTGAAAAGGGTTTAGGGAAGGTTTACCTTGGTAAAAATGGTTGAAGGTTGAGAAACTTTTGGGTATTATGTCATATTTATACTTTGGGAAGTGAAAATACACTTTTTTCCCCTTTATTTTTTGTGAAAATGGCATCATCTATCGATAGATGAGCTTTAAAATCATTTTTGGAAGCTTTCTAATTGCCATCTATTGATAAATCTGGCTGTTTATGGATAAATCTACTCATTTATCCATAGATGCTCTTCAGGGCAGCTTTGATAAAACCTTTATGGATTGTATCTATCGATATATGTCAATAAATGAAGAATATTTACCAATAGATTGGGTCTAGAAAGCAAAAATAAACCTTCGAAACATGTCCAATTGAACTTCTTTTAACACCAAACTTTGTAAATCATTTTAATGCATCAAAACATGAATTTTTCTAAAATCAAAACTCACTTTTGAACATTCCAAACACAAAAATCATCTCAAAGCATTACACCATGAAATTTTCCATTCACAACACTAAATTTCAAGTTTTCAAAACACAATTTAACTTACTTATCTAAGGATTTTTAACTTAGCAAATCCTATATTATGGTGGTTTCACATTTTCCCCCCTTAAAGAAAATTCATCCCTGAATTAACTAAGGCACTAACCTTCACTGAATAAATGCGAGTATCGCACTCCCATGTCATGCTCGGCTTCCCATGTGACCTCCTCGCTTGTGTGGTTGTGCCATTGGACCTAGACTAAGGCTACCTCCTTTGAATGTAACTTCTTCACTTACTTATCCAAAATGGCTATCAGCACCTCCTTATAGCTTAAATCATTCTCTAATTGCAAAGACTCATGCTAAATCACATGAGAAAGATCCTGCTGGTACTTTCGTAGTATTAAAACGTGAAACACTAGATGAACACTAGCGAGATCTAGCAGAAGTGCTAACTGATATACTACTACACCAACCCTCTCCAACATCTTGAATGGTTTAATAAACCTCAAGCTCCACATGCCCTTCTTGCTAAAGTTCATAATGCCTTTGGTTAGAGAGACTCGCAAGAACACATGGTCATCAACCTCAAACTCCAACTCTCAACGTCTATGGTCAGCATATGACTTTTGACAACTCTGTGCTGCCAACATCCTCTTCTTAATCAACTGTATCTTGTTAGTGGTTTCTTAAACTAATTTCGGTCCAAGTAACTTTCTCTCACCAACCTCAAACCAACATATGGGCAACCTACATGTTTGCCCGTATAAAGCCTCATAAGGCACCGTCTCAATGCTAGCTCGAAAACTATTATTATATGTGAATTCAATTAAGGGCAAGTGTCAGTTCCAAGCAACTTCAAAATCTATGACATATGCCCTCAACATATCCTCTATGTTAGACTACATTAACATAACATGTTTCTAATCTAATCTAGGGGCGACTTAATACCTTTAAAGGCCTAACGCGATTAAATATTTAAATAAGGTCTTTATTGAGTAAAAAAAATGAAATGAGGCCTTTTTATTGAAATTAAAAAAAATTACCATTAGTTGGAGATCATTAAAAGCATACTACATTCATAGAAAATAGAAAAAATAATTAAGAATTATTAGCATTATGGGAATTGGGAAGTGATAAAAAAATGTAAATTTATTAGGCACATAATTAAGAAAGTGAAAGAATTTGTAATTTTATTAATTATTTTGACTTTCATATAAGTAAGAAAGTGAGATAAATAGTTGAAAATTAATAAGAGATAGGAAGTGAAAGAAAATAAATATTTAATAGACACTTAATTTAAGAAATATTTTGTTAATTATTTTAATTTTTATATATATTTAATATAATTAATTATATTATATAAAATTATAGGGCTTATAAAATTGTGAAGCCTAAAGCAAGGGCTTTGCTGGCTTTATGCTAAAGCCGGCATTGTTCTAATCAATAAGCATAATCAAATCCATAAGTATAAACATATGACCAACGTGTCAACGAAACGTGATCGACCCCCTAGGCATTAAATGGCTGTTAGACACCTACCAAAGAATGAAGATTGAACTTTAGTATCCGTGACACTGGTGATTATCAAAATGCTATCACTGATCTACAACAAAATAAATGAAAAAAATAATGTGTGAGTCACAAAGACTCCATGAATGGATATGAGAAGAGGACAAGCTAGGGGATAAAAGTGTTTCGTAATCATGCACTTATAACCTCATGCCATTTATAATCAATTTAAACTTTAATCTCATGAAACATTATGTTTAAACGTATTTAAATAGCATATATGATGTAAACAAGTGTGAATAACCGCTAAAAAACCTTTTATCTTTGAAAAGCTTTTAAACAAGCAAATACATACAATTCTGGTACTCATCTATGGATAGATGATGAACATTTATCGATAGATTGGAAGCAAAATGCTTCCTATGGCATTTTGTTATCTATCGATAAATGTTCTACATATGTCAATAACCTCTAAACCTCTATTTTCTGGGTAAAATTGTGTATTTTTGTCATTCCATTAATCCCCTTACCTCTTGGGACTACCGCTATAGCTCATTTCATTTCTTTAAACACATACTCATGGCAACATCGAGTATAGATAATAAATATTATTCCAGATGAACTTAACACGTAACATATCATAAAGATAACAATCATAATCATTCCATTAACATTAAACTCATACATTGTGATGGTACAACCCCCATTAATCTTGGGTCAGTGATAACTCTATTATATAGAGTTATTTTGACACATTTTGGGGGCTTAAGTAGCTAGATCTTTGAGATTTTAGGTTCGGATTTTAGCGTTTTAGGTGTTTTTCTAGTTTAAGTTTGATTACTTGTTAAGTGACTAATTTAAGTTATTTTAGTTAAATTTTATATTGTTTTGTTTTAAATTACTTTAAGAGTAGTTATTGCTAATTTCTTTTATGGCTTTTGTAGGAAATTGATAAAAAAGGCTCATTTGATGAAAATCAGTGCAAGTATGGTGATGACTTTATTCGTATATATTTCAGTAGTTTGACCATATCTCTCTCTAAACAACTCCAAATGAGGTGATTCTTAGGCCAATAGAATTATAAGAAGAAGGTCTACAACATTTAGTTTTATCAATTCACCCAGTTCTGATTGGATCATGGTCAAAATATTTACCAAAGTCAGAGCACTGCAGCAATATGCAAGGACTGAATATGATGCGGTATTTAGAGCATATCTTTCAATCCAGGATTCAATTGATGTGATTCTTTATCCATTGGAAAGTTAAGAGACAGTGCTAAAATTTTTATGTTTACTACTTTGCCCAATTCGGAACATCTCAGGTTGAAACTCACATTTGAAGTTGATAGACTGCCACAGCGCTGGGAGAACAAGGCTGCAGCGTTGATGAAAGAAAGCAGACATACAAAATTTCTAGAGAGCTCAGCGCTGCAGCGCTGGAGAAGTAGCGCCGCAGCGTTGGGTGACTTTCCAAATATAAAAGAAGTTGACG
>NW_018397265.1:3859564-3868797 GCF_002168275.2 Theobroma umbraticum
AATTAGGTTATTTGGAGCCTATTTAAGAAACCTTTTTCAGAGATTTTGAGGAGGAGGCAGCAAGCAACTATTCTGAAGAATTTTGAAGACAAGAAAAAAGCAACAAGAAACAAGAGAATTGGAGGGAGAATCAAGTCACAAAGCTCTAACTATTAGTTTTCTCTCTTACCTTTGTGTTTTTCTTATTTTCTTTGACTTGGATTCATGTCTAAATTTCTTTGAATGTTGTCTTTATTAGATATTATGAGCTAATATATTTTTCTAGGATTGCAATTGAACTCACATGTAATCTAAATTTTTAATCACTTTCTTGCTTATTTTCAATGGGATTTGAATTGTTTATTCCAATTTGTTCTTAATGCTTTTAATTGCTTGGCCACCAGTTAAATTGATTTAGGAACCTAAACAAACTTGGAAAGGGAGTTTAGTGTAGACTAAAATTGGGAAGAGCATATGATCATATTAATTGATTTGCGTATAGGATAGGGATATACATATAGCCCATATGTAGCCAGATTAGAACCTGAACTTAATGAATCTAGTTTAATTTCAATTCACATAGGGATATAGTATTTTAGTTAAAATAGATATTTTTATAAGATGAGTCGGGAGACCCTTATAAATAATTTAGGACTCTAGGTTAGCAATTCAAACCATTGAAATAAGTTAAGGAAGAGAGGTAAGATTTAGATGAAGTGTGAGGGATATTGTAATCCTAAGCTTGTTTGATTTGATATTTATTTGAGTATTTATTATTTTGATTTTTCTTAGTTTAATTTTGCTATAACTTAGTTTGATTTGATTTTTTTGATATCGTTTGGATAAGATTAATTTGCGATAATTTTAGTACTTAGTAAACTTTTAGATCAATTCTCTATGGGATCGATACTCTACTTGCTAATATACTGTTTATTCGATACGTATACTTATGTAGTAGAATTTTAACTGACAGCAAGCAATCTACAACCTATTGTACCTTGGGCATTTATGATGCATCATAGGAGTGAAGTCGTCACTACACCCTGTGTGAGTAGAATCAGTCACACTCGTTAAGCTTTTATACTCATAGCATTTAGTATATGGAATGCCCATCACGTATATGCTTACTCATCTCATAAAGTATATGGAATTTCACTTCATATACGCATCTCATGGCATTTTCTCATGCCTACTCTTTTATCATATCGCATGTAAAAGATGTATTACATATATAATCTTATAGCATTCATCATGTTTCCTCAAACCTCTATGTTACTTGAGCAATACGTATACTAATGTGTATAAAAATTGACAGCAAGTTTTTGATGCCATTTTTGGGGATTTGCATTTCCTATTTATGTTGTTGATATTAAATTAAACAAAATTGTCTTAGTTCTAGTTGTTTCTTTTTGTGTTTTAAAGGTACGTATTTGGCATTGTATGAGAAAAACAAGAAACTTGAAAATTATCTCTTGTGACCCAAAAATTGAAAGGACATTTCAAAGAGTTAGAAAGAAAAATTTTCAAGGTTTTGCTTCTTTTAGTACAAGGGCTAAACAACAAGGAGAACAGCAAGTTCAAGAGAGAGTAATGGAAGAAAATCACTCATTGATAGACTATGTTGTTTCGTTGGTACAAAGTATTCCATGAAGCATTAAAAGGCCAACCATTCAACCACATAATTTTGAGATCAAGTTAGCCATCATCACTATGATTCAAACATCAGTTCAATTTGAAGGTATTCCAAATGATTATCCAAACATGCATATTTCAAACTTCCTTGAAAAATGTGATACATTTAAGCACAACAGAGTCGCGATGATGTGATCCTCTCAAGGCTGTTCCCTTTTTTTGTTACTGGACAAATAGAAAGTGTAGTTAAACTCGTTGCCCATTAGCTCAATTACAACATGGGATGACCCTGCTAGGATATTCCTTGTCACATTTTTCATTTAGCAAAGATAGCAAAGATGAGGAATGATATTACTTCATTTACATAGTTTAATGGTGAGTCGTTGTATAAAGCCTGGGAGAGATACAAGGACCTACTTCGGCACTATCCTCATCATGGCTTTCCAAAATGGCTTCAAGTACAAATGTTTTATAGTGGATTAAGTGGTCAAGTATGAACCACCAATGATGCTACTGCTAGGGGAGCTCTCATGGCGAAGTCCATTGATGACACATACGACTTATTGGAGGATATAGCATCAAACAACAATCAATGGCCATCAGAGCAATTTGCACATAGGAGAGTAGCTAGAGTTCTCAAAGTGGATGCCATCATGACACTAACCGCACAAATAGCTGCTCTAACTAAAAAATTTGATTCTTTTGTTATTAATTCTGTTTAAAGTCTTTTTATAATGTGTGAATATTATGGAGATGGATACACTAGTGATTAGTGTCTAGGTAGCAACATAAAAACTATTTAGTTGGTAGGGAACAGATAGCAACACAACCACTTCTCCAACACTTATAATCCCGGATGAAGGAATTATCCAAACTTTTCATGAGGAAACAATCAAAGAGCATCAGCTTTAAGGCCGAACATTCCACCTAGTTTTCAACAGCAATCGAGAGCCCTTATTTTGAATAAGAAACCATCAATAGAAGAGTTGCTAATGTAATACATGGCCAAGACAGACTCCCTCATTCATAGTTAAGCAACCTCATTAAGAAACCTTAAGGTGCAATTTGGACAATTGGCAAGCTCAATAAATAATATAGCTCAAAGGACTTTGCCTAGTGACACAAAGGCAAATTCGAGAAAGGAAAGCAAAGAGCAAGTTAAGGCCATTACCTTAAGAAATGGAAAAAAAATTGAAAGTAACACTTGACAGGCTAAACAAGTTGACGAAAGAACCCAGAATGAAACATAAATAATAAGTCACGACAATCAAAATGAGGAGAAGGAAGCTAAAGTCATAATACCACCACCTTTTCTTCAGTGATTCAAAGAGCAGATGCCTTCATATGTTAAGTTTTTGAAAGATATACTATGGAAGAAAAAATGATTTGGTGAGTTTAGGATAATGGCACTCATTGAGGAGTGTAGTGCAAACATACAAAATAAGCTTCCACCCAAACTTAAGGATCTTGGCAATTTTACAATTTCATGCACTATTGGTGTATTAGATTTTACCAAGGCTTTAAGTGATTTGAGAGCTACTATTAACCTGATGTCATTGTTTATTTAGAAGAAATTGGGTTTGGGAGAAATTAAACCAACCACAGTGACTTTACAACTGGCAAACCGGACCATAACATATCTAAGAGGCATTGTTAAAGATGTGCTAGTGAAAGTTTACAACTTTGTCTTTCTAGTAGACTTCATTGTACTCGATATAGAGGAAGACAAAGATATTCTAATCATTTTGGGGAGACCTTTCTTACATACTACCAAAGCACTTATAGATGTAGAGAAAAAAGAGCTTACCTTGAGAATCCAAAAACAAGAGGTAACCTTTAATATCTTTGAGGCTTTAAAATTTGCTAATGATAATGATAAGTGTTGTGTAGTGAGTATAGTTGATAGAGTCACAAGAGAAATATTTAAGAAGAGTCACCTTATTGACCCACTTGAAGCTTCCTTAATAGTTGATTTAAAGAGAGATGACGAAGATTTTATTAAATGTTTAAATTTGTTTGATGCTCTTTCTCATGTCATGAAAACACGGTATGAGATTTTGGATCTTCATCCCTATCTACACTAGAAAAGCCATCTATAGAATAACTTTTAAAGTTGGAACTTAAACCTCTACCAATCACTTAAGGTATGCATATCTCGATAACTCATATAAGTTTCTTGTTATTATTTCATCTGGTCTTACTAACGTGCAAAGGATATGTTATTGAGAGTTTTGGCAAAACACAAAAAGGAATTAGGATGGACAATTGCAGACATAAAGGGGATTAGTCCTTCAATATGTATGCATAAGATCTTATTAGAGGAGGACCACAAAGTCACTATAGAGCATCAGTGAAGACTCAACCTGATCATGAAAGTTGTGGTAAAAAAAGAGATCATCAAATGGTTAAACGTTGGTATTATCAATCCCATATTAGATAACACATGGGTAAGTTTGGTACAATGTGTACTAGAGAAGGCCGGATGACCGTGGTAGCTAATGATAATAATGTGCTTCTCCCTATGAGAATTGTAACTAAATAGAAGGTATGCATAGATTACTGAAAACTCAACAAGGCCACGAGGAAAGATCACTTTCCATTACCATTCATTGATAAGATTCGATCAGCTAGTAGGGAAGGAATTTGATTGTTTCTTAGATAAATGTTTAGGATACAACCAGATAACGATAGCCTTAGAAAATCAAAAGAAGATGACATTTACCTATCATTATGACACTTTTGCTTTTAAAAAGATGCCATTTAGACTCTGTAACGGTCCAACCATTTTTAATGCTGCATGATGGCTATATTTTCTGACATGGTGGATCACTTACTTGAGGTATTTATGGATGAATTTTCTATTTTTGGTAATAATTTTAATGACTGTTTATTGAATCTTGATAAAGTCTTAAGATGATGTGAAGAAACAAACCTAGTATTGAATTGGAAAAAAATGCCATTTCATGGTACAAGAAGGAATAATTCTCAACCATAAAGTTTCAAGCAAAGGATTGGAGGAGGATAAAGCAAAGATAGAGACAACTGATAAGCTCTCAACACGAAATTCAATAAAATGTATTAAAAGTTTCCTTATACACCTCAAATTTTATCAATGATTCATTAAGGATTTTTCCAAAATCTATAAACCTTTGTGTAACTTGTTGGAAAAGGATGTTCCTTTTAAGTTTGATGATACAAGTTATGATACATTTGTAGAATTGAAAAAAAGGTTGATATTTGCACCCATTATTGTAGTTCCTGATTGGTAACTTCCATTTGAGCTTATGTGTGATATTAGTGACTATGTTGTAGGTGTAGTGCTAGGACAAAGAAAAAAAAATTTCATTTTATATATTATGCTAGCAAGATCTTGACAGAAACTCAAATGCACTATACCACCATTGAAAAAGAACTATTAGCTATTCTGTATGCATTTGACAAATTCTTTCATACTCGATTAGCACGAAAGTTGTTGTTTTCACTAACTATTCTAAGATTACCTATTTAATTGCTAAGAAATATGCCAAGCCAAGGTTAATAAGGTAGATATTGTTGCTACAAGAATTTGACCTAGAAATTAAAATAGAAAAGGCACAAAGAATCTATGAACAAATCATCTATCAAGGTTAGAGAATGACAATCGAGGCAAAGACTTGATTTTGATCAATGAGAATTTTCCTAATGAGCAATTATCATTTGTTAGTCAAAAGAGAGTACCTTGGTATGCTAATTATGTCAATTACATTGTAAGTAAACTTCTTCCTCCCAACTTAAATTTTCATCAAAAGAAGAAGTTTCTTCATGATTCAATTTTTGTATGGGATAAACCTTTTTTATTTAAGCAATGCACAGATAAAATGTTGAGAAGGTGTATTCCAGAGGAAGAGGTTGAAAACATTTTGAAGCACTGTCATTCTTCAACATATAGGGGACATTTTAGAGGAAAGAGAATAATGACAAAAGTCTTTCAATCAGGTTTGTTCAGGCCTACACTTTTTAAAAATGCTCACAATTTTGTTTTACATTGTGACAGGTGCCAATATATGAGGAATATCTCAAGACAACATGAGATGCGACTCAATAATATTTTAGAAACGGAATTTTTTTATGTTTAGGGGATCGATTTCATAGGACCCTTCATCTCATCATTCAACAATTACTATATCTTGGTAACTGTGGACTATGTATCAAAGTGGGTGGAAGCTTTAACCTTGCCTACGAATAATGCAAAGGTTGTCTTGAAATTTTTAAAGAAGAATATTTTCACAAGATTCGGCACATTAAGAGCGATAATAAGTGATGAAGGCAACCACTTCTGTAATAAATTCTTCACAACCTTACTTGTAAAGTATGGTATGACTCATAAGGTGGCAACTGCATATCATCCCCAAACAAGCGGACAAGCCAAAGTATCTAACCAAGAAATCAAGCAAATCTTGGAAAAGGTTGTAGCTCCATCACGGAAAGATTATGCTTAGAGACTTGACGATGAACTATGGGCATATAGGATAGCATACAAAACTCATATTGATATGTCTCTTTGCTGTTTAGTTTTTGGAAAAGCATGTCACTTGCTAGCTGAATTGGAGCATAATGTATTTTGAGCGATTAAAAGGTTAAACTTCGATTTAAAAGTTGTTGGTGAAAAACGCTTACTTCAATTAAATAAGATGGATCAGATAAGATTAAATGTTTATGAAAATGCCAATATTTATAAAGAAAATACAAAAAGATGGCATGATAAAAAGATTATTAAGTGTTATTTTGATCCAAGCCAACATGTGTTGTTGTTCAATTCTCGTTCAAATCTATTTCTCTAAAAGTGAAAGTCAAGATGGTCATGAATGCTTCTTATTTCAATAGTGTTCCCATATGGTATCATGGAACTTGTTGATGGCACAACCAATGAAAAGTTTAAGGTAAATGGACAACTGTTAAAGTGTTATTGAAGGGTGACATCAATAGCAACACTCCTCTATCAATCTTTCTGACCCTATTTGAGTTGAAAAAATAGTCTAACTAAAGATGATAAAGAAAGCATCGGTTAGAAAGCAACCCAAGTTTTCTACACTTAGATAATTCTTGTTTATTCAATTTTTCCTTATTGGACTTTTGTTTTTAGTTTTTGTTGAATTTTAGTAAGTGTTACTAATTTTATTAAACTTTTCTTGTTTTGGTAAGTTATATTTTTGCTATTTTTTTATGTAAAAAAATTTTTGAGCTAGCACCGCTGGAGTTGTAACACCCTTGATTTTTTGTATAAATTGTGTAATGTGAACCAAGCCAATTGATGAGCTAAATTAAATTTTTGGTGTATATGTTTAAGAGTTTAAGAGTATGCCTATGTCCATAGAGCAATGAATATGATATATGAGCATGTGAAGGCTCAAAATAATGATTTGCATATGTTTGGCACATGAATTGTACAGTGCATTGTTTGGCACTTTGATAAATATGATGCATAATATAAATTATGCTAAGTTTTGATTTGTATATTATGTGACATAGAGCATAATGAGGATTTGGATCTATGTAATGACATGCTTAGATATTGAGCATTCTTGATGAAATGAGGTCAGAATTATAATTGTGGCACTTAGAACATAAAACCTTGAGACTTAGCTAAACTTTTAAGGAATGGGTGATAAATCTTGAATTTTGAAGTTTAGAATTGAGATTTGATTGTGTGTTTGAGTATATGAAAGAGGATTATGAATTAAGATAGTCATTTTGAATTATGACTTAAATAGGAAATGATTTTTGGGGCGATAAAGTTTAGATTTTTGGAAGTTGGAGTGTAGAAAAGGTGCAATCTGGTTAAAATGTATCGATACATTAGCAAATGTGTGGATACATTCTCGATAGGAAGAACAATATGAGGTATTCTAAAGATTTTTTATCTATACATACAAGGATGTATAAATAGATTTGAGTAAGGATAAATATGTATCCTCGCTTTGGTCTTTTTATTTTTTTTCTTTTGTGGGCTATTTTGAATTACTTTATTTTATTAGGCATATTTTGGTAATTTTCTATGTTTCATTTCTTCTAGAAGCTTCTGTCTTTTTCTTTCTTTTATCTTTTTCTTTATCTTTATCTTTTCTTTTCTTTCCATGTTTGTCTTTATTTCTTTTTATTGTGTTTGGTTGGTTTAAGTTGTTTTTGGAATTGTGCTGTGTTCTGGTTTTTTCAATGTCATTTTCTTTATTTGGTTTTTTTTTCTCAATCTTTCTTTCTCATAGTTTTCTGGTGGTTTTATTTTCTTTATGTTTTTGGATTTTTGTTTGTTTTTCAATAAAATGGGTATATTTTTCAAACATTGCTTGCATGAACACTTTTCTTTTCCTCGATTGAGAGTTTCTAAAAATAAAAATACTATGGGTGCATCTAAATTTCATCTATGGTTTAGATAGCATATTGGGCTTTCATTATTTATGGTAGGTTGGAGTTAAGTCATTTGTGATTTACGGTGATTGCCTACTTTGCTTTCTGTTGAAGGTTGGAAACGTTAGTGTAAAGTGACATCTTTTTGTTTATTAATCTTTTTTATTATTGATTTATGTATTTTGTTTTATATTTGTTTTATTTCATTTTTTGTGATATTATGGAAATATTCACTATGATTACTTAGTTTATATTCATTTTTACTTTTGTTTTCATTATATTTAATATTTTATTCTATTTCTCTTCTGTCTTATATATTATTGAATTGTTAAATAGTGGTTAAGTTTGTGTATTTATTATTATGAAATATTGGTTTGTTTTATTCATTTATTGTGTAAACAATGTTGGTCAAAGATTATTTATGAGAAGATTTAAATTTTTTAGTCAATATTCTCACTTTTTCTTGAGTTCAACCATTAATGTGCATTTTTTTTTGAATTGAAGGAAATGGGATTCGAACCCTACTATTTAAGTAGAGAGATCATGCATTAACCAATAAGTTAAATACTCAAGTGCTCAGCCATTAACATGTTTAATGTTTTGTTTTTGCATTTTATATCTTTCTTATTTTTTTTTAATTTTATTTAATTTATTATAATTTGTTTTTTGAATTATGTTTTGTTCTGTTTTAAAACTTTGGGTAATAGTTTTGCTTGTACTATTGACATTATTGTCTTATATTATATATATATATATATATATTAAATTGTTTTCATAGGATTTAGAGGCTATTTGGTCTAGTGTTTTTTTTTTTTAGTTTAAAAGCTATTATGAAGCTCTTATGAAAAATAATAGCTATTAAAATTAAATTAAATTTATTTGATAAATTTACTTTTATAAGCTCTTTTTTATAGATAAGTTAAAACAACTTATATAAAGTCTAACTTTAGTTAAAATTACCATAAAAGTTATTTAATAAATAATTTTTTATTAATCATAAATTCATTTGTTCATAATGAAAAAATGTTAACTTTATTTTTTTATATATTTAAAACAAGTTTACGTTACAGAGGGGTAATTTATAGAGAAAGTAAAGGAGAGAGAGATCAATTGAAAGAGAAAGGGGGTATTTTTTTAGAGGGTAATATTGAAATTATTTTTAATAAATGAGGATATTTTGAAACAAAATATTTCTTAAAAAACTTATATGTTTTTAAAAGAAGAGAAGAGAAAAGTCT
>NW_018397265.1:3868897-3869044 GCF_002168275.2 Theobroma umbraticum
AATTTTATATAACATGTAAATCAAAAGAAACAAAAAGAAAAAAACTTATAATAGACAATAATGCTTTAGAAAAGTTTTGTTTGACGATGATAATATTTTTTTTAATATAAATAATTAAATTATTTATAAGAAACTTATCATTTATTT
>NW_018397265.1:3869501-3869623 GCF_002168275.2 Theobroma umbraticum
AAAAAACAGAAAAGAAAAGAGGGAAAGATTGGTGGAGAAACTTAAAAATTTGAATAAAATTTGATGAAATTTGCAAAATCATTTTATTATTATTTTAATTATATTAATTATTTAATAAAAAA
>NW_018397265.1:3869633-3870602 GCF_002168275.2 Theobroma umbraticum
AATTATTAAAAATATATAATATATAAAAAAATTTCAAAATTTATGATCCTCCCATTACAAAGGGACGCTCCGCCCCTGGATGTGTATAAAGTAATGTTTATAGTTATTTGTGTCTTTTGTCACAATAGATTTGCCAAATTTGTTTTTCGTAGTGCTTATGGTAATTACTAGCCTTTTATGTAAATAAATAGTTTCGGTTGATTAATGTATGCTAATTTTAGTTACTAATTGTTGGTCTTCTATATTTATTCCCATACTAGTGCTAAGCTAGTGCACTACACTTGGGTAAGTCTATTATATTTAACAAAATAGTAAGATTTTGATATGTAATGATAAAAGATTATATGCTATTAAATATATACATGGTTGAGAAAATTCATACAATTAAAATATTAGTAATCATAAAAAAATAAATATGGAAAAAATTAAGAGTGTATAATTGAAGCTATTTCTCTACTAATGTACCATAATTAATAAAGTTGATATATCTTTAAATGCTGAAGGAATTTACGTACATGGATTTATGGGATTCGGACATGGGATGGTCTGGGGTTCAGGCAAATTGAAAATCGGTCTATACAGTCTACCGTGCAAGTAGTAGACAAGGGCCGAGGGCGTAGTTGAGTTATTACTAGGCCCAAGTCTCCCGAAGCCCAGGGAGAGGGGTTATGTGGGTTTTTTTGCTGTCATTTATTTTTATGTAATTTATAAGTCTGAGGCCAATTTATTGATTATTGGCTTTTAGTAATAAAATTATTACGTATTTTTCAAAAACAATTAAAATAATATAAAAACAAAAATGGGTAAGTACAATGTTAACATTTTTGAATATAAAAAATGATAAATATTATATACATTAAATTTTAACTAAGTGCCTATTTGGATTTTGAAAAACTCTTAAAACAAATAATTTTTTTAAAAATTAAATATAAAAAAAAACCTTTGACGAAAAGCTGCAAAGAAGACTTT
>NW_018397265.1:3870612-3870791 GCF_002168275.2 Theobroma umbraticum
TCTTTTAAAAACATATAAGTTTTTTAAGAAATATTTTTTTTCAAAATATCCTCATTTATTAAAAATAATTTCAACATTACCCTCTCAAAAAATACCCCCTTTCTCTTTCAATTGATCTCTCTCTTCTTTACTTTCTCTATAAATTACCCCTCTGTAACGTAAACTTGTTTTAAATATAT
>NW_018397265.1:3870944-3871106 GCF_002168275.2 Theobroma umbraticum
TGATAATTTTAACTAAAATTAGACCAAAGCGGGCATACATGTTTATCCTTAGTAATATCTATCGATACATCTTTGTATGTATAGATAAAAAATCCTTAGAATACCTCATATTGTTCTTCCTACCGAGGATGTATCCACACATTTGCTAATGTATCGATACAT
>NW_018397265.1:3871116-3871332 GCF_002168275.2 Theobroma umbraticum
TTGCACCTTTTCTACACTCCAACTTCCAAAAATCCAAACTTTATCGCCCCAAAAATCATTTCTTATTTAAGTCATAATTCAAAATGACTATCTTAATTTATAATTCACTTTCATATACTCAAGCACACAATCAAATCTCAATGCTAAACTTCAAAATTCAAGATTTATCACCCATTCCTTAAAAGTTTGGCTAAGTCTCAAGGTTTTATGTTCTAA
>NW_018397265.1:3871342-3871487 GCF_002168275.2 Theobroma umbraticum
TATCATTCTGACCTCATTTCATCAAGAACGCTTAATATCTAAGCATGTCATTACATAGATCCAAATCCACATTATGCTTTGTGTCACATAGTATACAAATCAAAACTTAGCATAATTTATATTATGCATCATATTTATCAAAGTG
>NW_018397265.1:3871760-3872028 GCF_002168275.2 Theobroma umbraticum
AGCGGTGCTAGCTCAAAAATTTTTTTACATAAAAAAATAGCAAAAATATAACTTGCCAAAACAAGAAAAGTTTAATAAATTAGTAACACTAACTAAAATTCAACAAAAACTAAAAACAAAAGTCCAATAAGGAAAAATTGAATAGACAAGAATTATCTAAGTGTAGAAAACTTGGGTTGCCTTCTAACCGATGCTTTCTTTATCATCTTTAGCTAGACTATTTTTTCAACTCAAATAGGGTCAGAAAGATTGACAGAGGAGTGTTGTT
>NW_018397265.1:3872212-3872684 GCF_002168275.2 Theobroma umbraticum
CCATCTTGACTTTCACTTTTAGAGAAATAGATTTGAACGAGAATTGAACAACAATACATGTTGGCTTAGCTCAAAATAACGCTTAATAATCTTTTTATCATGCCATCTTTTGGTATTTTCTTTATAAATCTTGGCATTTTCATAAATATTTAATCTTAGCTCAAAATAACTAGTTTTTAGGTATTGGGTGACTGATTTTTAAATAATGCCTTACTAACTAGTCACGCAATATCTTACTAACAAGTCACGTAATACCTGTCAACTAGTCATGTAATGCCATATCAACCAGTTACGCAATACTTAAAAATTAATCACGTGATGTCCAAAGTTAGCCATGTAATACTTAAAAATTAATCACGCAATACTTAAAAATTGGTCACACAATGTCCAAAGTCAGTTATGTAATTCCTAAAAACTAGTCACGAAATACTTAAAAACTACCAAAACTACTAAATGTCATTTAACAAGATCA
>NW_018397265.1:3873103-3873251 GCF_002168275.2 Theobroma umbraticum
ATTGATATTATCAATGCTTTGCAAAGTGTTGGGCTTGTTTTCATCTTTTTCAATCGATTGTGTTCTTTTCCTTAAGGTTGTTTTCAGATTTGTATAATATTTTCATTATTTTTTTTACCTTTTCATCAGCCTTGGGTTTTCAAATCTT
>NW_018397265.1:3873351-3953914 GCF_002168275.2 Theobroma umbraticum
ATTACGTGATTAATTTTTAAGTATTACATGGCTGACTTTGGACATTACGTGATTAATTTTTAAGTATTGCGTAACTGGTTGATATGACATTACATGACTAGTTGATAGGTATTACGTGACTTGTTAGTAAGACATTGCGTGACTAGTTAGTAAGGTATTACTTAAAAATCAGTCACGTAATACCTAAAAACTAGTTACACAATGCCTAAAACCAATCACGTAATGTCTAAAACTAATCATGCAGTAATTAAGTCATGTAATACCTAAAAATCAGTTTCACAATACTTAAAAAGCAGTCTAATCAATTTCAACTCCTTAACTTTGAGGTTCTATGAGTAAACCAATAGACTTAAGAACCTAAAACACGTACTTTTTTTTTCTAAGCCATGAAATTGTGCATTTCATAAAAGATAGGTTACAATACTTTATAATCCTCTAAAGTAAGACAAAATATATCCCCATTAAAAGGGTCTTGCTCGCTCCCTTTATACAAGAACAAAATATATTCCTTTTACAAAATATTTGCTGAACAATTTCAACTCAAAATCCTCAGCAAATATGCTTAGCAATCATTCCAAACCCAAACACAACAAAATTGTGAGCCACTATTAAGCCCATCAAACATGCTTTAGCTGTTTCTTCTCCTTGAGCCCATCATTTTAACCAATCCGATCCAACTCATCAACATAGGCATCTCCATCGTAACACACGTTTCGAAGCAAGTCATCACCAGAAAGCATCCAGTTACCACATTCATCATGATGCTTGCAATCACCATAGAAAAGCAAGATCGTTGTTTATTGCCTTTAAGAATCTCAAGATCTACCATAAAAATAAAATAAAATAAAAAAGAGCTTAAAATCATCTCTACTCTTTGGATGATGAGATAGACAAATTTCACCAGAGAGAAAAATCGAGATTTAATTTTAAAATTTTTGTCTGGATGGTGGGATAGGAAAACTGAAACCATTTGAATTAGTTTAAAATTGTTTAAAGGGTATTATTGTCAAATCATGTCAAAAATTGACTAAAAATAGTTAAAATTATAAAAAATAACATTTTTGAATTGGGTTTATGAAAAAGGTTATCTCTCACAATTTCCTTCAAAAATTTGTCCCAGATAAACCCCTTGAAGATCGAAATGCCCTTAATTCAACATAACAAGACGAAAATGTCTTTAACATAAAGGAAGAAATAAAAATCAATGGACAAAAATGACATCACCATTTTGCAAATTACCAAATATATTATATCTTTAAATAAAAGCTAAAATACTCTCACCCCTAATTTTTAGTCATAATTCCACGTGGGTCCATTAGTTTTCGAAATTGACAATCTATCTCAAAAGTGTAAACACCATTAATAGAAAATATGAAAGGACTAAAATACCTTTTCTTCTTTCCCCCATTTTTTTTCTTAAATAATGTGACCCCACGGAAAATGCTCCCCAAGAGAAGCGAACACCGATCAAGTACTCCTCAAGGAAAGGCACCACCCTTGGGAGCACCAATCTAGTGCTCCGCTACCTTAGGAACACTAATTCCGGTGCTTCTTAAAGAAGAGAGTACCAAACGGTCAAATTAATAGAAACATTAAAAGTTGACTAACGACTAAACTTATGTGTCTAACGAAAGATTTTTTTTTTGGACAGAGTGTCCATTTTAAAAACTAATAAATCCACTTGGAATTTCTATTAGAAGTTAAGGAGTCTAAGTATTTTACCCTTAAATAAATCCTACCAGCTGAATAAACAATTAGACCTTCTCATATTTAACAATCTTCAACACTTTGCAATTCATCAAAAATACAAACAAAAATATATCCCATATAAAGCCCTTCAAGATAGAAAAGAAGCATTTCTAATAAAAAGACAAAATTGTCCTTAGCATAAAAGAGGAAATAAAAATCAATGGATGAAAATGACCTCACCATTTTGCAAATTACCAAATATATTATATCCTTAAATAAATCCTATCAGTTGAATAAACAATTAGATCCTTTCATATTTAACAACCCCCAAAACTATCCTCTACAATTTCCATAACACAAAAGAGTGATTTTTGCAATGCCTTCATAAAATCAACTAATACTATGTCTTGGATAGATGTCAACACCACACCTACCTCGAGATGATTTTACTATATAAGTATAGATTTTAAGTGATATGAATACGTTGTGAACTAGGTATATATTAAGATGTTTGTAGCTTAAAATATAGAAAGTTGTGGATTTAAAGTGATAAGGTGTGAAAGTGGGCATGGAAGATCAAGGAAGAGAGTTGGGTTGTCATGGGAAAAAAACAAATCAGAGAAGAAATAAAAAACGAAGAAGGGGAGGGAGAATCCTCTATTTGTCAAACTCACTTTTAATAAAAAATAAATTTTATTTTATTTTTAATTAAACGGTAAACAATTAATCAATTAAAGAATAAAAAAGTTTGATGTTTGATATTTAATTTAGTGAATTTAATGATTTCACAACAAAATCAATTTTGATGAATTTATAGTAGAAATCACCATAGTTGATTATCATCCAAGTTTTTGAAGGAATAAAGTACTTGCATTCGAACATTTGGCTTTATCACGAACCAAATTTGAGAGTCTAAGACCGACACAAAAGCCTAGTAGGCAAGCCCACTAGACCAGAGCAAGCTTCAAAATCCAAAATTATATAACACAAGCCAAGGGATTTAATAATCAAATATTCACAATAAAACGAAATATAATACATTATCCATAGCACATAATTCATACAAAAGTTTATAGAGCCATATGTTGGCCATCCAAGATTGGTTCGTACATAGCAATCCTTACATAAGTTCATATGGCACATTGTGCCTACATACACAACAAATTAAGTGTGAAGCAGAATCTCAAGGTTGACATAGCGAAGTGACATGTTGGATGGGGACCTACTAAATGCCAAATAGGTCTATCATGGGATGACCTTTATCACACAGTTCTGTGACCTATTTATTTGCACATGGTACACAAATGGGTGAGTACTATAAGACTCAGTGAATGGTGCAGATAAACAAATCATATATAATCATATATATAAATATTGCACTCTCGATGCAACCACATAATCCAACAAACATATCCAAATATAAGGCATATCACTATCCCTAAATCTCCAATATGAAGGCTTAACATCATCTTCAATGTCCCCAAAGGTCATCAAACACATATATATAGGCTTACCCTCGAATTCGATCAAATTTATTTAAATCATTCTTCATGGCACACTTTAGTTGTTAGAGTATCACATCATATTCATATCATATTTATCTAAACTTCTCCATGCCAATCTCATGTCATATGCAAATCAAATCAATGAGTGGTCCTTCCCTATACATAGTCAAATGACGTTTAGTGGTCAACCAACAAAGAATCAAATCATGGTTAATACAAAGCTATTGGCGGAGAAACAAACCATGCATGTGCCAAAGTAACAGGCGGAGAACAAATCACGTGTAATGCCGAAGCAGGTGGTGAAGAATCAAATCATCAACTAGAGTAATCTTTCGATGTCAACATCACTCGAAATAATCGTAACGGATGGCATTAAAGTACTGCAGGCAGGAATAAGCCACCGTCTGCAGGCACACACATAGTCACAGGGGGACGGAACTACACTCCACCACAAATCAGATCAACATCTGAAAGTCATCCCTTGAATAAAAACATAAATCCACAAATAAAGCCATCATGCCTTTATCACTCACATTTTTCTTATCGATTTTCAATTCCCATTTATCGAGTTTCAATTGTTTTTAAGCTCAATTAAGTTCTAAATGCCTCTAAATCTCCAAGGCATCATTGGATCAAATTCTTTTAACATATCTTGCGCCTAAGGAAAATCTACTCCTATGGTTCATTATAGCCTCTAGACATCTTGGTTAAGGTATGCACAGCATAGGCCATCTATGTGGCTCACATGACAACGTGCAAACATTTAATCCACAATTTGGTTCTTTAGTCAAGGCACTAACATTTAAACAATCATATATATATATTTATGCATATGCACATTCTACTACTATGGCAATGCTTTCATCAATGCGTCATGCATCACATGTATTTTAATTCAAAACCACTCACCTTGATAATCGGAAGTGTTCCTATAGCTGAGCTCCAATCCTCGACCTCTAGTAGTCTTATAACTCACCAACGCGTTAGATGGCTTCAACTTTCCCTTAAACACGTCAAAATACCATAACAATATTTATTTCTTAGCTTTCAAAAATATTCTAGCTTTTCAAAAATACCCAAATTTAATATGCATGCTCATCCTTCCAACAAATGAGCTAAATCTTTACCTTAGAAGTTGGGTTGCTCAAATCTAGGCTCCAAATTTCTAATAAACTTAAGGTGAAAGAGTTTGACCAAATCTAAAAAAAGTTAGATCTGAGGTTATTAACCGATTAAATAGAAAATCAATCGATAAAAACATGTAATCTTACCTCTTGATCAATTTTCCAAACTCAAATCTGTCTCAATAAGCTCCAAATGGCATTTGGGGCTTAGGGTTTCATATGAGTAGAGAGGAAAAGAGTTGAGAAAGAAGAATGGGGTGATATGGCCTGAAACTGCTTTTTATTTTTGCTTTTTTTCAATGATGTATCAATATATTTGTCCTAATTTCGAATAAACGTATCGATACATGAGGTAATGTATCAATATATTTTGGACAGAATAGTTTTGGATGCTCCATACTTCAGATGTATCAATACATCGGGATAATATATTGATACATGTTCATTTTTTACCAAATCTGTCGATACATCCTTAAATGTATCGATAGAATCCCTCCAGAACACTTCATATTATTCTTTTTACCATGAATGTATTAATACATGAGGGGATGTATTGATGCATTTTTCCTTTTAGGCAGTTTTAAGTCTTTTCTAACTTTCAAAAATTCGACTTAACATCCCAAATCCATTCCCTATTAATCTCATATCTCAAATAGCTCATATAATTCAAATCCTCATACATATATTCTCAAATACACATCAAATTAAATCAAATCTTCGAACTCTAGAATTAATTAATAATTTTTATTGATATTTACCTTAATGTCGTATTTAGGTGTCAAAGTGCCAAACATATGTATGATTCCATTGAAAACTCTCCTTTATACCAATATTCATAGTCATACAAGTGTAGTCATATTCATCAAAGTTTAATTTAGCTCACCAATTGATTTAGCTATTTCATTATATAATTATAATATCCAATATATATTGAAATTTAAAGTCTTTCTCTATAAACAACAATAGCTTATATGCATGCTCCACAAGCATATACATCAAGTTTTCAAGTTTACTGGTCAAATTTCTTGATCAACATCACATTTAGGTCATATAAAAAGAAAAAAAATCAAAAGTGTTACAATTTAATTCGATGAATGATTCTTTTTCTTTTGCTTAAAAAATTGAGTTTAAATCTTCTTTCTCTTAATTATTACAAAAAATAATTAAATGGAGTGTGGCTTGTCTGGGTGTCAGGCTTGCGAATTTGATCCATGTTTTCCAAGTTGAGATTAATTCAATCCGAATAACTTATTTTCATTAATGAATACTATATCTTTATAAAATTTACCCGTAGAGGTGGGAAAACACGCTACACCTAAATTGGTTGACTCCGTGTTTCGTCTCCTAACCCTTGGCGGGCTTGTTGCACAGGTCAAACAAAAAGTAAAAGGCCGACATAAAGGCATGCCACGTTATTATGCACGCTCTTCGCTTATCTCCTTACTTTCTTTTTAGCTTTAAACTACTACCGTACGGCCCAAAGAATCAAACCGTCCACAATAATAATGAGAAAAGAAAGAAAACGGCTCCCACGATTCTTCTGTTTTTTTTATTTGCCATGCTCACAATGGTTTCACAAAAGGAATATAATTAGACACTATTTTACAAATAAGTTAATTAAATATTAAAGTAAATAAATTATTTTTTATATTTTATCAAATGAATATTTTATATTTAAATATTATTTTATTTTTTTATTTATTATATTAAAATATGTGATCTTTTTTGTTTTATTTATCACATTTTAAAACTATATTTATAAATTGTTACAATCTTAATGGTAAAATTTAAAAAATCAACCAATAATATATAAATTTTATTTTAATAAAAGTAAATAAGGTTAAAAGTAAAAATAAAAATAGCGCAACATCTAAAAAGTTTTTAAGATATTTTTAAAAATTTAAATAAATTTTTATTTTTATTTAAGTTAATTATATTTTTATTTTAAATAAATAAAAATTAAATAATTAATTTTTTTAAAAATATTAAACCAATAAAAATTATCTACTAGTCGCTCCCTCGTGTTTAGTTTTGACGGCGTATATTTTAAATTTATTTACTGAGTCATAGTCTGAACTCTGAAGGCGTATATAACGGAAGGATTCTTGTGAGGCCGAATCTAACTTGGTCCACGTCCGCCGTTAAACTTCCCGTTTACTTTCTGCCAACTCCATAACGGCAGGTGCAGGTTCTTCTTCCTGAAGCCTGAGCAATAAAATAGAAGTAAGGAAGATATCTGGCAGACTCTGACTCTTCTCTCCCAATCTCTGTTCCGCATACAATGGCTGCATCTACAGAAGCAGAAGAAGAGAACAAAGCCTGGGAAGATGTAATTAGAAAAATGTTACCCGCGGGAGCTCCATTACCTGACGAAGACCACCTCGATTACTCGATCGCAGTTGAATACGAAGGCCCTCCCATTCCTTACGATGTCCCTCGTGTCGATCCCCTCGATCTTGGTTCCCTTGCTGCTTCAGATTTGTCTTCGATTCCTGTCGCAGCTCCAATCCCCACAAAACCCAAGTTCTCCAGCTTCAGAAAGAATCGCAATAATATCAGAAATGGAAGCCCTCTTGAGAGCCAGAGGCCTTCCTCGGCATCAAGATCCCAGATTGACTCTCGAAATGGCGATTACGATTCCGAGATCGAGGTTGGTAAGTCGCCGCAGCCACCGCAAATGCAACCGCAACCGGTTACTGTTGATAAGAAGAACGTTGTCGTCACGTTTAATACGCCGAAAGATTCGGAAACTGAAGAAGAAGAGGACGATGGGTACTCTTCTTCCCAATCCTGCGTGGCGGATGCTGCTGCTTCTGTGGGAAATGTGGAAACGCGTGGGATTAAAAAGAAGGAGAAAAAGAGAGGAATATGCAGCAGGTGCGAGAAAGGAAGCAGATTGAAGGAAAGAGAGGCATGTTTGGTTTGCGATGCGAGGTACTGTAGCAACTGCTTGCTTAAGGCCATGGGGTCTATGCCTGAAGGAAGGAAGTGCGTAGGCTGCATCGGAAAGCCGATTGACGAGGCCAAGAGGTCTAGATTGGGGAAGAGTTCCAGGATTTTGAGGACAGTTTGTAGTGCTTTGGAGGTTAAGCAAATTATGAAGGCTGAGAAAGAGTGTGCGGCCAATCAGTTGAGGCCTGAGCAGTTGGTTGTTAATGGGAGACAGTTGACTCAAGAAGAATTGGCTGAGGTTTTAGGGTGTCCTTTACCACCGCGGAAGTTGAAGCCTGGGAAGTATTGGTATGATAAGGATTCTGGATTGTGGGGAAAGGTAAAATTACGGCTTCTTTGGATTAAAAATGGATTGTTCCTATTATTTGGTTCCGATTTGATGTAATTGACCTTTGAATTGAATTTCAGGAGGGAGAGAAGCCTGACAGGATAATTAGTTCTAAGTTGAATATTGGTGGTAAGATGAAAAAGGATGCTAGCAATGGGAACACAAGGGTGTACATCAATGGCCGTGAAATCACAAAGATTGAGCTGAGAGTGTTGAAGGTAATTAATTACTTCTGTTCTTCATGTTATGTGCCATTTGTTCACTGATGCCCAATGAACCGCATGAAACTAAAGCATTTCTTGAATTGCTAATTAAATGTTTTACAGTACTCGCCTTTTATGAAGCTGCCATTTCATTTTTGATGATATTTGTTGCAAAATATTATAACTCAAGTTGTTGGAGTTCACAAGTGAAAGCTACTTATATCAATTCATGAATTATGCTTCCGGTAAAGATTATGCAGACACTAGCATATATCTTTCATATATGTGTGATAGTGGTGTAAAGGTTTTTGGAATTCATTGGGACAAAGGGAATAGAAACCTACTCTTTTCATGATGGTTGAAAACTAGAGGTCAGAAAGCTAACTCTAATATTATGCAATTAATCATTTTTTTAACTTTCTAAATTGAGCTGTTTGTTCATGCTATGAAAGATTCTTGGAGCTCGATAAATACTCAAGCTTGATTTAATTTAGGCTGGCTGAACCTGGACAAGAGAAAGGCTCCACTTGTTTGCTCCCTACCAGCAATTTTTGTTTACAATCAAACCAAGAGGATTTATTAACAAACTTCAACTTTGTCACAAGCAATGCTTCTTGTCTTGGAGGGCCATGAAATTATAAGGGTCAAATTGGAACATGTTATAAAATACAGTTCATATTGCATTAAATATGGTTAATTTTGAGCATTTCCAAAGAAAGTATAAGTTTGAGACGATGAGTAGTTAGTTGCACACCGTATATCTTTGATATAACGGCTGTTTGCTGACTGCCTAGATATTGTATCGAGTTCGACATTTTCTTCAGTTAGTCATGTTGGAAATATTTAAGAAGACGTTTCTGTTATGAAGAACAAAAGTCTAAGTTTGTCAACCAACAGCTTGACTTTCATAAACAGCAACATGCTTTTTCTCCCTCCTCCTGAAAATTCACAATTTATTCAACTGAAGAGCTGAGTCAACCCTGTTCATGTCAGGGATTATAGCTGAGTGAAATATATTATTAGAGAGAGCAAATTTATTTTCTACTGATATATGCTTCAAAATCTTCAATGAATAACTACATTGCTGGTAGCCTTGACTGATGCCCTGGTGAATGAGGCAGTCTCCTATTTTTGGTGTGTCCTCCTGGAATAGTTTCCTGTTGTCTAAAGCGTGATTCGTCTGTTTCTGATGGTGGAAACAAAATTTTTCTTCTTCTGCTTTTTAGTGTTTATACTATTTTGTATAATAATATTGATTCTATTTTAAATGTAATTTTATTTCAGCTGGCAAATGTACAATGCCCCAGGGATACTCATTTTTGGATGTATGATGATGGATCTTATGAGGAAGAAGGTCAAAATAACATCAAGGGCAAGATATGGGAAAAGGTTCTCTCGTAATCTGTGCATTAGTTATAAGTTTAAAAATTCAACAAGTGGTTTTGAATTGATTTTTTATTCAGTAGCAGTTTGATTTTTGGTAGGCAGGCATCTACTCGTTTCTTTTGTTCATTATTTTCACTGCCTGTACCACCTGCAAATCCTCATGGGCCACAAGAAGATCCAACTACCCTTTCAGCGAGGTCAGTGCCTGAGTATTTGGAGCAGGGAAGGGTACAGAAATTGCTGTTATTTGGGTTGGAAGGATCTGGAACCAGTACAATCTTCAAGCAGGTTGGTTTATGTTTCAAACTATTTTGACTGCATGCATGTTGCATTTATTTCTCGTGCTTCTATTGACCGTTCCTTGGTTAATATAAGTGGAATTATATATCAGCCAAGCTTTCTTCTTCTGACTAGATAAAATATTTATTGCTATTTTTAGGCTACAATCATCCTTCTGATCCTTCCTTTTTATTTTTGTTCTGGTCTTGTTCTTAATATTGGCAAGTACGGTTTAACTTATAATGCTATCCCTGTTGTTGTACGGCAAATTTTGCTACTGTTTTCACTTATCTATTGTCTTGCTGAAGGGTTTACAGAAGGAAATTTTTTAATTTGCTTAGCTTTCTGTTGATATAGTTTGGCTTTTCCTCAATTCCAAAATTTTTTCAATATTGATTGTAGCAACCCATAGATCGAACTGAAACAACAAATATTCGCCTTGTTACTCTTTAATTTTTCATCTTTCTGGTTGGACATTTTATTTTGTCGTCCAATTTGCTACCTTTCTCAATTTAAAGTCAGAAAGTGGATAAGAATCAACTGAACACTGCTTTTATATTCTTTGGAGAAATAACTCATGCTTTTCTGCTTTATTTAATTTGCTATTCTTCAAAATTCCAAAAATAAAAAAAGAAAGAAAATACTAGTTTTCATTTGGCTTCCTATCTCACATTTTTACATCCAAACAAAATATCCTTTAAGTTTTGCTATGAATGCTGTAAATTTTCCCTTCAGCAGCATTTTTTCTTTTTGGTTAAATCCTGTTATGGTCCTTGGTACTTCATCAATTTGCTTAAATTTGTCCTATTTTTATTTCAAGCCAATTAATCCCTCTACTAAAAGTTTTGGTCCTATCAAGTAAAATTCTTAAACTTTTATGTGCTGTAAAACTATGCTGACATGGCATTCTAGGTGGCTTTTTCATTTGATTTGGTTATTACAGGGCGTATAGAAAGTATTAAAAATAATACTTTCGTAAAACTGAACATATTTATGATCTGGCAATCATGTGAAAATATTTATTTTTTCTAGCTTTCTTTCAATTTTCGTTTTCCCATTTGTATCTTTCTTTGTACAATTTTTTGGACTTTGAAATATGTGAATATATATATATTTTCCTTCTTTCATTTTATTTTTCTGTTTTTTCCCCTCTTCTCTTCTTCCTTGTCCTTTTCTTTCATTGGTGCCAGACCGGTTCTTGGGTTGATCTGGTCAATCGAGGCCACCAAGCCGCCAATGTGGCCAGCTAGAACCACTGATTGCTGCAGCCCCTCCCTGACCTCTGTTTTTCTTGCTCTCCCTTTCTCTCTTGCTTCTCTTGTTGCATATATGAATTCTCAGGCAGTGCCAAGATCTGTCACCAGGAGAGAAGGGGGGGGGGGGTATGGGGGTGTTTCTCGGCTTGTCTCCCTCTTCCTATCTTTCTTCTTCTCTACATCTTACGTCTCTAGTTTTTCCTGATATATTATAGCCCTGGTTTGCACCTAAACATTGTTATACAGCGAGATCCTCACCAACAATCCCTCCCCCTACCTCATCTTTCTCTCTCTGTTTCTTTAAGTCTTAACTTTAATTTTTATTTCCATTTAAAGAAAACAAAAATTGAGAAGGAAGAAAATGAACAGCTAAAGTAAGAAAGGAATGTTCTATATATATATATATATATATATATATAATTCAAATATTCAGGTCAAAAAAAAAAAAAAGGAAAGATAATCTGTAGATGGAAAAACGAAATTAAAAAAAAAAGTTAGAAAAGATAATCTTAAAAATGTAGATCTTGCCATGTAATTGCCACAGCCCACATCATAAAAATTTTCATCTTTTGGAAATTAGATTAAAATGATTTATTTATATGCCATATCATCACCAAGTCAGATAAAAAAGCCTACTTAGGTGCTTTGTTTTGTTTCAGTATTTTGTTTCAATGACTATGAGCTTCTCCGTTCTATTGCACAGACTAAGCTTTTATATGGGAATGGGTTCTCTCCAGAAGAGCTGCAGAGCATCAAGCTTATGATTCAAAGTAATATGTACAAATATCTTAGTGTATTACTTGAAGGACGGGAGAGGTTTGAAGAAGAAGCTTTGTTGGAGCTAAGAACTGCTAATTTTGATACTGAAGAGTCTGCTCCAGGTCTCTATATTACTGCATCTCCTTTCCTATGTTTATCCAACATTTTTATGGTTGCTATTTTTCTGTCTCTTAATCCAGGCGAGCTATCAACCACTGTTTTTTTCTGTCTATATAACCACTCATCCTTTCTAGATAATTTTAGGATTCTAACTACAATGATGAACTTCTTAGTGATGTTAGAAACCGAAAGTTGTCAAGAAGCTTGTTTTCTGATTATAAGATGATTAGTATAACCTGTTGAATGGAAGTTGTGAGTTGACTGTCTTGTTGTGCTTATAAGTTTGGTGATATTGCATGACCGTCTAAAGGCATCTCTGGGTTAGACATGTTCTGCTGCATAGGAGATTGCCTATTAGTTGTTTCATAGATTGAAGTTAGGAAGAAATTAATTGAAATGAAATTTGACTTAAGATAGCATGAATGTAAGGGATTTTCTAACATTGTAGGGGAATTAAATGGTCTCTAGGTCTAATATGGTAGCAATACATTGACTAATGGCAAAAGGGATCCTAGGTTTGTGTTTTCTTCATTTATGGTCTTTCCAATTCCTTTACTTCTGTATGAATAATGAGAATTTCTCTTCGTTTATCTGGTCTCTGCTATAACTGAAATGGTACATAGCAAGCTGTTTCAACATGATTACAAGAAGCGCTGGTATAGAAAATATCTCTATAAATGGTGATACTGATGTCTTTGACATGTGGAGACGGCATCTAGGATTCAAAGTGGAGATTGACTGTTTAAATTGATACTTAAGGAAATAGACTCTAAGATATATGTCAATACATGTACACATACAGACAATCACTTTTTCTATATCTATAGACATATATGCACGTGCATTAATGGATACATGTTCCTGCATACACATTCCTCCCCCACTCAATCTCCTTGTGGCATTTGTACATTTATTAACCTTTTTGGATTATCTTTGAGAACCTTGACATTGATGAATAATTGGCCGTGGTTAACTATTCAAAATTAAGATTTTTGTACTACACCTTGCAGTAGCATGTTGTTTTTTCTGAGTTTCTTCTAGAATCATATCAAGGAATTCACTATAAAATGGCTAATTGAATTGATTCGTCCAATATCTTGTTTAAAATACTGCTTTTAATACTTCATTTCTTAGCATTATTCATATAATTTCCAATTAGCTTAAACTTTTGAGATAATTGCTAACATATCAATCATTATTAACATGTTTTTAGAGAAAAAATCTCATGTTTAAATCCTAGGAAAATCACCCCCTTTTCTTTAATTCTTCACCCAGTGTTTGCATATTACGTTTATGAGCGATGCTCTTTATCTTTCTTTAGCTTGCACCTTTCTTCCATGCTTGGATTCATGGCAAAGGCCATTAATTCTTCATTGGCTTAAATGTGAGGAGGCATTTTAGAACTTTAATAGTAAAGCCGGTTGTTTCCTATCAATTTAAGCTTTGGGGATGGTGACGGAATTATCTGTTTAACATAAACTATATAGTACCGTTTGAACTTAAGAATGAAATAGCATAATTGATATACCACGTCCCCCAATATCTGGTCTGAAGGGAAGCAGTTTTGATGGAAATTTTTGTTTCACCACAGTTGGCCTCGCATTCAGGAATACCTTTCTGAAACTGTCAGTGCATTTACATGTAACTAGAGAGTATTTTTTGTTTCATGAACAAATAATTTTATGTGCTAATTGTGAATTTTGAATTCAGGTGAAATCGGAGTTGATGGAAGTAACCAGTGTATATATTCAATTAACCAAAGGTTCAAGCATTTTTCTGATTGGTTATTGGATATTATGGCTATGGGAGACCTGGATGCATTCTTTCCTGCTGCGACCCGTGAGTATGCTCCTATTGTAGATGAGATCTGGAAGGATCCTTCCATTCAGCAAACATACAAGAGAAGTGAAGAATTGCATCATCTTCCAGATGTTGCCAAATACTTTTTAGATCAGGTATGAAACATTAGCTTATCCTTGTGGGTTTTGTGAAGTAGTTTTCAGTTGCTTGGTTTTCTTTTTCTTCTTAGTTTCCTCTCCTTCATGTGATTTTGTGATTGGATTTCTAGTTTGGCTTTATGGATTTGAGTGGGAAGGCATGGTTATTGTCGATAAGATTAATAATGCTATAGATTTCAGTTAATGTCATGTTTTCTTCTGTTGATTGGTCAAGTAGCAACATTTATGATCAAACTTGTAGATAGTCTTGAAATAAAAGCAAGAAGATGCACATATTGGCTTTTGATCTTTTTATCTTTAATCTTTTAAGGAACATGATATTATATTGAGACAAAGGCATGAAAAGGAGCATGGAGATACAGTTGTAGTGATGTAGGACAGGACGTGAAGGTTTAAGGCAATTTTATACTCTTGAGATTCTTGAGCAAAATAGGGCAAATTGAATAAAGAAATATGAGAGAAGAAATCCTTAAGCTTAGCATGTAGGGTTCCTTAGGAGTCACACCGGAGGTTGATTGCATCCTGAAAACACGTAAGCATAGTTTATCCTTAAAGAATTAAAACATTTATTCTAATTGCAATTTTAACAAATACTTGGATTCCAAATAGAGAATTAACAAACATAAACAAAACCCAGTAGGATAACAAAAACCTAAACTAAGATACCAGACACCAAAGCTGAATTTCCCAACAAACCATGAAATTATGAAAATACCCTTTACACTAAAACTCAATAAAACATAAAAATAAAATAAGAACCTATCACTCCTACCACTTAAAGAAACATAAACCTAAGACTCAAAAGCGGCTAATAACAGCTATGCAAGCTCCCAATTATGCTTCTAGTTATGGGACATGTGCCAAGTTAATGATTGGAGCATTAATCAGCCTTAGCATGCCTTCTAAACACCTTTAGAGGCTGCTGACTCATACTCCATCATGAAATTAGAGAAGTTTCATTAAGGATGAAGAATTATTATAAAAGAATATTAAACTAGCTATCAAAATAGATTGATTTTTCACTTCTAGGTGGTTAGTGTGGTGAGAGCTGGGGAGGAGAGGGCAGTCATTTACGGGACTGTGAGCCTCCAAGAGGCTTTTGAGTTCATTTCATTTAATCTAAAATGACATTACAAAAGCCAGTTGCAAGGAATTTTGTGCCCAATGTAGCCATTACTGGGCCACAAATATGACCTGTGGATGGTTTTGTGTAGGTATTAGCATCATTTTTAATGCCTGCCTTTTCATTCCCCGTTTCATAAATAGCTACTAGTATTGCACATTTGGTGAGAATTTCACTTTTGGCTAATCTCCTCACCAGCCAAATTAGGATTTCTTGTAAGGAAGAGGGAAAAATGGGTACGAAAAGGGCAACTGATTTCGGCATGCATAGAACATCTTATAGAATGGACCTATCAGGAGGCCATTATTTTGGTCTCTTTAGGCTACTGACTAGGATGCCATCTTATTTTGCTAGCATGTCTTAAGGATATGCCAATTTGAAAGGAGATGATTAGCAGTTGGTTTCCAGAGCTGAATAATTGTGTAAATATAGTACCAGTTCAGCTGGAAATGTTTTTACTGACCTTCAGATTTGCCTGTGTAAAGCACTAGGAACTGCAATAGTAGAGTTGAGGATTTATTGTTGTATCCTTGAGTGTAATGCATGAGATCTGGAAACTTGCAATATAAATCCTAATATTTCAGTGTGTTAGATTTAAAGGAGCCATCAATGGAGGAAACAGTGAAATATAAAATGAAAAGAAAAAGATCTGTCATTGCATGGTGTAATGCAATAGTTATTCTAATTATGAAATGCAGGGTAAGAAGTAAAGGATTTAAATTTCCAATAAGGAGTTCAACTCTCCTTCAGGTCACTTGAGTAAACTATAAAAGTTCTCATTACCTTGTTACTTTAAGCATGGTCTTTTCAAGGGTGATGAGCATACAATCCTTCCACTGTAGATTTGGGCTCCTATTCTCAGTTTAAGACTTGTTGTGGCACTAGATATTGGCCTAGGCTTGTGCAAGTTTCAGCATAGGTTAAATACATATATGATTTTTGTAGGGTGCATCAATTTTTATAACTTCATTGTTGGAAAAGATTAGATTTGATAATCAAATTGCTTATTCCTTACCATTAGAAAGTTTGGTACTTAAATGTATCATATATGGATCAAATAAAGGTCATGCTCAAATTGCTTTCAAATGTATCATATATGGATCAAATAAAGGTCATGCTCAAATTGCTTTCAATTCTGGTAAATAACTTTTGTTCTTGTCTGTTTTGATTTCATACCTTGGAATGAAACAGAATTCCTCAACGGTTGTTGGGAGTAATTTAGTTGAAGCATAGCTCTTTCCTTGGCTGACAAGTACAAAATTGTTTCCTCAATTTTCTGTTTGCACTTATATTTTTATACAGGCTGTTGAAATATCAAGCAATGAGTATGAACCTTCAGAAAGGGACATGTTGTATGCTGAGGGAGTTACCCAGAGCAATGGTCTTGCCTTGATTGAATTCTCATTTGATGATAGAAGCCCCATGTCTGAAGTATACAACGAAAACTTTGAATGCCCTCCTTCCTTGACCAAGTAGAACCTTGTAACCTTTATATATATACACACATGTTTTTTTCCATGCGGCTGGATAGTAACTGTTCTATGTTATATTTTTTTGGCAATCTCTTTTGCCGTAGGTACCAACTAATTCGAATAAATTCCAAGGGGCTGCATGATGGTTGCAAATGGCTGCAAATGTTTGAAGACGTAAGAGCAGTGATCTTCTGTGTTGCTTTGAGTGATTATGACGAAATGTGGTGCCGTGGTACCGGCCTGCTCTGTAATAAAATGTTGGCAAGCAGAGATATGTTTGAGAGTCTGGTGAGGCACCCTTCGTTTAGGGACACCCCTTTTGTGCTTTTGCTGAACAAATATGACGCCTTTGAAGATAAGATAAATCGGGTTCCTTTGTCCACCTGTGAGTGGTTCAGGGATTTTAGCCCCTTAAAGCCTCATCATAATAACCATGCCCTGGCACAACAAGCATACTATTACATGGCTGTGAAATTCAAGGAGCTATATTTTTCTATAAGTGGCAGAAAATTGTTTGTTTCGCAGACTAAAGCCCGAGAACGTGCGTCAATTGATGAGGCGTTCAAATATATAAGGGAGGTGCTGAAATGGGATGAAGAGAAGGATGATAATGTCTATGGAATCAATGGGGATGATTCATTTTACAGTACAGAAATGAGTTCATCTCCCTATATCAGGCAGGAATAATCCTAATCTTTGACAAAACCAACAGTTTGAACTGAGAAAGATTTAAGGGTTCAATTTGTCAACTTGATGCAAATTGTGCTACTATGATTAACTTGGCTAGGGGGGATCTGATATTGTGATGTTAGCTTGGTGGTGTTACAGATCAAACATCGTGGTGATGGTTGGGTGTCAAAGTGTCAAGTATTGATAACAATTTCTCTCTCCACATGCACAAGCATGCATATTTCTGTGATTTTGGAAATAATTTGTACATCTGTATAGTTATTTGTTCGACATGGAATAAAGCTAGCCTATTAATGAATCTGCATTAGGATGCGATCAAATGTAAATAAAAATCTTTTATTAAGCACAGCTGTTACAACCCAGTTGCATGCCTGGAAAACTCATTCCATCAGATTACAGGGAGAGGCAGACGGGGTCTGGAGTTGGCTTGTTGACTTGGCATGGGATAGACACGGTTTTAGCAAGAGAAAGTGCACATTTAGTTGTTGTTATATATGATGTTCATTCTGTGTTCCAATGGAAACCTGCCATCCCCGGCTGTTTGTGGTGATTTAGGGAGGACGTGCTCCAGAAATTTGTTGATTTATTTTTGTATACTTTTACAGTTTCTACTGCTATTGAAAACGATGTTACTGTCTCGGGTCATTATTTATGGGAAAGGAAACTTGTTTCTGTTTCTCTACCTTCATGGTTGGGCTAGCAGGACATAGTAGGTAGTCGATTTTATTTCTTCATTCAATCAGTGTATAGAAGCTATACTTGCTGAGAAATTACTGACAGAATTTCGTTAAAAAGGCATCTAAATCTTGAAATATATGATAAACAAGTATCTATATCAGTTAGCTTTAGAGTTTATGGACAGAAACATGATGAACCAAGTGTCTAAATCTTATTAAAAAGTAGGCTTTATATTTAATTGATTTTGATATATATTGGCTATTAGTGTGGCACTGGCAGGCAGATGAATGAAATACATATGCATGATTAGTTGTTCTATAGCTTTCCAGGTTTTCTGAAATTATGACATCAACTTGGGGTTTGGCTAAAAAGTTGCTTCACAGTGTTTTCATAAATCCTTCAAAGACCATTATGTATTGCAGGTTGCAGAAAGGGCCCCGTTGCTGTGGAATGATGAGCACATTGTGAGTTTAATTGCCCAGAATTGTCTGAGGCTTTGGAGAGAAATATTCAAAGTCAGATGGTTTCACGGGTTGACTGTGAATGTGCGGAAGATGGTCATGGAAATGTATGTTGAGTTATTTGATGAGTGTCAGAGACAGTTTGCAAAGAAAGAGGACAAAGCCAGAGAGGTTAAACAGCAATGACAAATGACACGGAAATAAGAATTGACATATGTGGCAGCGTAGAGAGGGGGAGGGAGACCATAGAAACAACACCCAGAAAATGATGTCATCATGTTAAACAACACCCGATAAAATGACGTTATAATGTTTTTGAGGTTTTGAAGTTTTTATGGAAGTTTTAATATATTAATAAAATAAGAAATTTTATTTGAAAATGTCTATTTAGAAATGAAATAAGATATTTATTTATAAGTTAATAATTCTTTATTTAGATAGAATTTATAAAATAAAAATAATATTAAGAGATTTAATTTGGATAAATTTTAATTTTAACCCAATTTAATTTACATTCAAATCTAAATATATATATATATATAAAATCAATTATAAGAGTTCATATTAAATTACATTTTTGTGTATGTTCTATTATGTTGTTTGGCCTATTTAAGTTGTCTGTTTTAATCTAATATCTCGTATTATAATATAATTGATATTTACACATATATTTATACCAATTACAACATGTTTGGTTGGTTGTTGTCACGGAATATTTGTTTTTTGTTCTAATTGTCAAATGACTCAAGAAATAGCCATTTTCCTACAATCTCTATTCTCCTAAATTACCTAAAATCAAATATTAGCTAATTCTAATCCCCTATCTTATTTGCTATTTCATGGTTGAGAAATGATATCATGGATTCCACATCAGTAAGAAATGAGATAGATTTTGAAAATATAAATATGAGTCTTTCATTATTTTATCAAGCATGTCTTTTGGGTAAGGAATATAGACCCATGATTTTTGGGCTGACTTAAGCTTTATTTTCAG
Organism: Theobroma umbraticum; assembly: GCF_002168275.2. Lineage (NCBI taxonomy): Eukaryota > Viridiplantae > Streptophyta > Magnoliopsida > Malvales > Malvaceae > Theobroma > Theobroma umbraticum. The sequence continues at coordinate 3,892,329 of NW_018397265.1, forward strand.
AGCTTAAGATCACACAAGGTTGAACTTAAGTTTCAACACATGACAAGTAATATTAGAACAAATCCAAATCTTCACTGATGTGAGACTTTTGTTTGAAGTAGATTCATACTAACACAAGGTTAGGCTTAAGTTTTAACCCGTGACAAATGGTATTAGAGCATATTCGAATTTTCATTGATGTGAGACTCCTATGAAAAACACAAAAGTCGAAATAGACTTGAATTAATATAGGAGTCTCTCTTCTCTATGGGTAAAGACTCAATGCATTGAAGGCGTTGCATAATTAAATGCAATAAAATGTTACGAATTCCATATTAGTAAGAAATGAGGTGAGTCTTAAGAATATAGATATAAGCCTTCCGCCATATATCAAGAATATCTTTTGGGTTGAGAAACTAGACTCGTGATTTATGAGTTAACATAAGCTTTATTTTGAGGTCTTAAGACCACACAGAGTTTGGCTTAAGTTCCGACCCATGACAATAGCTTCTAAAATTAATAAAACAAAATTGTCTCTTATAAGCAAAAATAAAAAAAAATTTATAATTAAAAGTTTAAGTTTTTAATTATATATTATAAAAATAATATTTTAAATTTTAAAAAAATTAATAATTAATATTTTCATCATAATAAAATTTAAATTATAAATAAAATGATAATATTTAAATGATCAATTATTAATATTTTAAATAAATTATAAATTATTAATATTTAAAACATAAAATAAAATAAAAATAGATAATCATATATTATAATAAAAATTTTAATTTTTTAAATTTAAAAATAATATTAAATTTAAATTATTAATATTTTAATTATAATAATATTTAAATTATAAATAAAATATTACTATTTTAAAATATTAATGATTAAATTATTAATATTTAAAATTTCAATTATTAATATTTTAAATAAATTATAAGTTATTAATATTTTAAAAATAAAACAAATAAAAGTTTATAATCATATATTATCATAAAAGATATTTTTATTTTTTATTATTTATTTTTTTATTAATCTAAATATATTTTTACCCATGAAATATTATAATAAATTATAATATCAGTTTCATTTCATCAATCAAACTATATAATAACATTATTTTAGTTCATTTCATTAATCAAATTATATATTTCGTGAACCAAATGTATCCTTATATTATAATTCATGTCCTAACGTGTATAAATATCAAACATTGATACATGAAACTTGTTAACCCCTAAACCGATTATTAAATTCATTTCTTTTTTTTTTTTTGGAAAAATATCGGAACATCAGTCCTAAAGCGGTCCTTCCTCCAATGCCTTAAAACTGCAGCGTTTAGTTTCGGAAATAAACAATGAATGAGCTGAAATCCTACAAGTGGAGGAAACAATATTTACATGACTGAGTTGATTTACCGATGAAGGAATTGGAAAAAGGACGAGCAGCAGTTGATCTGTTTGACGGATTTCATCAGTGCAGCGTCTTCAATTGATGGAGGCGTTGGCATTTATGCCATCAATTCTAGGAAAACCCGCAAAAGAAAGCATGTTTGGAAACAAGGATAGCAAATTCTCCTCTCTGGAACGTGGTAAATTTATAAGAATGAATGTAAAGCATTCATATAACACAAATTATACACTAATCAGAATTTTATTTTTTACATAAAGTTAATTAAAACTAATTTGTATCCTCTCTAATTCCCAAATTCGCTTTAAACATTATGACATAAAAAATAAAAAATGTTAATGTTAAATCAAATAATATTTTTAAATTAAAATTCTAATAGATGACATTTAATCTCATATAACATTAATTTCGATGTAATGAGTTTAATTTAAAATTAATAGTGATTTGCAAAGAAAGAGAAAAGAGAAGGAAATATCGATTGAGAGAGAGAATGAGGGCGTGTATTTTTTGAAAAGTTTGACGTGTCTTTAAAATAAAAAAATTTTTTGTAAAGTTTTTTTTTAATTTGGCCCTTTGAAAAAAAAACTTTTTTTTTTTAAAGGTATGTAAGTTGACCAAACTAAACACGCACATAATACAAAATAAGTACGATTATACATTACACACTTGCTAGCCTGTTAAAAGGGTTGTTTATTATTTAACCCATTAAGGTCGGCCTTACGGTAACCTTTGTCAAGAAAAGAAAAAAAACTCTGCAAGCATTACGGAACTAGTAATTAAGATTAAAGACCACGAAATCTGAGTCAACCCGTCAACAGCGCAAACCCAGAATCATATTCAAACCGGGTGTTGTTTACTTGTTAAGATTTGAAGCTGAAGCCCATTCTTTTTACCATTTCCACATTTGACAGTTCCAGTCCTTCAAATTTTCAATGGTCAAAATTCAATATTCGCATTGCCTAAAACGCCATAACGTTTCCTCTTTTGGTTCTACTACTAATCCAATTTGAACGCTTCTCGTCAGGTTCTTTCTTCTTCCCTGCAAAGTCCTAGACTTTGAACAACCGTGTGTGAAGAGCTTGAAATTCAGCCCCATCTTTCCATTCAACCCTCTTGTTGTTGTTATTATTATATATATAAGAACATCAAGAACTCACATTACCATTCACAAAGCTACCATTTACAAGTCTTTCTCTGATATTTTCTGATATCGGTTCTCAAAATCTTTGGCAATGTTCAATTGGAGGAGAAGAAAGACCACAGGCCGTCATGGCGAGAAAAGGCGGCAGCAGCAGCAGCAGCAGCATAAGGAGCTTGAGATCCCAAGGCATTTTCTGTGCCCGATAACTCTTGACCTTATGAAGGATCCTGTCACATTGTCTTCTGGGATTACTTACGATCGAGAAAGCATCGAGACGTGGCTCGAGGATGGGAATTTCACCTGCCCTGTTACAAACCAGCTTCTCAGAAGTTTTGATCAGATACCTAATCACTCTCTCAGGAAAATGATTCAAGATTGGTGTGTAGAGAATGGGAAATATGGCGTTGAAAGGATCCCTACACCAAGAATTCCTGTCACCTCAGAAGAGGTCTCCGAAATCCTTTTTGCGATTATGGATTCCAGTAGACGCCTGGATCAATGTGGCTGCCTAGATTCTGTGCAGAAAATCAAGAAATGGTGCATGGAAAGTGAGCGAAATAGGCGGTGCATTACAGCAAACGAGACAGCTGGAGTCCTCGCTGCCGCATTTGACGCTTTTGCAAGTGACTCTTTTGAGAGGAATGCCAATGTGTTGGAGGAGATACTATGTGTACTGAACTGGATGTTCCCGCTCGATGGGGAAGCTCTGGAACACCTGGGCTCACAAGCTTCTTTGCGTTGCATGGTTTGGTTTCTGAAATGCAGGGACCTTTCAGTGAAGCAAAACTCCATGACTGCGCTGAAAGAGCTTCTTTCTTGCGACCAGCAATATGGAGAAGGGTTGGCGGCTATCGATGGGGTCAATGAAATGCTATTTAAATTCATTAAAGACCCAATATCTCCTTCAATCACAAAAGCTTCTCTCATGGTTATTTTCCACATGGTTTCATATTGTTCTTCAAGTGAGAAGATCAAGTCAGAATTTCTTGACATGGGTCTGGTTTCTTTACTGCTGGAGACTATTGTCGAATCTGAAAGAAGCCTATGTGAGAGGGCTTTAGGTGTCCTTGACAAACTCTGTGATTCCAAACAAGGGAGGGAAGTTGCTTACAATAACGCTCTGGCCATGCCAGTTCTGGTGAAGAAAATCTTGCGTGTTTCAGAATTAGCGACCGAGTACTCTGTTTCAACGATTTGGAAGCTGAGCAAAGAGGAAGAAAGGGTTTTGATTGAAGCTCTTCAAGTCGGCGCCTTTCAAAAGCTATTGTTACTCATACAGGTCGGGTGTGCCGATGAGACAAAAGAGAAAGCAACTGAGCTTTTGAAGCTCTTGAATCCTTACAGAGCTGGATTGGAGTGCATCGACTCTGTAGATTTCAAGAGCCTCAAGAGATCATTTTAAATTTTGGATACCAAATTCTTTATTCTTTAAAAAATCCAAGCAAAGACCAACTGCTCGGATTGTAAGGGCTTTCGATTTGTTGTACAAACTCAGAAAATGATTACCAGATATTTGTTTGTCTTTTAGAATTTCTGCTATCTTTTCCCTTCTGCTCTTTCTGCTTTGGGAAACCAATTTGGGGTTTCAGACACGGATTCAACATGAATTCTTAGCAAAAACATTCATTTCCCATGCCAGGGGACATTTGGCGAAAGTATGATCCTCAAAGCAAGGCTAGAAATGTGAATGCAGAAGCTCAAAGACCTCGGTCCAAAGCCATGGCCTGTAGCAGTAGGTTTTGGACCGCCAAATTGACGCATTCAAACGAGTTGGTAAGTTGCAGCAATAGGGTTTGAAATTGGAGCAGGCGCCGCGTGGCTTGATGTGTTCAAATGAGATGAGCAGCGAGCAGGTCAAATCAAATTATCCTTCAAGTTAGCAAAACACAGACAAACAAACCACGCACAGTTTCCTCTCAAACTTCTTAATTTGTTTCCTTGTATCTATTTTTAAGACATTTGGATTTCTCGGAATATTGAATTGAGGTCAACCATGAGGGTCTGTGTCAGGTCAAACTTTTCGAACAAAATAAATAAGATTTTTTAATTTCACATTAAATAAGTAAAAAACTTTTAAAAAATTATAAATGTGAACGCTGTATATTTTATTAAGTTAACTTTTTAAAAAGAAAATAATCATCTTAAGATATCTGCATCTACGTACGAGAATGGACCACAATTGTGTGACGTGAGCCAAAACTTTGGCAGTAGATTACATAGCATATTCAGACTGCTTTTTCCTTTGAAAAATATGTAATTGTTTTTAATGCAATCACGAAATAGTAGGTTCTTTTCGCAAACGCCAATGCTATTATTGGATACTTCCTTTATTTTCCTGAAGGAAAATAATATGTTGTTGAAATAACGGCTAAAATAACAATGTGAAGCACCTTTATTTGCATTAAGTAAGAACATTTCTTTAGTAGTTTTTGGTAAATTAAGTTAATAACAATAATGATGTATAGTGAAGTTGGAGGATTAGCAAATTGGATTAAACTATCTATGTAGAGGTAAAGTGTGTAATCATCTAAAAGAAACTAGATATAGACACACAAATCAAACTGTATTTGGTTACAAGTTTGATATAATTATTATGTCCAAGAAGAAACTATTAATAAACTAAATAAATAATGGTCAAACAAAACTAAATTTATCTAAGTTGAGATTTGAACTTATAGCTTAAATGTTCAAAAATTTTTTCTCGTTATTGAGACAAGATATTATTGGGTATAGTATTAATATTATCTTTAAATTTCTTTTTTAGAAAAAAAGGGAAAAAGAAAAGTGTAATGATGTCAATGTTTTCCCACTGGTGATTGGGAAATTTCCAAGGAGTGGACAACGTGAACAAATGGAATCAACATCTCTCATTTTCAGACTTTGGGAAAAATGAGAAAGTAACCAATTGCTGTACATAATTTTTTTTTTTAAATTAAAACGAGAATCAATGCTCAAACAATGAATTCAATTACATATTTGGAACTATGCATGTTGTTGAGTTTACATGTGTTTAACATTTGCACCATGCTTATCACCTTCTCACTATTGAGTGCTTGTCAATCTTGATAGGGAGTCGCTTTGAGAAAAGGATGCCATACAATTTTTGCCCCCAAAAGTCCTGATGTTGTTATTTTCAAGATTGATAAATTTTTTTCCTTTATTATATATATAAAATATCTCATTGAAAAAGATAAATTTAATTCAAATAAAAAAGATTAGTTACAATCCCTTAACCTACATCGAGGTGTTCAGATCCTCAGAAGTCGAACTTGCTGGGATTCGATCTCATGCTCAAACATAAAAATAATCAAGAAATTAAAAAATATAATGCAGTGAAAATATAAATTAGTATTTAATAAGAGAAACAATCAAATCCTATAAGATTAATATTTATGTTTTTTATGTAACTTTTGAATTAATTATGAACACTCATAAGTTTAAGAGTTACATATCTTATTCTAGATATCGCAATGAAGAACCAATTAAATCAAAATCTTTACTTCTTCACCTTTAGGATTTGTCAAATCTTCAACCACTTAAGTGTTTGGCCTCTAACAGTAATCCACACAATGACTAAATAAAACCTTCGTAAAGGTAAGATTTTACTTATGCTAGCAAGTTTTGTTTTTAAAACAAAAGGACCAAAAATTGATACTGAATCTTATTTCTGTAAAACAAAGAAAACTATTTTTCTTTCCTTATTTTATGAAGCGGTTGAGAAGTGGCTGCACGCTTAAAGTTTTAGTTTACTAACATGATATATTTATAGAGTCAAACTAATTGATAACTCTAAATACAACAGTTGTATTTTAATTTAATTAAGTCTCTGTAAACTTAATTAATTTCTCACTTTATTTTGATCTTTTTCAATTAAGTTCAAATTAATTAATTATCCTTATATAATCTCAATCATGTCGCTTAATGTGTGTAACCCATTTGGCTTTTAACATATTAGCAATAAATATAAATCATTTGTGGAGAGATAATTATCCCACCATCCTTTAAGTTGTCCTGTAAAACCAGCAACTAACATGTATGCTATTGCATGGTCCGTGATTTAACCAGTTTGGTTTTGAGTTTTGTATACATTAGAGACCATTGTCATTTGTTGAAGTATATTGAGAATGTTATATTCTGACATTTCATCTATGTTCCATTCATATATTGTATTTGCATTATATTTATTTTGAAAAGAGGGTTTCTCTTCTATGTTTATGTCAGGGGCTATCATTTTTAGGTAGTATATTTTTTGAGGTTCTTTCCAAATCATTTTATTTATCTGTTGGCTTTGCGAGCTTTCTATTGATGAATCAGTTTCTTCTTTTATGATATTAATGTGTGAATTTGGATGTCTTTGGGGGGTATCTTCTACTCTGATTTCTGAATATTGACTTTCTAAAGTTTCAAGTCTGTTTTCTATTTCATGTAGAAATTGATTTTTTGTTTGTTGATATTTATTGGGAATTTCAAAGGGTATAAAAGTAGGTTTTATTTCTCTTTGTTGATTTAAAGAATCATATGGTTGTTGAATATTTGTTGGGTTTTGAAGTTTTGTTTCAATTGTATCTAATTGTTCTGATATGGAATGTAGATTTAGGTTTGTAAAGTTATTTTGCTCTATTATCATTTTTAACATCTTTTGAGGTGATAGGCTCTCCTAAGTCAGATAATCTCATTCTTAGTGGAGTTGCCCGTATCCCTATGTTTTTATGAGAATATTGTATTTCTGTTAATGGGGGATGATTTGATTCTATTTCGCCTTTATTCGTTTGCCATTTTTTTGTAGTGCTTAAGGTATTTCGTTGTGGTTCTTGATATTCTTTGAACCATTCAAAGAAGTCTATTAGTATTTTATGTTTTTCCATGAATTTGTTCAAAGAAGTCTATTAGTATTTTATGTTTTTCTATGAATTTGTAGTAATTTTGTAGTATTTTATCTTTCTGTGAGTCGTAAGTTTTGAAATAATTTTTTCTTTTTTGTTTATTTTTTTCTGAAGTAAACTGTTTTCTACACCAATCTTTGTTGATTTCAAAATCTCTTTCTAAGACAAATATTTCTAAATCATTTTCTTGGTTTTGATTTATATTGGGATTATTTATCATTGATGAATATGTTGGAGACATATTTGAGGAATTTAAAGGGGTAATTTCTTGTCTGTTATAAACAGGTTGGGGTATGTTTGGAGAATTATTTACAGATTGTAAGTTTGTTGTAATTGTAGGGAGTGAGGATACAGAGGCTCTGGCTGTCTTGAAGTTTGTTCTTATATTTGAAGGTGATCCTACATTTGATATTTCAAAAGATCTTCTTGATGGAACTCTTGGTGGTCTGTTAAAGACAAGTTCTACTGAACCATCTCTAAATTGTGCCACATGATTTATTTTCGTGTTTTGTATGGGGGTTGGATTTGTTGCTCCTATTTTTCATCTATTTGGAAGTTGTACTTCATGCCATTGTATTGTCCTAGGAATAACAGTATGTGACCTAGTCATATCTGTTTGGATTAATAATATTTCTCCTTTTGGACTGTGGATTAAAGCTTTAGTGTTTATTACAGAATACATTGCTTTGTAATATAATCTGTAAACAACAGTTAAAGGTTCAGATCCAGGCATCATTTTATAATTATGAGTTTGTATTTGAAGTGTTAAGGAATTTAATATGTTTCTGTCTTTTAAAGAAACCATGAAGTTTGGAAAGTAGTTGAAATGTATTGGTCCTCTACACAGACTTGTTTCTATTGTTCCCAGTAAGGAATCATTAAATTAGAGATGTCTTTTATCTCTTAAAATAATAAATATTGAGCTGTCTAACCCTTATTTGGTTAAAGGTTTTGCTCCTACTTGAATTAATTCGAAATGGATGTAATTATAGTTTTGAGTTTTTAATTTATTTATAGTTTCTTGATCTAACAATGGGATGTTTTCATACTGATTTTGTATTGGGATTCCTTTCTCTTTAAGGTATCCGCAAAAAGAATTTAGATGTAAAGAATGGAATGTTGATGTTTTGTAGATTTGACTTTAGGGAACTCTAGGTATTTCCCAGTTGTCTATTTCTTGAATTATATTTTCATAATGAACATTTTCTTCATTGATTTCTGGGTTTTGAATACTAGAACCAGAGCTAGAACAGGAGGTGTTTATCAAGAATGGAAACATTTTGAATTTCAAATTTTCTTCTCTTACATGGGGGGTTTCTATGAGTGTGATGAACTGTGGTGATACTGCATATGGGGAGAAATGTGTCCTAACAACGTCAACCCTAGGCTTCTAACGGATTGTTTCTCAAAGACTCAGCAGGGATCAACACAATATGCATGCAGACTCTTTAAAACCAGAACTCAGAAAAGAAGATTGAAATCAAAAAGTTTCAGACCAGATAAATACCTCTTGAACCGAGAGTGGCTCTGATACCAAACTATGCCAGACTGTTAAACAAGATACTAATGGAAATATAATAACAGGCAGCTAAGGACAACAAATTCAAAATGCTGTATCAACATTAATCTTTTCAATATCAAAACAGCAAATGGCGGAAAATTAAAAATAACCTATAAACTATCAAACGCTGAAATAATTAATCAAGGAATAAAATTTCGAACTCCATTTTTAGTAGTCAAAGACATAACCCAAGATATTATTTTAGGAACACCATTTATATCAATGTTAAAACCTTGTAAGGTCAAACACCAAGAAATAATAGCAAAGATACTAAAAACTAAAATTAAATTTCCTTTTGTAGAAAAACCAAGAATCAGAAATCTTAATCTATTAAAGAAACTCTCCATACATGAACAACAAGTAAACTCTTTAATACACTATAGAAAAAATCAAATAAATTATCTAAAAGAAGAAATTGCTTTTGATAGGATAAACCAACAATTACAATAACAGAAAAACGTACAAAAACTTGACACTATTAAAAAAGAAATTGAAACAACAATCTGTTCTGACATCCCAAATGCATTCTGGGAAAGAAAGAAACATCAAGTAACTCTGCCTTATACAAAAGAATTTAATCAAAAACAAATCCCAACAAAAGCCAGGGCTATACAAATGAATCAAGAAATGAAAGATTTCTGTAAAAAAGAAATCCAAGATTTACTAGACAAAAAGCTAATAAGAAAAAGTTCATCTTCATGGAGTTGTTCAGCATTTTATGTTATTAAAAATGCAGAAATAGAAAGAGGAACACCCAAGTTAGTTATAAATTATAAACCTTTAAACAAAGCATTAGAATGGATTAGATATCCAATTCCAATCAAAAAAGATTTATTACAGAAACTTTGTAATGCAAAAATCTTTTCAAAATTTGACATGAAATCTAGATTTTGGAAAATACAGATCAAAGAACAAGAAAGATACAAAATGGAATTCATAGTTCCTTTTGGTCAATATAAGTGGAATGTAATGCCATTCGGTCTCAAAAATGCACCTTCAGAATTCCAAAAAATAATGAATGAAATATTTAATCCCTATTCACAATTTACAATAGTCTATATAGATAATGTTTTAGTATTCTCAGAAAACATAGAGAAACACTTTAAACATCTCAGAATATTTATAAACATAATGAACAAAAATGGCTTAGTAATATCTAAACCCAAAATAAGTCTTTTCCAAACCAAAATCAGGTTCTTAGGACATTATATTACACAAGGTACAATAACCCCAATAGAAAGATCAATAAAATTTAGCTGAAAAATTTTCAGATAGAATAACTGATAAAACTCAGTTAGAAAGATTCTTAGGAAGCCTCAATTATATTATTGATTTCCATCCAGGATTAAGCAAAATGTGCAAACTATTACATCAAAGACTCAAAAAGAATCCAATACCGTGGATACAAACTCATACAGACATTGTCAGAAAAATAAAAACTCAAGTCAAAGACCTTCCCTGCCTACACCTAACAGATCCTGATACACCCAAGATTGTAGAAACAGATGCTTTTGAATTAGGTTATGGTGGAATATTAAAACAAATCAAAAATAATAAAGAACAAATAGTTCAGTATACTTCTAGGCACTGGACTCCAGCACAACAAAATTATAGCACAGTGAAAAAAGAAATTTTATCCATTGTGTTATGCATTTCAAAATTTCAAAGTAATTTATTAAACAAAAAATTCTTTTTGAAAATAGATTGCAAATCAACCAAAGAAATCTTACAAAAAGATGTTCAAAATATTGCATCAAAATAGATTTTTGTCAGATGGCAAGCAATTTTAAGCATATTTGACTTTGACATTCAATATATCAAAAGAGAATCAAATTCTTTACCTGATTTTCTTACAATAGAATTTTTACAGGGAAAAACATGCCCCCTTCCAAAAAACTCAGAGATTTAGATTTACCATGGCAGGATTTAGTAATCTTGTCAGAGAGAGACAGAAAATCCTTTTATAAATTCTGGTTGCAAAAAATATTACCCAGAATCAATAAGAATTATTTCAGAAGTCCAAGAGAGATTTCAATTGAAAATCTCAATACTTGCATACTTGTAGGAGCAAAGAAAAAATGCCCCCCAAACTGAGAGATCGAAAAGATAACGGGAAAGAAGCCAAAAGGGAAGCATCTCCAATATTATCTCAAAAACCAATCAGATCATGGTACGATATATGTACCCAAGAAGAAAAACAATAGCAAAATCCAACCTAAGACCAAATTCCTCAAGATGCCCAAGACCCCAATGATATTGATTTTAAAATCCAAAAATGGGTTGAAGCTGTCACAAATTCCCCAGAGATAGCATTAGCCTTAGCCTCAAAAACAGAACAAGATACCCCAATGAAACAAGCCGCCCTTGCAGCCCTTTAAAAAAACCAGGAAAAAGAAATAGTACTCCATAAACCCAAACAAAAAGATTTACAGAGTATTTTTCCTGATCAAACACTTACCAAACACAATCTCAATCATCTACTTCAAGTAGCCAAACCCAATACTTCAAAAAAAAAATACTCAAAATGTTCTTCTCATAGAAGAAGGATTATATCAAGAACTTTCCCATATTGCTATCCGAAAAGCTTTTCAAGGATGGCATTACAAGCCATGGGATTTGCAAAAGTCCCAAAGTTACTATCAAAATATTTTGATTCAAACAAGATCAGCCCTTTTTAAACAATATGCTGATCCAAAAGATCCTACCATTATTACTCATTCAACAGCATAAATTTTAAAAGTTTTAAGGTCGATTAATTGGGGAGAAAATTTAAATCTTTGCAAAAGATTTCCAGCAAGTTTTTCAAATACAATTAACCATTGCCCTATTTTCAACTACTGGGATTACCAACATGCATGGTTCAATACTTTCCTTTACAATAACAAACACAACCGACATTCTTGGTTGATGTTTTTCAAATATGGAAACAAATATAAATTTTCAAATTGGTTTTCTCACTGGTGGAACTGGTTTGGTCCTTTAAGAGAAATTCTTTCACCCAAAATTGAAGAACTTTATGAAAAATTTTCAAAATGCTTTAAACCTGAGGAAGATCAGGCAAATTTGCACACTTCAATACATTTTTTCTCCAAACTAACAATCTCATGGATAACCGCCTGAGAACATGCATATGATAATGATGTCCATACTGGAGCACCGATGGTCGTCAAAATTTTCAGAACCAAATGGTGGTACAAATTTGATGAAAGGAAATACAATTCTCAATACTTGATCACATGGTTCCAAAAGAATCCAACACTTTGCAAAGGCATGAAAACCTCTCAGGAAAATGTCAGGTTTTTACAAGCCAAGTCCAATGCTAGTGCCAGATTAGCTCAGGTCAAGTCAAAATTCGAATACAAGAAGATCATGGCAGAAATGCTAAGTTCTCTTGATTCTGATGAAAAAGAAGAAGAAAACGAAGAGGAAGATTCAGCCTCATCCAGAACAACCACCAAATTATCTTAGGATGAAGATTACATCCCTCCAAGAAGAAAGAGATAAACAATGCTGGTAGACAGAATCACACTGAAAGCACAGTAACAAAAGCAACACGCCATGCCTAAAAAGTAAAGGCAGCGTCAAAACAACCGAAAGCAACAGCAATGCTGACAGATAGAATAATACTGGAAGCACAGCAACAAAAGTAACACGCCATGCCTAAAAGATAAAGGCAGCATTAAAATAGCCGAAAGCAACGACAGAAAGAAGAAAAGCAAAAACAAAGCAAACAATTGGCCCAAAAGCAGCTCACAAAAAATGATGGGTCAAAAAGTATTTGTATTATTTGTCCCATCGACAAAAATGAAATGAAATGTAAATGCAGAATGAAATGAACATTGAAATGTAAAGGGATGGTCTATATAAATCCCTCCAAAACCTTAGAAGGGACAAGGTTTTTCTCTCGGATAAGAAATATTTTTGGAAGATCATATTTCTCTCTGGAAAACTCTTGTATCCAAAAATAAATAAATTTTTATAAATCAAATTCAAAAGTTTCAAATTCTCATTTTCAATTCTAATTTTCCTTTCAAAAGATTATATTTTCATATTTGAACATATTCGGAGTCTATTCCTGGCATAGTTTGGTATCAATTTGATAATTGATTTATATTTATAGATCATGAGCAGCATCTAACAATACATCATGACCACTTAAATGTTAAAAAGCTAATTAAAGAATTTAATAAAGCCTTTCAGTGGTAAGCCTCTCAGTGTAATACAGTCTTATCATCAAGTATCTCAGATATGTCATAAAGCATAGCTCAGTGTCTACTTATAACATTTCATATTAGTTCTCATAATTCATGATTAACTTTATGAATTTAAGAAACTAACTTTTCTCAAATTTATCATGCTTTGGCCAAAGACTTTATACAAGTTAATCAATAATTGAGAACAAGTGAGATACATCCACTCATTCACCTTCTCATACTTCATGGCATACCCAAAAACACCTTGTTTAGGCATTTGGTTGCCTTCAGACCTGTATAAATGAAATCAAAACATAACAATTCACATACTAGATGAACTGGTATTACAAGTCTAAAAATTGCTTACACTACTGATACATGATAGTATTTTTATAGACACTTGAGTGAAATATCAAATAGAGTTCTCATGGTGGGTCATATTTAGTGAACTTGTTTTTTAACAAGCACCCACATATTATCTTCAAGTATCCCATATTCTTTGATCTATGAGATCGATTGCTTATTTTTAGTGATCTCATAATTGTAATAACTTTACAATTCTCTTGCAAGGTTTTTATGTTTTACGAGTTTCATCCAATTAGTATTTAATAATTTCTTATTATTGTACTAACATAAAGAAAAACTTCTATTACATATAAAAATACGATTCAATATGCATAATGACAATATCTATTTTTTGATCAATCTAATTAGCTCAAAGGCATATACTAGTATAAAATTAGATTAAATCAATTAAAGGAGGCTCTGATATCACTGTTAAAGATTTAAATCTTACTAAGACGACTCATTCGTAGTGAAATATTATTAAATCTTCAATAGTGGTATCAGAGCCTTCTTTAATTGATTTAATCTAGTTTTATATTTACTTGTTAAAGTTTACAAACACTATTTTGTTTATATGTGAATTTAATGCAAAGTTTGAAAAATTATTTAAAATAATTCTAAATAGATTTTTTCAAATTAATTTATGTTTCAAAAAGTCTTTAAAAGCTTTGATTTATGAATTTAAAATCTAAATTTAATAAGTCCTTAAAAATTTTATAGATTTGTTCTAAAAGAATCTAAATATAAAAAATCTAGCAGCATAATGTGATTTGTTTTAAAATTTTTTTGTGAGTCTTAGAGAAATTATTTGTTTAGAAACATCATCAGATCACTATTCAAACAAAATAATTAAATACTGTAAATTTTCAGAGGTTGAGATTATCATCTTAACTTTCTATCCTCCAAAAATTAAGATAAATTTTTTTTTTAAGTCCCTCAAAAAAATTTTCAAAACAAATATTGTTATGCTATCAGATTTTTCAGATTTGATTCTCTTAAAACAAATCTATAAAATCTTTAAAGACTTATTAAATCTAAATTTTAAATTCATAAATCAAGACTTTAAAGATCTTTTGAAATATAAATTAGTTTGAAAAAATTCATTCAAAATTATTCTAAATAATTTCTCAAACTTTACATCAAATCGACATATAAGCAAAACAATTTTTGTAATCTTCAACAACTAAATATAAAATCAAATTAAAACAATTAAAGGAGGCTCTAATATCATTATTAAAAATTTAATAATATTTCACTATGTATGAATCGTTTTAATATGATTTAAATCTTTAATAGTGGTATCAGAGCTTCCTTTAATTGATTTAATCCAATTTCATGTTTAGTTATTGAAGATTATAAATTTTGTTTTATTTATATGTCGATTTGATGCAAAATTTAAAAAATTATTCAAAATAATTTTGAATGAATTTTTTCAAAATTAATTTATGTTTTAAAAGGCCTTTAAAGTTTAGATTTATAGATTTAAAATTTAGATTTAATAAGTTTTTAAAAATTTTATAAATTTGTTTTAAGAGAATCCAAATTTGGAAAATCTAGTAGCATAACATAATCTGTTTTGAAAATTTTCTTGGGAGACTTAAAGAAGAAGTTTGTACTTGATTTTTGGACGTAGAAAATTAAGAGGATAATCTCAAACTTGAAAATTTACAACATTTAATTATCTCATTTGAGTGGTGATTTGATGACTTTTTTATTCAAACAGTTTGCTAAAATTGTATTCTTGTGTGACAATGACTCTTGCAAAATTATTGCTATTTGTATTTCAAATTTTTTAAAATTTTAAAAGCCTTTTGACATGATATTTAAGGTATGGGATGTCTCTGAATTGATTTTAAAATTACAGCAAACAATGGAAGATGAAGCTTTAAAGAATTTAAGACAGTATAGATGATGCAGACTAAATAAAATTACATTAGCTTGTACTATTTTTTCTCCATATAATTAAGAGTTGTATTAATTTAGTTATGACCTAGATTTACACTCATAATTGTAATGAAATATATCCTAAAGAGTTTTGGATTACTCTAAATAAGATTCTAAAATTAAATTGGTAAAGAAATAGGACCTTTGACCTTAAAGATTTAATTCTAGTTAGACTAGGATTGTAAAATTTAGGACAACAAGGATTATTTTTTCTAGTAAGATTAGAAAACCTAATTGGATTAGGATTTCTTATGAATATTAAATTTCTAATATGATTAGGACTCCTTTTGAGAATAAAAGTTAGATTTAAATTCATAATCCTAAAAGATTTAGGATGACAAAGTCTATGTTTAATTTAATTTTTAGTAGGACTAAAATTTCTAAATTGACACAAGACTTGCAATGGGATTAGGACATCAAATTATTTGGATTAATATCTTCAAAGGTTGAGTTATATTATTGCCAAATGACATACAAGATCTTCAATTTGAATTAAACATAAGTTTTATATGTTCATTACATGATTATGAGTGTATGAGGATGATTATGGATTTAGACCACTATAATGTGTTATGGATGAATGTATTTGGTATTTATTTTAAAAATATGAAGTGTGTGCCTTGGCTTTCCTCTATTGTGTTAAGGAGTTATAAAATTCTCTTCTCATCTTATTCCCCTCAAATGTAACTTGAGGTTTCTTTACATATATGTAATTAGAATTCATAAGATTAGATTAAAAAGAAAATTTTGTAATTTCAAGTACGAAGGACGAAGGCGCCAAAGAGACATGTAGATTACAAGACTACAAGATATGGTGATATTTGTACGTAATCCCTTAGGATTTGACCAATTAATTTTTTCGATGGCTCAAGAAAATTAGATTAGATAAAAGTCCACAATCATCTTCGTAGTACGCATATGATAGATTCATCTTATGCAATATTATAAATGCTATGCATACCAAATTCGATGAGACCTAAATAATAAGATAAAAGCAACAACAAAAATTTCTCATTAAAATATTGAGTCACATGCTTTTATATGATTAAGTTGCCTTCCACCATATAACAAATAACCAGGCTACTCTTTTAATTGGAAACTTGTTAATTCGTTCAAGATCAAACTTTTACATGGGCATGTTTGAGTTATTTGTTGGTCTTATCCAACTAAAACTGTGTGGTTTGGATGTGTCACACTTGACCGCATGGCCTTAAAAGTAGGGCTAGGTAAAATGCATATGATGCATTTAGACAATGAGTTGTTACCTAACTGATTTGGGAGTTGCATGTGGATGCAATTGATAAGCTATGTTATCTACCCATTTAGGCTTATTGTGATTTGTTGAGTCACTCAAGGTTGCAATAATTCGAAAAGGGTTCCAGCTCGCTAGAAATACCTAGTAGAGATTTCTATATAATAGTGAGTGCTATTATTAAAAAAAATTAGTGAGAGAATCAATGTATGATTTAATACCTTGTCTTAAATTGATTTATAACATGAAAGATTAATACAAATACTTTTTCTATATTTATACGTTGTCAGAATCGATAAAATAATTGCTACTTTATTTGGCATACTTGATGCCATCAACCTAAAATGTTTGGACTGGTATATCAGTTTGAGAAAAGTTTTCAATAAATGGAAAGGTGCAATCTTGATAAATAAAGAGATAACTTTAAATATGATTGAGCTTGATCTTTCTACTACCAATCCTTAATCTTGGATAATAGATTTAGAATGTGGAATGCATTTATGTACTGACATAAAAGCTTTAAAGGATACTTGAAGGCTTGGTAAAAATGAGGTTGTCTTAAGAATGGGCAATGGTGCAAAAATTGCAGCAGTTTGTTAAGACTTGTGATCTTATTTTGCCATCTTAGTGCTGGAGCTAAAAAAGTGCTATTGTGTACTAGCATTAACTAGAAACATCATTTCGATTTCATACCTAACTAATAATGATGATTCTGGATTTAGTATGAAGGGCAATTGTTGCACTGTCATTCTAAATGATATATTTTATAGATCCGCAACATGCCATGGAGGACTTTATATTATGGATCTTCATAGCCTAATGCTCAATATAGATGTTAAGAAAGCTAAAAAAAATAATCCAAATCAAACCTACATCTAGCATTATAGACTTGGTCATATCAATGAGATAGGGATAACAAAGTTATATAAACAAGGTTATCTAGATCTATTTAACTATGAATCATATGGAACTTGTGAATGCTGTCTTTTTGGTAAGATGACTAAGACTCCCTTTACTGGAAAGGCTAAAAGAGCAAGTGTGCTCCTATGGCCAATACATTCGGATGTATGTGGATCCTTAAACACAATAGCCAGAGGAGGTTATTTGTATTTCATTACATTTATAGATGACCATTCTAGGTATGGTTATGTATACCTAATAAAATATAAGTTTGAAGCTTTTGAAAAGTTTAAAGTTGAAGTTGAGAAACAAATTGGGAAAAGTATTCTCACTCTTAGATTGGATCGGGAGGAGAATATCTTAGTTAAGAGTTTCTGGATTATCTAACAGAACATGGGATTTTATCACAATAGACTTCACCTAGAACTCCACAACACAATGGAGTGTTTGAAAGGAGAAACCAAACCTTGGTGGACATGGTTCGTTCCATGATGAGTAGGGTAGACCTTTCAATATACTTTTGGGGATATGCCTTAGAGATTGTTACTTACCTTTTTAACAAGGTTCCAACAAAATTAGTTGATAAGACACCATATGAGATGTGGTATGGCAAAAGGCCAAACTTATCTTATATAAGGATTTGGGGATGTACGGCTTATGTGAAGCGTGCATCGTCTGATAAGCTTGGAGGTAGATTAGACAAATGCAAGTTTGTAAGGTATCCTAAACAAATTGTGGGATACTATTTCATGATCCCACTGAGCAAAAGGTGTTTGTCTCGAAACATGCCACTTTCTTAGAGAAAGAGTTTTTACTTAAAGGGACAACTGGGATTCTTAAAGAGGTTCAAGAACCACAAACTAACATCCCTTTGGAACCTGAGCCGATGGTTGAAGCACTAAATGCTCAAACTGGTGCTTAAGAAACACAATTGCTTAGTATATCTATGTGACATAGACAACTTCCAAAGAGATATAGATTTATGATGGAAATAGATGCTTTGCCAATTGACAAAGAGCCTACTACTTATGAGGAAGCAATATCTGATATTGATTTTAATAAGTGGCTGAAGGCCATGAAATCCAAGATGGATGCCATGCATGTCAACTAAGTATGGACTTTGGTTAATACACTTGAAAGGGTAAAACCCATAGGATGCAAATTGGTCCTTAAGAGAAAGACTGACCAGGACGATAATGTACAAACGTACAAGGCTAGGTTGGTTGCTAAAAGTTACAACCAAGTTGAAGGAATCGATTATGAGGAAACCTTCTCTACTATAGCCATGATTAAATCCATTAGGATTTTGCTTGCTATTATTGCATATTTTGATTATGAGATATGGCAGATGGATGTAAAGATAGCATTCTTTAATGGGAATTTGCAAGAAAAAGTGTATATGACACAACCTGAAGCTTATACATCCAAGGAGAATCAGCATAGAGTATGCAAACTCCGAACGTCCATTTACAAACTGAAGGAAGCGTCTAGGAGCTGAAACATTAGATTTGATTAAACTATTAAAGAATACGATTTCGTCAACAATCCTGATAATTCATGTGTTTACAAGAAGGTAAATGGATAAGCAATTGCATTTTTAGTACTTTATGTCGATGATATTCTACTAATAGGAAATAATATATCGATGTTGCGGATTGTCAAAATCTGGCTATCCAAACAATTCTCCATGAAGGATTTGAGAAAAACGACCTATATTTTTTAAATAAAGATCTATAAAGATAGATTAAAAAAGTAGCTAGGATTGTCCCAATCCACTTATATACGTAAGGTGTTAAAGAGGTTTAGCATGATTGAGTTTAAGAAGGGACACTTACCTATATCATAGGGCATTCATCTCTCAACGAGTATGTGTCTAAAGACATAAAAAAAGAGCATAATGATGGATAGGATACTATATGCATCGATTATAAGATCCATCATGTATGCCATGTTATGTACTAGACCAGATGTGGGGTACGCTTTGAGTGTTACGAGTAAATACCAATAGAATATAGGTGAGAGTCACTAGATTGCTGTGAAAAATTTTCTTAAGTATTTACGAAGAACTAAAGATGTTTTCTTGGTTTATGGAGGGCTAAACTCGAAGTTAAAGGTTGGGGATGCTGCATTCCAATTTGATAAAGATGATAGTAAATCACAAAGTGGGTTTATATTTACCTTTAATGACGGTGCTATTAGTTGGAAAACTTCCAAGCAAGTAAGGACTACAGATTCTACAACCGAGGCTGAACATATCTCCCTGTCTGAGGCTGCAAAGGAGGGAGTTTGGATCAAGAAGTTCGTAACTAACTTAGTGTGGTTCCTAGCATTGTTTATCCTGTAATTTTGTACTGTGACAACAATGGAGCCATTGTGCAAGCAAAAGAATCAAGGTTTCATCAATGACCTAAACATGTATTGCAGCGTTATTACCTTATTAGGGAGACTATTGAAAGAGGTGATATTAATATAGAGAAAATACCAAGGGAGGACAACTTAGCTGATCCTCTTACTAAAGTTTTGTCCCAACAGAAACATGATCGCCACTTGGAAGGCTTTGGTATTAGATACATGGGCGATTGGCTTTAGTGCTAGTGGAAGATTGTTAGTGTAAACCCTGCAAGCGAATCGATTTTGTGCTTGTAAAATACTACATTAATTAGTCATATTTCATGTTAAATATATTATGGATATTTTATACAATGTATGAAGTATTTCTTTATCCATGCGTTTATTTATAAAGAGTTATGAGAGACTTATGTAGATAAAGTCCTTAGAACATAATGACCTTACAAAGAAATTATAAAGGTTATAATTATGAGATTCTTATGCATTAATGTCTTGTTCCTTAATATGTTCCTGGTCATGATATTATCAAAAACAAGGGTATTGATAATACTCAAAGGCTAGTACATGCTAAGCTTCTTTACTTTAGAAGTAAGCAATTGATCTCATAGGTTGAAGAATGTGAGATATTTGGAGATAGTATGTGGGTGCTTGTTAAGGAATAAGTACATTAAACATGACCCGTTATGAGAGTTCTCTTTGGTATTTCACTCAAGTGTCTATGAAAATACTTTCATGTGTCGGTAATGTAAGTAATCCTTAGATTTGTGATACTAGGTCATCTTGTATGTGAATTGTCATGCTTTGATTTTATCTCTATGGGTCTAAAGATGACCAGATGCTTAAACAGGGTGCTTTTGGGTATGGCATGAAGCATGCGAAGATGAATGAGTACTCATACATAGCGAAATATTATTAAAATTTTAAGCTCCTCAGCCATGAATCACTTTAATTGAAACTAGACTAGAAAAATCACAAAAGAGATTTTGACATACCTAAAAGCCTACTTTCTTTGGTGAAGTCCTCTTTTTTTTTGTACACCAACTAGGACTTATCAAATCATAGCAGCACAGTTGTCTTGCCTTTAATGGTGATCCATATAGTGATTTATCGAAATCTCTTCACTGAGAGTGTGTGAATCTCCAAGCCAAAGTTTGTACTAGAAAACTCTCAATTTTGAGCTCCTTTGTGTTTCTCTCTTTTTGGCTGTGATCCTATTTCAACACATAAGAAAATAAAATAGAACTCTTCTATATACAAGAGGTGGCTAAGAGATTCTTTTATAGAGTGAATTGACTTACTTTATAACCAATAAGGATTATAAAATGTCTTGGGCTAATTGGACCTTTATTTAATGTTCCATCAAATCATATTTGATTTAGCTTAATACTTAATTGGATTAAGTCTCTATAAAATCAATTAGATCACATCCAATTGAGCTCAAATTAATTTCGACAATTCACCTTCTGAGTGTAATCCATTAAGTTCCCAACATGTTGAGAATAAATATAAACTAATTCAATTAAGAATTTATGTTTATATTTATAGATCATAAGCGGCATCTAGCAATACATCATGACCATCCAAATGTCAGGAGAGTCAATATGATTTGACTAACCTTTCAATGTACAGTATCTTAGTGTAATTTGATCCTTTCATCATATATTTCAGATAGATAGAAAGCCTGGCTCGATGTCTACTTTCTAACTTATCCATATTAGTCCTGCAGCTTCTATATTGACCTATCAAGATTGCCTTGGTCAAGGACTTTTAATCAATATAAGCCAAGAGCAAATGAGATATGTCCCTTTCAAATCACTAAGGATGATGAATCCTCCCTAGACTATTTATTCATCTTCGCATGTTTTATGCCATACCTAAAAACACCCTGTTTAAGCATTTGGTCACCTCTAGACTCGTAAAAGTGAAATCAAAGTATGACCATTCACATACAAGATACCTTGGTATCACAAGTCTAAAGATTACTTACACTACTGACACATGAGAGTATTTTCATAGACATTTGAGTGAAATACCAAATAAAACTCTCATAGCGGGTCATGTTCAGTGAATTTGTTCTTTAACAAGCACCTACATACTATCTCCAAGTATCTCACATACTTCAACTTATGAGATTAATCGCTTACTTCTAAAGTAAAAAGGCTTAGCATATACTAGCCTTTAAGCATTATCAATGCCCTTAATATTGATAATATAATGACTAGGAACATATTGAGGAATAAGGCATTGATGCATATGAATCTTATAATTATAACCTTTATAATTTCTTTGCAAGGCCATTATGTTTCAGAGACTTTATCTGCATAAGTCTCTCATAACTCTTTATAAATAAACTCATAGATAAAGAAATATTTCATACATTATATAAAATATTCATAATATATTTAACATGAAATATGACTAATTAATGCAGTGTTTTACAAGCACAAAATCAGTTGGCTTGCATGGCTTACACTAAGATGTGGAGACAGTTTGATTATTATATAAATATAATAAATTGAGATTGCATTGAGTCTGAGAGTGTATACTCAAAGTCTAAGCCCAATTTAGAGAAATTTTGAAAAAGGAAATATCATATTTAGTCAATATATGAAATTAATGATTATTTCTCACATTTAGAAATGAATTTGTATTGTTTGATTGAAAGTTAGCTACCTAGCTAACCACCTTTTTTGGTTAAACGCTCTACTACACTTTTCTTTCTTTTCTAAAAAAAAATTATGATTATACAGATGAAATTAAAAATAGAAATTACAGAGTTAAAATTTGGAAGTAATAGAAAAAACTTAGGTCAAGTTTCTTAGATTAAGTTTGTGAGGCTCTTCGATGAAAATTATTGATTAAAATCTAAAATCATTCAAACGTCTTGCTATATAGATGATAGATCAAATATATAAAATTTGAAATGATTTGACTAACCTTTTATATTTTATTTAGTTAAGCATTTTCATAAAAATTATAACAAAGTTTTCACCATTCATGAATAAATATTGATCATATTTTACATAAAGATATTATTTATTTAAACATAATTTTTTATATTTTTATTGAGCTCTATCAATTTATCGATTTTAATTTTTTTAAAATTTAAATTTTTAGGGAATAAGCGCAAATTTTTAACTAAAAATATGGATCAATGTTGAATTTTATAACTATGCTTTAATTTCATTAAATTTTGTTATTATACTTTCAGTTTTATTATATTTGAATAAAAAGTAACGAAATTAATTGAAAACAACCAAATTTATCACTTGCATTATCAAAATAATTTGTGAAATATTTTAATGTCATTACTTTTTGTTTAAAAATCAACAAAATAAAATTCAATGAAATTAAAAATACAATAATAAAATTCAACTTTAAGTGACAAATTTGGTAATAATATCATTTTTATTTAATCATTTCTATGTGAAACCTAATCCATAAAAAAAAAAATTTAAGAACCGTGGATAAGTTAATGTAAGGAATTTTAGAAGTTGTAGCCTAAGTTTTGGAATTATAATTAGCTAAAGTAGATAAGATGCACATGGTTTGGGCATTAAAAAGGTAATATACTAAAATCCGGTTAATTTAATCTATATATTTTGACATTGTGTGAGTTGACATGTTAGATAAAAAAAAATTTTTGGCAAAAAAATTTTCGCCAATCAGTTTTTCTGTATTACGTCATAGACTAAATTGAACAAAATACTATAGTATAATGATTGAATTGAATAAAACGCTATAATACAGAGACTACATTGTAAAAAATGTTATTACATAGGGACTTCTTGGATATTTTTGTTATTTTTTGTTTCACATTATACATGAGAATATTGATCCTCCTTATAGGTTGAAATGGTGTAAGAAGTGTACGAAAATGTAGAAATAGAAACACTGTAGTTGAATGCAATTTCTGCTTGTATTATAAGCTTGGCAATCTTTTGTTTTGTTGATTTATTTAAGCAATCCAAGAAAAAAATATATCATAAAATGACATCATTGTGTTAACTTTCTCTTTGTATTAAGAAGCAAGAAAATGTAATAATTTGATTAATGTTCAAGTACAAACAAATTACATTGCACTATTCCATTTTTAAGAATTAACTTTAAAAATGTAATCTAGTTTAATTGAGCGTAAGGGGATGGAAGTGTAACACCTCATACCCTCATATAGAAGCTTATAAGACCTTATTGATAAGATTAAGAGTCAATTAATGTAAATTTAAGTGTCAAAGAGCGGTGATGGACGAAAGAAATATTTTAAAATAGAATATTCCATATGCGAGAAAATAATACTTAAATAATAAGATTGACACAGGAGTATATTATTATATTATCGTTATTTAAGAGTTATAAGTATAATAAAATTCTTCGTTTACTTGTATTAGGAATTTAAGCTAGTCATGTTCTATTTAGGAATAAAACACTTATTTTATTTAAATCTCCTGTTAATTATTCTAATTGTATTAAATAATTAGAACTAGAATTTTATTAGGATGTGGGCCTGTAATACTATAAATAGGACCCTTAAGCTTAGTTATGGGATATTCAAGTTGAGAGTTAATAAATAATATTTTTTTAAGCAGGAGTGCTTATTTCTCTAGGGTCTTTTATAGAGTAAGAGGTTTTAGTATCTTGGCCTAGCCAACCAAAGTGGGATTTTGGCTATTTTTCACCTTAGTAGAGTTTTTTAACCTTGCCAAGATTGGTGATTCACCTTAGTGGGGTTTCTAACCTCGCTACGATTGGTGTTTTGCACCATGCCCGGGTGTCGGTTTGGTATTAGAGCTAGGTTTATTATTCGTTACATAATTCAAGTTCGTTGACGGGTTTTGACACTTCTTGTTCGGGTAATTCTATTTTTTTTATTGTTTTATAGTCATATCATCATTTTTTTCTTTCTCTACATCACCACATCGTTATCACCATATAATAAAAATGCCACCAAGACATCAAAATCGTCAAATAGATGATCATAAGATTGAGATTGCATAACTACGTCATCAAATTCGAGAATTACAAGAGCAACTAGCAAGACGTGATGCTCAAATCAACAATAGTAGCTCTAGTGATGAAAAAAATGACACCAACCCGTTTCATCAAAATTCGCCCTCTGATGAAGAAGCACTTATTCGTCTCTTGAGAACTACTGCTACCAAAGATTTGAGAATTAAAGTCGACATTCCTGAATTTGAAGGAAGACTTCATCCTGATGACTTCCTTGGCTAGCTTTACATAGTGGAAAGAGTTTTCGAGCTCAAAGATATTCTCGATGAAAAACGTGTGAAGCTTGTAGCAATTAAATTAAAGAAACACGCTTCTGTCTGGTGAAAAAATCTCAAAAGGCAACGAGAAAGAGGAGCTCACAACAAGATCAAAACATGGGATAAAATGCGTCGAAAGAAAGGAACGACAGATTAGAAATTATTTTTTTCTTGCTGTTCCTTGTGTGAAGAAAAACAGTTTTCATTCACTTGATTCCTTTTTAGCCCCATAATTTTGTGTGGATTATGAGTTTATGAAACTCAACTTTCCTAGCACATTGTTAAGGTATAGCACTCCCAATCCTTAGAGAAGGATTTTCTAATTCATTAGTGTGGATCACCGTTAGAGGCTACACAAGGATTCCTTGGACAGCTTTGGTTTGCAACAACCGGACTGAGGTGGTTGAGCTTTTTGAAGGCAAATCGGTGGTTTAACAAAAGATTCATCAACCTTTGTTATTAAAGTAAATTTGATATGATCATACATATATATTTTATTTGTAATATAATTTCATACTCAATTCGGCATGAAAGAGATCTTAGGAAAATGAGGCATAATTGAATTTTAAATTTATTTTTGCTACATTTATTGTATTTGATTCATGATCAGCCCTCACCCTATAGTTAAATGAAAATTAATTAACCAATGGAAGTTGGATTATATGGGATGATGAGATGTACACATGAATTCACTATTACATGTAAATATAGCATGCAAAAAGAGAAGTTAGTGGGGAACATATGGGACTCCCACCATGTGAAGAAAAAAAAAAGGATAAAGTTAAGTTTATTTGCATGTAATGTGATTGGTGCATTAGGTGATCAAATGAGAAAAGTGAAATGTGGGTTGCATGTGACTTAATTGGTTGAATAAATGGCCAAATAAAATGCAAAGTGAAGCTTGTACATGGAGTGTGGTTGGAGGAATAAGGTGGCATTAAAAAGGAAATGAAAATGAAATGCATAAAAATACATGTGGAATGAAATGCAAATGAAATAAATCAAAAAGGAATGCCATGTGGACCAATGCATGGACAAAGCAACCTAACCAAAGGATAAAGGAATGGATAAGGAAGCATAGCATGAATAAGCCACCAATGGGAGTGGCATTAATAACAAAAAGGAAAGTTGCATGAAGTAACATGTAAAAAAAAAAAAAAGAAAGAAAAAGTAAGTAACCTTGGGCAATTCGCCCATGTGGGAGTAAAATGAGAAGATGAAAGCCGTTTTCAAGCCTTTTACCTTGATATGTCCACCCATGAGAGAAGAAAAGGAAAGAAAAAGAAGATTTCACAAGACCATTTCAAGGTCATTTCTTGTGAAATCCACCCACACCAAGAATTACCAAAATGACCTTGCCTTGAAAGAAAACTACACCATTAAGACAATAAAAAGGGAGAATCAGCTTAGAAGCAATGAGAGGAAAGAAAGAAAGGAAGGAAGAAAGAAAGGATAAAGAAGAAAAAGACAAGGAAGGTTTAGCCTAGTGGTTCCAAGCTAACGAAGGTAAGTAAAACTTTGATTTTGGCTGTGATTTCTTGAGGAAATGAGTGGGTAATTGTGTGAGAATGTTTGTGGTAGCAAAGGTCCTCCAAGATTTGAAAGAAATAGGTGCATGCATGTGGGTTAATCTTGAAATGTATGTTGATTTTGGAGGTAGATAAGCAATGGGTGAGTATTTTTGTTTTGAAATTACAAATAGACAAGAGAAATGAGATGTGTGCTAATTGTTTATGCTTGTGGTAGCGATGGTGACCGAGAATGTGCGAAATGGTGGATTATATGTGGAACTCAAGCTAAAACTAAAAGGTAAGCATGCAATGTGAATGCATGGTGTTGTGTTGGCTTTGTTTAGTTGATAGTATGTGGATTGTGTGTTAAATGATTGCGAGTAAGGTTGATGAAAACTATGAAATTAGGCTATAGATTTATTGATTGATGTGCTGCCATGCATGTGAATAATTAAGTGCATTGAGTTGATATGGTTGCTAGGAAGTGTATAAGCAAAGAAAGTATGCTGTGGTGGCATGCCGGAGGAGGTAATGGGTAACCGGCGAGTAAAATTAGCCAGACATGTACCCGAATTGATAGCAATGTAGTATCCCGCTATTGTAAGGTGAGTAGGGGGTGTCGATTTTAAAATCTTTGTACTATATATTGTTTTACGTTAATAAACGTTGTTGGTTTTCCTCAAGTGCATTTGTGCATATCATGAGCTGTTAGTCTTTATAGGCCATTTTTAAAACGAATTTACAATGATTTATATATTATTATTGTGGAAAGCATGAGCTGGTAGAAACCATAGAAAATTATAGATGCAAGCGTTTTTAAAATGATTTGAATATATCTATAGGTAAGCTCTATATGTAAAGAGTTTTAGAAACTGAGAAACAAGGCTTTCACGATGTTTGTATCAAAATCTATGCCTTGTATTTTTGTGTGATATGCATGGCTAAATGCATTTGTTAATGATTTAAAGTGCAAGTTTGAGCATCGATTTTATTCTGATATTTGTACAAAGTGTTTAAACCATGCCATTTAATGTGAAAAGCAATTTAAAGGATTATTGAGCTTTGATTTCAAATGATCTAAAGGCAAAACCTTGGAAAACTTGATTTGATTTTTAAAACGGTTTTGACAACCCGAGAGCATCAAAAGTAGGTTGAATGTCACATCGAGATAATGTGACCCTTATGCGTAAGCGAGCTCCAGCTAGAGAACCTTTGGGTCATTGACGGGCTGTTAGACATGGCTGGGGCCATAGACTGTGATATATGTGGCAAGGTCACGGGTTGTTATATGTGGTTAGGCCACAAGTGATATTCGAGGTTGCGATCGCTTGTTTTCTCCGATGTCGACCAACATCGTCAAGATTGCCATAGCTATGGGATTCGGTGGAGTTTAGCTCTCGGATGTTATTACGTAGAAGTGGATTCATGAGTGATAATGATACTTACCTATTTGAGAGCTTTGTGAGTTTTCGACGGTTACTCTTTTGCATGGTGGAGAGTTAATCTTTCTTTGTAGCTCCCTTTGTTTGAATAAAAGCTTTTAGTGCTTACTTGACGATCATGAAATGGTTTACGTGGCCAAACACTTTGATTTCTTTACATGCCACACATTTTAGGAGCGTGCATACTTTATACCGTTATTCATATTTTTATGGCAAGCAATGTTTTTGAAGTTTGAACTTGGTTTCGCTGCATTTGTTATCGGCACCGTTTTGCCAAGTGAAATATTGTATTATGATTTTACGGTTTCATTTTTACAAGGCACAAACACTCTACTAGTGATTTGATTTTTCGAAGATTACTATACTTATTAGGATTTTATCATTTAAAATTTATCTGCCTTATGCTTGTTTCCCATCCACGTCTTGCTCACGAAGTCGATGATCACTGAGTCTGAGAGACTCACCCCCTTATTTTTCTTTTGTAGGTAATGATCAGTCTAGCGTCCAGTCTTCGACATTTTCAGTCCATCGTGGATAAGTATAGGCATTTCATAGTACTTTATTCCGAGTCACTTCACTACTAGAGATCAAGTTGTCATAGTATAATTTGTTATAAAATTAGACAATAGTGTCAATATGAATGTACATTTAGAGATTATAAGTCTTGATCTATTATTTTTACAATTATGTGGAATAAAAGTTTAGTGAATTTATAAAGATTATTATTCAATTCTTATTACAAAGAGTTTTATGGATCAAAGTAATTTTATAGATTGATGGCATGAATATGAAGTAATAGCTAACGTTTTGAGTAAGGCTTGTTCGAAACTTGACTGGTTCTCACGCGAGACTCGAACGCTAGCAGCAATCTAGAAATGATTGTTATTGGAAGGGGGTTCTTTCATTAGATATTTTGATAGGGGTTTCTTTGTCTTAGCTAATGCTTGATTTTATATTTTGCTTTTAGTTCTTTATTATTGTTGTCTTCGCTCAATGTTGAATTTGTTTGTAATGAAAATGAAATTGAAAATGGAGAAAATTTATAATGATATTTTGCAAAACATTTTGATCACATATTGTAATAAAAGTATATTTTAATTATCATAAAAAATGTTCATCTTATAATTTTTTTACTACAACACTCTAAAAACACGAATATTCATTAATTGTGTAAAACATAAAAAACTTATATTTATAATTTGTATTTATCAAATGAAGATCATTGAATTTTTTTTTGTTATAATTATTAGTAAGATTTATTCAACTCATAAATACAATATTAAATTGAATTGATTGATTTTATTAAAAAATATTTTTTTAATTTTAATAGTATTGAATAATTTAGATATTAATATTTTAAGTTAAAAGGTTTTTAAAGTTAAATATTAATATTTTTATTTTTTTAATATTTTAAATTAAATTTTTATATTCATCAAACTTTTTTCTTTTGAATAATAGATATTATTATGAAGAGTCATACTAAGGAAGATGGACTTTATTAGGAGACTTTTGTAAAAGAAGTCTTAAAAATCAAGCTACCAGGAACACAAAGAAGGCAATAAACGAAATCCAACACAATATAGTAAAAATAAAAAACTATCATCACAAATGCAGAATTGCAGAAGACAAGGAAAAAATAGCAAAAGACACAAAAAACATCATAACACAAGTTGAAGATGATAAAATCAGAATAACCAGAGCCAAGAAAAACAAAATCTAAGGAAACAGTAGATACAGAAGTAGCAAGAAGTATGGAAAGCATGAGAATATCTGAATACTACTTAGCAATGACTACGGAGAAGGTCATCAGGACGATTAATTCCAGTCTTAGCCAATTGATCTGCAAAACTCTTAGTAGATCCAGGAATCTTGACCACCAACCAAGTTGAATTCTTTCTTTCAAACAATTTATGAGATTTTTTTTTGTTCTTCAAAAAAGTTTTACACCTCTCAATAGTGTAAAACATTTTACGTGATCAATGGGTGATTTTTCCGTTAACTCAAAATAGTTTACTTTTAAAATAATTTTTTATTTTTCAAATAAGTATAAGTTTTAAAAACATTTTCTAAAAATTATTTACATCAAAACAAACCGACCGTAAAAAAACAAATGGGTTATTTCTTAGATTTCTTATTTGATGAACCAATTATTTTAAGACATGTGATTAGATAATAAAGAAAAACCCAATCAACAACAAAAAAAAAAAAATCCAATCAATGATTTTTTTTTGAAAGGTATGGGATACAATTGCCTCATAATCAAAATAACTCTGAGCTTTATGACATCTTTGACCACATCATTTGTCAAGATATTAAACCAATAATTTTAATTTTAATTAATAGTAATTAATCAATAATTAATAATAATTTTTTAATTCAAAATAAAAATATAAAAATTTAATTAAATATAATAAAAATATAAAAATTAAATTATCTTTTCTCGTATAATTAAAAAACTTTTTTAGATATTATAATTTTTTGTCACATCTGCACATATAAATAAATATTATAATTACAATTAGAATCACAATCAAACGACTTCCAACTTTAAATATATTAAAAAATATTTACTCCTATTTCTCAATTTCTTTTTCATATATTTTTTTAGTCGAACACCTAATATTTCTATATTCTTAGCCTATTTTTCATGATTCTTTTACTTTTTGACATCAAATATTACTATACATAAATTTTAAAAAAAGTTTTAATACAAAATATATTAGAATTAAGAATTTTTTAAAATAAAGGAATACAAATATTATAACATTAGAATAAAATAACTTTTTTATTTGAACATTCATATATCTCAAGTCTACGAGCGAACTCAGGCAAACACTTTGAAGACTCGAACCCAAATTCAGCGCGAACAACCTGTTTGCAAGTAGAAGGCACATTCAGGGCCTCGCCATGTTCATGGCAACGATCGTTAGAATAGATAAACGAGGCAGTGCACACATCCAACGCAATTGCTTCATCACTAACAAAAACCACCAAATATAGGATCCGTTTGGTAACAAAAGATTCAAAGAGAAAATGCAGGAACTTTGGCATGGAACACACCATACACATATAGCAAATGAAGGCTTATAACATAACAGAATCTCCCTAGAGGCAATCTGAGATTTCTGTAGAAGCATTATCAACCGGTTGTCAGTCAACCCTGTGATGGCTAAGATAAGAAACTATTGATCCTTGTATCTCTTCTCTACTTCCTCCAAACTCTGAATTTCCTTATTGTACTTGCAAATGCGGTGGATACACCTGCACAAGGATCAGAAGCACTTTTATCTCAAAATCTAAAGACGACTAAAAACATCTTTCTCAAGCAGAGGCTGTCAAATTGCTAGCACATACCAGTACAGGAGGCAAGCAGTTGCACACAAAATTATATTCCTTTGAGCTTTGAAGACCTGCAAAGCATCCCAAACTGAAATTATTTACAAGCCAAAGTGGGACATAAGAATTCAAGAGATATGTCAGAGAAACAAGAACAAGCTCCTGCTTCTTCACATGTTACTCAATTAGGTCTAACCAGCTTTATAAGAAGTAATGGAATGCTTAATTAACTAATCATAAACAAGCTCCAATTAAGCCAATTATAAACTGTACTAAAGCTAAAAAAACCACAGAACTGATTGGGAAAAAGTAGGGTAGGCCCTATGTGCATCCTCCCTCAAAATGCTCTCGGAATTGACGAATGCAATTTTTAGAATTTAACGAAGCTACAAGGAAGAGTCAGTTTCCCTACCCCAAGAAAGATAGCACCGCAGGGATATGAGTACTGCATACTAAGTAGGCCCTGCATACATCCACAACAAGCATCTTCGAATTGAGGAACACTAAATTGTTTAACCCAGATTAATCCAAATGGCAAAATGAGATCTTGGAAAATGTTGTACCTAATTTTTATCCTATAGCAAAGAAGTTTTCACTGATTGACCCATCAACCCATCACAAGGTCTAAACCAAAACATGGACTCCAATGTGGCATCCAACATGGGTATTTCTCAAAATGTATAACTTTGTCTTTTGCTTTAAACTTGTTGGGCTTGTGGAGTAGAAAATTGTAGAAATTTAAAATATTAAGTTGGAACAAAATATCATTTCAAATATAAACTTGAAACAAAATTTTTATCATCCGAAAATCATTTACAAATTGGAAATTTTTAACCAGAACTTTAAAATAGATCAAGATTTTACAAGCATGCTTCCGAAATGAATCGAAATCCCTTTTAACTAGAGAGGAATTCTTATAGAGAATTATTGTAGAGTCACAAGGTATCCTCAAGCTTTATGTCATTATTTCTTAAGAATCTTCAGCTTTGGATCATTTTCTTTAGGCTTTGAGTCATTTCCTTCAAGTTTTTGGTCATTTCATGTATAGAATCTCCAGGTTTTAAGTCATTATACTTGTCTTATTTTTTTTTTTACTTCTTTTCAAACATTGGTCCCGTCTCGTTTTGGTCATTTTCATGTTGGTTTTGGAACAATGAATTGGTATAAAGATTCCATAGCAATCATCTTTATTATCATAGGCTTAAGTCCACATGGTCAAGTGAACTCGACCTGTCTTCTTCTTCACTTGAATCATTTGCATCTAAATCACCAAATTGAGACTTCTTTCATGATATGTTTTAATATTTTTTCTTCTTTTAGTTTTAGCCTTAGCAAGGAGTGTATTGGCGTTGGACTTGGATTTTTACTATAGTTTTTGTATTTGATGGCAATTTGCAAGCCTTCAGATTTGTAAGCCACAGCTGGTATTGAGTTATTTTTTTCTATTCAGAACTTGTCCCACACAAGGTGGGACTTGATGTCTGAGATGAAGGAAAGAGTCTTAAAAGAACAAGACAAGGAAAATTAGTTAAAGCCTAAAGATTCTACCGATGAAGTGACCAAAAACCTAAAGGAATTGACAAGCCTAAAAATGACTCGAAGCCTAATGACGATAACCAAAACCTTGGAGATTCTAAGAAGAAATTATTCATGGCCTGAACACTCCCTGTGACTCAACAGTAAAAATAATATTTTTCTGTAAAAATCCCTCCCTATATAAAAGGATTTCGATTCATGCCGGAGGCAAGCTAAGTTTTAGAAAGAATTTTCTTGTAAAATTTTGGTCTGTTCAAAAGACCTATTTAGATATTCTAGTTTGTAAGCGATTTCCACAAAAGTCAATATTCTGTTTCAAAACATATTTTTGTTCCTATATATATATATATATATATATATATATATATATATATATATATAGAAAATTTGGCAAAGGAGGGGGCCACGTTGGAACACAACGAATAATTAAGGGCAAAGATCAATGTCATCCAAAAGTCACCTACACTCAAACTTTGTGCATAGACAAACAAGATTGTGCTTTACAAAAGGAGGTATATTTCAATAATTTCAAAATTATCATATATACCAAACACAATATTCATTGCTTCTTCAAAATATGCATCCAATAAGTAATTATAAACAACCTAGAGACTTAGAGAGAGATTTAATAGGTTTAATGTGGGCAAAAGGAAAATGTAAATGTCTTTCTTTTGGGGCTTGACACAAGATAGCACGAGTGGTTGTATCAAATGTTTTATGATGAATGCAGGTGTTACAAATCACCCTTGAAGGACAGGAGGGCCATGTTTGTTGGCATAGCATAGCTTGCTACAGTAATATAAAACAGTTACTTTTAGCTATAGTGACTCCTTTTTATTGCAATCAGAGCCACCACTCCTAGATATATTCTATTCTCTTCGATTTGAAATATTAGAGAAGAAATCTTTCCGTATAGAATCCAAATCTATCTCCAGTAAAGATCTTGTACAAAACACAGCTTCTATTACCTTAGACACATGCCCCCTCAAAATTTTACAAATAAAAACCTAGACTCTTTGCATGAAATAAACTACATTCCAGAGGAGTAAAACCCCCACCTTCTGAACTTCCTCTTGTAAGCCCATATTCTGCATATGCTCAACCCTCCTCTCCCATAAAATCCATCAAAACCCTTATCAAACATTCTCCCAAAGAAACCAAATAATACATCCAATAAACTTGCTTTGACAAACACTTTATTCGGGGAGATCAAACAGAACAATTTGTCACTTTACATATCCCCCTAGATTTTCCACAACAATGGATACACCGATAAAATTCTCATATTCATTTTGGAGCAAGCGGACTTGCTCTCCATTATCATGGTATCCGAGGACAGCCTTTTATAGCAAGAATGGCTTTGTTAGATACATTATATCTCAGATATCAGGATACTTGTATTTGTACTGTTGAAGCCACAATAAATCCTAGCACATTGATAATTACTCTCTTCCCCAATTACAACGGGGCCTTGTGTGATCCTAATCTGCTCACAGCCCTGAAAGTACAAGTTGTAAGAGCACCACAAGTTCCTACCGCAGTTGCAGCTAACCATCACTATCAAATGGTGTATAGGATCCAAGATCATGCTTTCAATATTTTCAGGATAAAACCCAATGATGCCCTAATGATTTTGGTTGACACTATCCAAGATCCCACCTATGTTCATGTACCAGGAAGAACACCTAGAAAAGAATTGATAAAGCTTCTTCTGGAAAGCAGGATTTAGAAAAGAATAGAAAATTATTCATATAATGGTACTGATTAATTAAAGTATATTTATATATTTAATATTTTTTTTATTGTTGTATCCCTACCGTGTGTGTCCTAACCTTTTAGAAAATATCATGTCATTGTGTCCATTGTGTCGTACCCATGTTCTGTCTGTGTTCATGTAGGTGCTTCATAGCCCACAAAAGTGCCACAACATTTTTCCTTTTTTTATGTTTTATTTTCCATAGTTCTTTGGCCAGAAAAAAAAAAATTAATAAAATAATTAAAATCCCTAACAGCTTTTTGGGGTTCTAGAATCAAAGTTCAGACAATCATAATCAAAGAATAAAACCATGCTACCGCCCACCAATAATAGCAATGACAGAGATAGATTCAGCAGGAAATGTATAGTAGTTTCAACCACTTCAAATCCTAGAGCTTAAGTCTCAAATAAAAACAGCAATTAGAAGATGAAGATGATACAGATGAACATACAACTAAGCTTGATCGTGCATTTGATAACTTGAATAAAAGAAGTTCAGTTCATTGCCTATATTTTTTTCATAGAACAGACATACACACAACAGAGAGCCTGAAGAAATAGTATGTTATATCTGCAATAAAGCAATGCCCAAAAGCCCATGAAATTGAGAAAGCAATAGCATTTCATAATCAGATTCTAAAAATTGGACAAATCGAACACTTACAGATTTCTCGTAACGATCTCTCTCGGCAGCAGTGCAGATCTCAGAGGTACACATCAAGCGGTGCTCGTTCTTCCAGTAAATATCTACAAGCAAAAATCAGAAATCGATTTCATATCATTAAAGATCGAAAAAGCAAAGAAAATCAAAGAGAGGAAAAAGGCGAGAAAACCTAAGAGCTGAAATCCGGCAAAGGGAACAATAAAGAGGGCAGGCTGCAGAATGAGAGAGATGAGAGAGACCAAACGGTTCTTCAAGAGCTTGGGATAGGGAAGGGTCAAGAGAAGAGCCACCGCGGCCTCTGCTGCTACCACGTATGTTAGTATCAGCCACTGCAACGCCATTTTTCAATCTGTCTTTCAGCTATTTCTCTGCCCTTTTTGTTTTTTCTCTGGTGAATCTGCTTTTTGTTCTGATTTTACTTTACTTATCTAAGCTGCGAGGTCCTCTTTTCCGAGTGTGTGTTTGTGCTTGCCTTAGCGGTGAAGGCAACCGCTCCATATTCTGGATCTTTCAGATGAACAGTGTGGACAACGTTGACTATTTCTTGTGACCGTTGGATTTCGAACGACTAATCCTGATGGCCGGATCAGTTTGTGAAAGTACTATTAACCAAAATTATCCACAATCACATAGATGTAAAAGAGGTGTGAGGCAGTTAGCAGAATTTATTACCAAGTTAAAAGACGATGCATCCATCTGCCTTCCACTAGTTCAATGTTACGAGGTATCAGTATCGTGTAGCCCATATTCAAAGCGCGTAACCCCATAAATATGGTTTCATAAGTTAAAAAATGTTTGACGAAGTAAAACACAGATTTAATTAATTAATTTCATGATTGAGGATAAGGTAACAGAATTGATAAGAAAATTTATAAACTTAAGGGATACAAAATTTGATAAAAAGAATAGAGATGATAATAGAGATATATTGAGAAATAGAAGAATATAAAATGAAAAACATAACCGTGAGATACCTCAAATCGACACGTCATAAATAAAACCAAATTCATATATGGAAATCTTCAAACTCAACCAACTCACATGTCAATCAATTGGAACTCCAAACAGTACATAACTATCCCTCCATGTAGTGTAAATATAAAGTGCTAAAGACTTTCTTTTATATATAGTTATAGATACGTGGTTAAATGTTTAAAAAAAATATTATTATTGATTTTGGCCATTTCATATCTATTTTTAATTTTGATCATAAATTAGTGAAAATCAAATGACACAATTTCTTTTATAATCAACTTTGTAAAATCTTAACATCAAACTACATAAGATGAAAAAAAAAAACCAAAAATGACAAGGAAGAGAAAAGCTCACTTGGTGTCTGTTTGACCTAACTTATTTTTAACTTATATACTTCAAAGTAGAAGTTAGGCAAAATAGTCTTTTGTTAGAAGCTTTTAAAAAAATAATTTTTTTAAAAAATAAAATTTTAAAAAAAAAAGTTAAAAAAAAACTCCAAATAAAAGCTTTCTTTTTAAAAAAAAAAACACACCAGCTTCTTAAGAGAGCTTTTTTTAAAAAAAAATTCTCTCTCAAAAAATACCTCCTCTCTCCTTCCTTATCGATCTCCCCATTCTCTCCTCTTTCTCCAAATCATCCTTCTAAGGCTTTTTTCATTGTTACAAAAATTAAGGAAAAAGAAAATTCAAACTTCAAAACTACTTTCAAATATTATTTCTACTTTTTCTTTTATTTTATTTTTTATTTTATTTTTTATCTTTTTTTGTCTTTGAAAACTCTTTTTATTGTTTGATATTTCTCAGTTTATTATTTAATATGATAATTATATGATGTTTATTTATTTTTAACTTTTTATATAATATTTATTGATTATGATTGAAATAATTAGTCAAATAGGTCAATGGTTATTGAAATAATTTAGATGAAAATTGAAAAGTTAATATTTGTACTCGTTTGTAATAACTCAGCTTTAAAGATTTTTTTCTTTTGGCTAAACAATATGCTACACTATAAGAAAATTGAAATAAACTTTAATTCTTTTGGCAACAGGATTTGTAAAATCCTTAACTTTTTAGCAATGAATTCCACATTTGAGTTAATAGTAACCAACAGATGATGTAGCACTCATTGACAAAATAAATAACTTATTAAAAAATGAGAAAAAAATATAAAAACCCAAAACCTTTTTGTTCATAGAAGATAACTGTCAGTTAAAATTCTACCACGCAAGTATACGTATCGAATAGATAGTACTATTGGCAAGATAGAGGTATCGATCCCGCAGGGAATTGATCTAAAAGTTTACTAAGTACTAAAATATTGCAAATTAATCTATCCAAACAATATCAAAATAATATCAAATCAAACTAAGTATTAGCAGAATTAAATTAAGAAAAAATCAAAATAATAAATACTCAAATAAATATCAAATCAAACAAGCCTAGGATTACAATATCCCTCACACTTCATCTAAATCTTACCTCTCTTCCTTAACTTATCTCAATGGTTTGAATTGCTAACCTAGAGTCCTAAATTATTTATTAAGGGTCTCCCAACTCATCTTATAAAAATATCTATTTTAACCAAAACACTATATCCCTATGTGAATTGAAATTAAAACAAACTCATTAAGTTCAGGCTCTAATTTGACTACATATGGCCTATAGGTATATCCTATCCTATAGGCAAATCACTTAATATGATCATATGCTATCCCAATTTTAGTCTACACTAAAACTCCCTTTCCCAAGTTTGTTTAGGTTTCTAGATCAATTTAATTGGTGGCCATGCAATTAAAAGCATTAAGAACAAATTGGAATAAACAATTCAAATCCCATTGAAAATAAGCAAGAAAGTGATTAAAAATCTAGATTACATGTGAGTTCAATTGCAATCTAGAAAAATAAATTAGTTCATAATATCTAATAAAGACAATATCCAAAGAAATTTAGCCATGAATCCAAGTCAAAGAAAATAAGAAAAAAAACACAAAGGTAAGAGAGAAAACTAATAGTTAGAGATGTATGATCTTGATTCTCTCTCCAATTCTCTTGTTTCCTTACTTGTTCTTGGCTCCAAATCTCCAGAATAGTTTCTTGCTGCCTCCTTTGCTGCCTCTCTTGCTGCCTTCTTTGCCTTCAAAAATCTCTGAAAAAGTCTCCTTAAATAGGCTCCAAATAACCTATTTGTGAAATTCCGTTAATGTCCTTTATTTTTTTAGGGAAGTCGCGTAGCGCTGCGGCGCTACTTCTCCACGCGCTGCAGCGTTGAGCTCTCTGGAATTTTGTATGTGTGCTTCCTTTCATCAACGCTGCAGCCTTGTTCTCCCAGCACGTGGAGTCTATCAACTTCAAACATGAGTTTCACCTGATATGTTAAGAACTGGGCAAAGTAGTAAACATAAAAGTTTTATCCCTGTCTCTTAACTTTCTAATGGATTAAAAATCACATCAATTGGACTTCTGGATTGAAAGATTTGCTCCAAATACTGCATCATGTTCAGTCTTTACATCCTGCTGCAGTGGTCCGAATTGACAAATGTTTTGACCATGATCCAATCATAACTGGGCCAATTGGTGAACATAAAAATTGTTTCCCTTCTTCTTATAATTTGATTGGTCAAAGAATCACCTCATTTGGATTTTTTAGAAGAGATAGGTCAAAATATTGAAATATATACGAATGAAGCTATCACCATACTTGCACTGATTTTCATCAAATGAGTCTTTTTCATCAATTTCCTACAAAAGCCATAGGAGAAATTAGCAATAACTACTCTTAAAGTAATTTAAAATAAAATAACCTAAATTTAACTAAAATAACTTAAATTAATCACTTAACAAATAATCAAACTTAAACTAAAAAAAACACCTATAATGCTAAAATTCGAACATAAAATCTCAAAGATCTAGCTACTTAAGCTCCCAAAATGAGTCAAAATAACTCTATATAATAGAGTTATCACACCCCCAAACTTAAGATTTTGCTAGTCCTCGAGCAAAACATAAAACAACATGCAATAACGTAAACATGAAAACATTTAATTAGACTTCAATTGCACCATTTCATTAATTACCTTTAATATCCTCAATAGTTAATCCATATTCATAACTCTAGGCAACACATAAATATTATTCAAGTTCATGTCGCAATTCAAATGCAAACTCATTATTAAGTTAAATTCCTCGTTGTGTGTCATCTCTTCATTAGAATATTATACAATCTGTGATAAATTTATATTCATGCAAAATTCAAATTAATAATTAACTCCATAAGTTTGCTTTTCATCCCTCTCTCCACTAATGTAGGCTA
Source organism: Theobroma umbraticum (assembly GCF_002168275.2). Taxonomy (NCBI): domain Eukaryota; kingdom Viridiplantae; phylum Streptophyta; class Magnoliopsida; order Malvales; family Malvaceae; genus Theobroma; species Theobroma umbraticum. The sequence goes on from NW_018397265.1 coordinate 3,932,085, forward strand.
ACACTATGTTAAAGATCAATAGGACTTTAATTAGCTTGTAATGTATGGCTAGGGTTAAGGTTGGATATGGGATAATGTATAGCTCAAATCACCCTAAGCACATAGTCAATCTGGATGCCATTCAGAGCTTTATTTTCCTTCACTTAGTATACCCCTTCTCCATCAAAGTTTTTCTTTTGTTCAACACTTCATTCTTTCTTTCCCTTTTTTCTTTTTCTCAATTTCATACCCCCAAAATTAATTCTTTTATTGGGCAATGAGATGAGTACAATCATATTTTTGAACTTTTCATCGTTTTTTTTTTTTGTCTTGACTACCTCTTTCACTATGTGGCTCATAACACATTCTAAATTGACTTATGCACTTAGGAATGAGGGATGCAAGAATTGTTGAAAATATTATTATAAGGGTCTAGGCTAAAAATTAAGTGTTCAAACAAAGAAAAGATGTCATTAGGCTCAAAGGGGGAAACTGAGGATAATTTATGTAAAGGAAGGCTACAAAAGGCTCAATCGGTCCAACAATGGCCTAAATCATCTCCTTAACTAAGTATAGCCTAGGATTTCGCCTCGAGAGAGAATCAAACAAATTCTAGAACTTAATATATAATTCAAAAATTTGCATTCACATAAACCTTTTCTAAATATATACAATAAATCTAAGAAAAAGACATAGTGCTCAAAATGTAGAAATTTCAACCTAATGGCAAAGCTTAGCATGAGAATTTACATAACACTCAAACAATATTCACGTGTTTTGAAGAATCAAGATAGGAATATAACTGATTTCTCATCATTGGATAGGTAAATTAAATGAAGCTGGCACAAGTAAATCTAGTTGAAAAAGATAACGAAAATAAATTAACATAAACTATCACAAAAACTAATAACAATAAAACCTTCCCCCAAACTTAAATTGCACATTGTCCTCAATGTGAAAAGTTAAAAAGAATAAGAAAAAGAAACTTCCCTATCAATGGTGGTAGTTCCTTGAAAGCTCTAATCTTCTTTTTCCTCATCTTCATGCTTTCCAAATCTGCATACACAGCAAAACAAGCTAGGGAGAGATTAGAACTACTTATTTAAATTGAAAAACAAAAAGGAACTAGAATAACAACTAAATCAAAAAGAATATAGCTTGGGTTGCCTCCCAAGAAGCGCTCGTTTATAGTCACTAGCTTGACTTTGGTTGAGGTCTTCATTCACCCTTTAAGGAGGTTGGAGTTTGCATGGAAAAAGCTTGAGGTGTGAAAGTAGTCTCCTCTTAAGATGAGGTTGTAGTGGCTTTAACTCAAGATTTGGTGCTTGCTCAACCCAAGATGGTGGAATAGGCTGACCTTTACCTAACTTCTCAAATTGTGTTCTTCTTGGATAATGCACTTTCGGTGTAGCCTTCAAAACATGTGTTAACATTTGTGAGTCTTCATTTTTGGTCCTTTGTTGTTGCCACTTTGAACCAAACAAGCCTCAAGGAGTTTCTTTGGATTTTCCATGTCAATAGCCGCTTTAGGTAACTTAGCAGCTGTATCTAGAAAGGAATAGGAAGCACATATGGCTTGACTTGGTGGTGGTGTAAATACTTCCTCCTCTTTGCTTAATTTTTTCATCTCGAACTTGATTGGTGGAAGTGTTACCTTGATCTGCTTGTGTCTTCATCATCTACCACATTCTTGCCATTTATCTCATCAAGATGCTACCATATTCTTCTTTTCTAGGATTAGGCCAGTGTCATTGGTAAAATTTCTTGAGGCCTATTGTTGATGCAATTAACAAGTTGGCCTAATTGAGTCTCAAGATTTTGGATTGATTCTGCTCGACTTTGAATGATGGCATCATTCTTTGTCATGAACTGTATCAGCATATCCTCTCAAAGTTAGCTTCTTCTCAAGTATAGGGGCTCTAACTTTTGTAACTCGGAAATCATGCTAAAAAATAGATTGTGATGAATATGTAGGATCCTGATCATTACTCCATGAAAAATTTGGTGATTCCACCATGAGTTGTAACTGTTGGAGTATGAATTGTTTTGCTGCCCATTGAAGCTTCCATCAAATTGCGTTGATTCAGAATAGGTTGGACAACAATACTCGAATGCCTATCTCCACAAAGCTCGCATGCCACAAAAGGACTTTGAAAAACATTAATACCCCAAGTATCAATTTTTTGAGACAAAGCATCAACTTCAGTGGCCAAAGCACTGATAGCCAATTCATAATCACTAGCAACCCTCCTAGGCACAAATTGTTCAGATGTCCACCGATAGTTACAATAATTCATCACCTCAACCAAAAGTACCTAAAAATAAAATAAAAAAAATTTTGAATTAAGACTAATTTGCTTGGTATTAGTATTAGTATAAATTCTAAAAACAATTCCCGGCAACGGCGCCAAAAACTTGTCAGTTAAATTCTACCACGCAAGTATACGTATCGAATAGATAGTATATTAGCAAGTAGAGTATCGATCCCGCAGGGAATTGATCTAAAAGTTTACTAAGTACTAAAATTATTGCAAATTAATCTTATCCAAACAATATCAAAATAATATCAAATCAAACTAAGTTTGCAGAATTAAATTAAGAAAAATCAAAATAATAAATACTCAAATAAATATCAAATCAAACAAGCCTAGGATTACAATATCCCTCACACTTCATCTAAATCTTACCTCTCTTCCTTAACTTATCTCAATGGTTTGAATTGCTAACCTAGAGTCCTAAATTATTTATAAGGGTCTCCCAACTCATCTTATAAAAATATCTATTTTAACCAAAACACTATATCCCTATGTGAATTGAAATTAAAACAAACTCATTAAGTTCAGGCTCTAATTTGGCTACATATGGCCTATAGGTATATCCCTATCCTATAGGCAAATCACTTAATAGATCATATGCTATCCCAATTTTAGTCTTACACTAAACTCCCTTTCCCAAGTTTGTTTAGGTTTCTAGATCATTTAATTGGTGGCCATGCAATTAAAAGCATTAAGAACAATTGAATAAACAATTCAAATCCCATTGAAAATAAGCAAGAAAGTGATTAAAATCTAGATTACATGTGAGTTCAATTGCAATCCTAGAAAAATAAATTAGTTTCATAATATCTAATAAAAGACAATATCCAAAGAAATTTAGCCATGAATCCAAGTCAAAGAAAATAAGAAAAAACACAAAGGTAAGAGAGAAAACTAATAGTTAGAGATGTATGATCTTGATTCTCTCTCCAATTCTCTTGTTTCCTTACTTTGTTCTTGGCTCCAAATCTCCAGAATAGTTTCTTGCTGCCTCCTTTGCTGCCTCTTTGCTGCCTCTCTTGCTGCCTCAAAAATCTCTGAAAAAGTCCCTTAAATAGGCTCCAAATAACCTAATTTTGTGAAATTCCGTTAATGTCCTTATTTTTTTAGGGAAGTCGCGTAGCGCTGCGGCGCTACTTCTCTCCAGCGCTGCAGCGTTGAGCTCTCTGGAATTTTGTATGTGTGCTTCCTTTCATCAACGCTGCAGCCTTGTTCTCCCAGCACTGTGGCAGTCTATCAAATTAAACATGAGTTTCACCCTGATATGTTAAGACTGGGCAAAGTATAAACATAAAAGTTTTATCCCTATCTCTTAACTTTCTAATGGATTAAAAATCACATCAATTGGACTTCTGGATTGAAAGATTTGCTCCAAATACTGCATCATGTTCAGTCTTTACATCCTGCTGCAGTGGTCCGAATTGACAAATGTTTTGACCATGATCCAATCATAACTGGGCCAATTGGTGAACATAAAAATTGTTTCCCTTCTTCTTATAATTTGATTGGTCAAAGAATCACCTTCATTTGGAGTTTTTTAGAAAGAGATATGGTCAAATATTGAAACATATACGAATGAAGCTATCACCATACTTGCACTGATTTTCATCAAATTAGTCTTTTCATCATTTCTCTACAAAAGCCATAGGAGAATTAACAATAACTACTCTTAAAGTAATTAAAATAAAATAACCTAAATTTAACTAAAATAACTTAAATAATCACTTAACAAATAATCAAACTTAAACTAAAAAAAACACCTATAATGCTAAAATTCGAACATAAAATCTCAAGATCTAGCTACTTAAGCTCCCAAAATGAGTCAAAATAAACTCTATATAATAGAGTTATCAATAACTTTGTTGGTAAGGATATCAAGACTTTGATAGACTTCTATTTGTATAGAATTAGCGTTGATGATTGAGTACCAAATCGATATAATCCTTTGTAGCGACGCCATGGCGACAATAAGGTACGAATAACCATGTTTCGTATTTTCTTTGTAATGAATTCAACATTTACATTATTCCTCAATTGTGAGTTCATTGTCTTCGCAATAAGTGTAAATGTGTAGCTAATGAATTCTGCTTGAACTAGTATAAGACTAGGTCTTGGGTGGAGGGTTATGCTATTCCCATTCACCCGGTTAGGCATCCCAATGACTGGGAAATCCCCCTTAATGTGAAACAAATTGTTGTTTTGCCAACATCTTTGCAAGGTCAAGCAGAAAGACCTAAAGAGGAGAAGGATTCCATCAGTTAGGAAAGGTAATCGACAACGAGGATGTTAACAATGCAAGAGCTATGGTCATAATAGACAAAATTGCTCAATGTCATTTGTAGTTCCATTGACAAATCCAGCACCATATTCTTGCCAGTCGATGCCTTAACGGCGACGATCAAAAACATGTTCAACTTGTAGATAACTCGAACACACACACAATAACTATCCAATGCAAATGACAAACTGTGAGAACATCTGGGGTTTCATAGATGAAGATAATGGCTCCTGAAAATGAAGTGAATCACATATTCCATGATTTATATGCTGATTAATTAGTGGAGCCAGAATACTCTTGGTATAGTATTTTGACCTTTCTTTATGAACTTGATGTTTATCCCAATATGTATGGTCCATTGCCATTGACAGATTAAATGGGTAACATCATTGTTAATTACTTTTCAATACATATTTGTTAATTAGTTTCTTATGTCTCATTAATGCTTAATATGATCAATGAACATGTATTCTGAAATTATAAAACCTTTTGCCATTGAAAAAAGCATGATATTACCAAGTGACATGGCCTTGCCATTGATAGAAGCATACGGTAATTAATTCCCAAACTATAAAAGAAAATGACAAAAAAAAAAGAAGAAACCATGCTATTATATATTTCCCTTATTTTCAAGAAAAATCTTACTCTTTTGTTTCTTGTGTAAGCTAGCCTTTGATAGAAATTGATTAATTTTAGAATAGAGGATGAGAATGTTGATGGGAGGAATACCATTATAAGCTTTTGTCAATTTGCTTCACTTAATATGGAAAGAAATTGTCAATTTCTCATTTTCTTTTTTACGGTTTCCCCTATAATGTTGATGATTCAAGTCGACAAACATTTAATGTAACACTTCTAATTTTTTATGTAAATTAAGTTAATTGAGACTGATCTATTAAATATATTGCACCTTAAGGACATCGATGATATGTTATGTATGTCAGTGTTGAGAGTGCATACGTTTACACTGAGTCAAATTTTGAGGGTGAATGAGAAATGATGAATAAACTCTATGGTTTGAGGTTTTTATTTGTATTTGATGTGATAATTGAGGATATGTATGTATGGATTGAATTTAAGAATGATTTGAGGTTTTGGAAAAGGTTTATAATGAGTTCAGGCTTGAGTAAAGAGTAAAAGTATAAAGGAAGTCAAATATATTGGCCCAAGAGCAACTATTAGTCCCTTGTAGTTGATCATAGGAAGGAAAATGGAAAGAGAAGCAAGCATACTAATCTAGGATTGACTATAAAGCCTCCATAATTGATCCTATGAAAGAAAGTCGAATATAAGCAGACATTCTGGTCCAAGATCGACTATAGACCCTCTATAGTCGATCTTGTGAAGAAAAAATGGGTGTAATATGCTACTCCAAGATTGACTATAAATCCACCATAGTCGATCCTAGGCTGCCTAGTCAGCGTAAAATGGGCTTAAAAGCCCCAAAACCTAAATTTTCCTTATTTTTTCTCTTTTTATTTTGTTTTTCCACCATTTTCTGTTAAACTCTCACACCTTTCAAACCCATTAAACTCCAATCATAAATAATGTACTTTAAGTGTTAAAAGTAGGAGTTTTTACTCCCAAAAATCTTGGTTTAATTTTTACTTTCTTTTTATACCCATTTGAAACCTTAAATCACAAATGAGCACTTCAAGTTATTTTAGAGTAAATTTAGAGCTTGGGGAATGCTTCTAAAGGTAAGATTAAGTGTTTTTACCAATTGATTTTCAATTTAATCAGTTGATAACTTAGATTTGATTTAGTCTAACTGTGGTGAGATTACTTTTTGAGTTTGCTAATGGATTTGGAGCTAAGAATTATATAATCTAGCTTTTAAGGTATAGGTTTAGCTAATTGTTGAAGGATTTAAGCTTATATGTTGGATTGTTAAAGATTTGGTTATTTTTAGAAAAGTTGGCATCTTTTGAAAGCTAAGATTTAATTAGTTTTGTGATGTTTGATGTGTTTAAGGGAAGATTGAGCCCTTTGGACACATTTATGAGCTAAAATACAGTTGAAGGCTATGGATCGAAGTTTGGTTGTGAAGTACCTTCAATTTGTCATTATGAGTGAGGTTTACCTTTGAAAATGCATGTGATGCATCATACATTGTTTAATGCCTACCATGGTACTAAATTGTTATGTTTATCCTTAAATGAGTATGCCAGGCTAGTATGTTATTAATATATGTTACTACATGTGTTTGTTTGTGATTGCTATTGGGAAGCTTGAGCTATTAGATATCTAGGTCATGTTTTGTCACGACTCAAATCTAGAGCCGTGACCAGTGCATAAGCCTAGTAGGTAAGCCCACTAGACTTGAGCAAGCCTAAGAGTCCAAAATCATATAACAAAAGCCAAAGGATTTAATAATCATATATTCATAATAAATTCAAACATAAATACATTATCCTTGACACATAGTTTATACAAATGGTCAAAAGGCCATACATTGGCCAATCAAGGCGGGTTAGTATATAACAACCCTTACACGCAATATAACATGGCACTCAGTGCCCATACACATTATCTACAGCGGAAGGCTTTAATTGACGTAGTAGTTTGACCAAAAAGGAGAACTTATTGGATGCAAAAATCGATCCATCGCTAGATGACCTTTACCACACAGCTCTGTGGCCTATTTATCTGCACATGGTATACAAATGGGTGAGTCCTATAATACTCAGTATGTGGTGCAGATAAACAAAATCATATATATATATATATATAATACATATAAAAATATATTCACTTTCCATGCAACTAGATGCTCAAATAAACATCTTCAAATATAAGGCATATCATCATCCTCAATATTTCTAAAGATCATCACACATATCATTAGGTTTACCCTCGAAGTTGATCAAAGTTATTCAAGTCATTCTCCATGGCACACTCTAATCGTTGAAGGATTACATCAGAGTCATACCACATTTATCTAAGCCTCTCTATGGTTATCTCACATCATGCACAATTCAAATCAACAAGCGGTCTTCTTCTAGACACAGTCAGATCATGCACAGTGGCCAACCAGTGGAGAATTAGATTAGGCTCAAGGCAAAGCCATTAGTGGAGAAATAGATAGCATTAGTGCCAAAGCAACGAGTAAGAAACAGATCACACACAACGTCGAAGTAGTTAAAGAAAAACAAATCATCCATCGAAGTAATTTCCCAACGTCGGCATTATCCGGGGTAATTTCAACCGATGGTATCAAAGCACTGTATGAGGGAATCACAGGTAATGCATGTGAGTGTGTTAACATAAATTGTTAGAGATTCTTAATAAATCAAATCTTATGAGAGAAATCATGAGCTTAGAATAAATGAGCATTCAAATAAATATGCAATATATTTCCCTAATACTCAAGTATTCATGAAACTAAAAAAGTATGTGCCTTTAAAAGGATTTTTATCAAATGCATCAAATACTCATATTTTCAAGATATACACAAAGTAGTTCCTAATTATAGCCAATGTATCATCGATAATCAAGCATCAGTTGCACTCATTTTCAAGTATCCATAAGCAATCTTCAATTTTCATCAAGCATAGTCATTAAGCATTATCAACTAAGTAATACCAATCAATTATTTTGAAAAATTCTCCAATTCATATAAGAATAGCAAATTCAAGGAGAATTCCCTTGATAAGATCATATCATCAAATATCAATAGAATATGGTTATTAAGCACTTTCAACCATTAACTATTCATTTAGCATGCATTCTTCCAAATTATAGTCAAGCAAGCATTTCAAGAGATATTCTCCAAATTTGTATAAGAAACTATCAATTCAAGGAGAAATTTTCACATCTAGAAAGTATCATTATCAAGAAAAGGAGGAGATATTTAAAGAGAACCAAAAACTATATGCTACTTTATCAAAACATTGAAGATCTTAAATTAGTGGGTTATATTGATTCAGACTTTGTCGGCTGTACAGGTGATAGGAAATCCACATCAAAATATAATTTTATGTTAGCAAGTGGTGCAATATCTTGGAAAAGTGTAAAACAAACACTTGTGACCTCATCTACTATGCAAGTAGAATTTATGGCATGTTATGGAACAGCTACACAAGCAGTTTGGTTAAGAAATCTAATTAAGGAACTATTGGTGGTTGGCTCTATTGCTAGACCCATACAGGTATACTATGATAATTTTACAGCAGTTATGTTCACTAACAATAATAGAAACATCACAAGGGTCAAGCATATAGAGATAAAATATTTGACAATTAAAAAAGTTGTGAAAATGTTGCCATTGTTGTAAAGCGTATTAAAACTAATGCCATGATCGTTGATCCACTAACCAAAGGACTATGCGCTATTACTTTCAAGAAACATGCTTATGATATGGGTGTTCTAGAGTCTTTTGATGTACTTAGATAGTTGGAGGATTTGATATTGTTTTATTTGCTTTTGTTCAAATACATAATATTGATAATATATTTAAATTTATTTTGATGATTATTCAAATGATATTTAGTCATACAAATTTTTTGTATACATACATACTTGCAAATATTAAGACTTAAAATATGTCTCAGTTTTAAGCATAGTCTAGGGCATAAATTTACAGCCTTGAAAGTATGTCTTCGACACATAAAACAATCTTGAGATATGCAAAACAGACATGCAAGTTCACTGAATAAACCATGAAGTATTTCTCTTACATGCATGAGCTGTATCAAGAAGAGAATGAAGTAACTGACAAACGAATACAACACATGAATATAGATCATCACGGATGTATTGTTAATTATTGCTACACTACCACATTTACTTCATGTCGATAAGATTCAGTGACATATGTGATTATAGTTAGTTATGTATATTAATAGACGTAATTACTACTATTTTCCTATATCATAAATCTTATTGGATAGAAGGATTATTGAAGTATGTCTCAAGGCCAGTTAATTTTTTAAATTGAGCTCATAATATTTTAAGGTGTCTTAGCCTATGAGTCATTTTCAAGAAAAGTGTTTTGAAAATTTAAAAATTTAAATAATGTAGTGCAAGTGGGAGATTGTTAGATTTTCTCAATACAAAATTATGGACTTACATTATTTATATTTATTTTGTCTTTTATAAAATAGACTAAGCTTATTTGGTCTTGATAAAGTAACAATTAATTATATCTCATAATTGGATTTACATATTCATATATGTAATCAATAATGATACATGAATCTACTGATTCATGTATGTAGTAATGATACATGAATAGAATAAATGTGGACTTAATGTGTGGGCCTATGTAGGAGCCCTATATCCTATGATGGGTTGGACTAGAGATTCACTATATAAAGGAAGGCTAGTTCCCTTCTCTAGTCTAAGCAAAAAAACATAAAAATCTCATCCATTAGAGAGCTACAAAGAAAACGAGGAAAAGATCCTAGTGCACTGAAGACTAGCAATCAATTTGGTCAATATTGTTTCCACCGTTAAACCATGGATCAAAAAATTAGGTACACTTTGTGTTCTAAATTCTTATTGCAGTATATTTATATATGAAGTTTTATCAAAATGTTGAATTATTAATGAGAAGATGGAGAGCATATTCAACACCATTAATTTTGGGCATGTCAGGTCCTTTGCAGTTGTGGTGAAGCATGACAAGGAGGCATGAAAGTGTAAGACAACTTAAACCATATGTGTTAGATGAACCTTCGGATCATGCACAGAACATGCAGTGAAAAGACCCCAAATGAAAGTGTCAAAGAATAAACCTCTCAGTACAGTAGAAATCGTAAGATCACTTACTGGACACATATCTTCGTGATGTGCCTTTAATTGGTAGAGAAAATGCCTTGAGAATACCCAATTAATAGCAGACCACCAATTAAGCATCTTTTGGATGTAGGCTACAACTACAGCAATCATAAAAGCCCAACATCCGAAAAGGTGCATGCACATGACAACAAGAAAATGCCAAGATCAAATGTGAGGACTCATTGAACATTCATTATGTAATGATATTATGTGAAAAAAAGAAAAACAAATCTTGAAATGAACACGTCCTGAATTGAGAGAAGTCAAAAAAAATTATTCTTATATAAAGATTAATTTTTTAAATATGTAATTAAAGTGATACGTGAATATTATTTTAAATCAAATTTATATTTGATAAAAAAATATAAAATAAAAAGTAAAACATAATGCCCCGAGTGCAAAGCACGGAATGTATATTAGTGATAAATAAAAAAATAACCCTTAAGGGATAAGTTATTTACCTGTCTTATTATAATTCTTTCTTAAAAATTTATACAATTCTTTTTATTTACACTTTGACGAGTTATTTTCTAATCGTGTTTTTATTAAATCAATTAGACCTTTAAAAGTTTATTTACACATCATGTGGCATTTAAACTAATTTTTTATTTAGTTCATTTTATTAAATTTTTTTTTCCTGAAAAAACTTTTTATTAAAATTAAGAGAGAATGCCGAAAAGCAAAAAGGAAAAAATTTTGAAAAAAGAGAGAAGGAAAAAATGATAAAAAATAATACCTAAATATTAACATTTCTTTTTGTGTAGGACTACTTATATACAATTATTCAAATAAAATTGCTTTTTTCTTTTTAATAATTTCAATTTGAAACAGAATATAATATGAATAATTTTTTTTTGGTTATAATACCTTTATGCTAATATTTTTTCAGAGCGAGGTTTTTGGATAGACATTTGAGGAATCTCTCATTGCTTACTTTTTTGACTCTAATTTTTTTTATTCGTGACTATCTATATATAATTATTTAAATAAATTTATTTTTGTTCTTTTCGATGATTTCAAATATTGAATACAATATAATGTAGTTACACAATATGAATCATTTGATTTTTCATTATAAACTTATACAATATGAGTCACAAAATTTTTTTTATTTCTTTTGTTAAAATTTTTTAATTCTTTGTGTAGATTAACATTAATTTAAACAAAAAAATAATAATTAAAAGAAAAAGGAGGGGAAAGCAAACCATGAATGAAGATTGAGAAATATAGGAAAAGAAAGATTAGTGAAAATGGGGAAAATCAGAGAAAATAAATAAAATAAAAAACAAAAGAGCAGGGGAAACAACGAAAGAGGGTGGGAGGAAACTGAATTTGTCATTAGCACTCGTATATAAGTATCAGAGAAATTTCATAACAAGTTATTCAAGAATTATATTGTAAATTTTCCCATCGCTAATCAACCAAAAATAGCTTTTGATCATTACTAATCATATTGGTGTCAAGAATTTTACCACCACCCTCAGACAAAATACAGCAACCATGAGAGCATTCTAACTGCTCCTTGGCCGCCTTGATTAGTTCTTCCATGCTTTCCGGCACCCATAAGACAACTCCCTCTCTTCTCTCCTCTTGATGCCACGGGTGACACGGGAAAACCGTGCATTTCTTCTTCCGCATCTCGCCTGTCATTCGCAATATATTTGTTAGTATCATTGCTGAAAGCTTTTCAAACAATTAACTCCATCTATAAATCACATCTACAAAGATCATATGCTTGACATCCATCCCTCACTCGACCATCAAATCTAATTATCATAACTAATAGACTTCAGAAAGCATGCTTCTAAACTACGTGATGTAAAATACATCTATCAGGCTACCAACGCATTTCTCGATTACTTGAAGCGGAAAGGGAAGAAATGCGAGCTGGGAAGGAGCAAGTGGGACTGTTGTTTCATTTGTGAGGAATTACAAGCTTTTTTTTTTTACCCGCGTGCTGCAGCGGATATTAAAGGTAAAAGGATAAGTGAAGCATGTCTTTTAAAATTTTTGAAAGACATTAACAATGTTATATTACAATATTAATTTCACCAACTTATGATTTATCATATAGCAAAATAACATTTATCGAAGTTGTTTTTAGCCAATAAGGTATAAGTTTGTGAAATATATTATATTTTGGCAAAATTCTATTTTAAAGAAAAATATGTTATTCGTGTATCTTACATATGCAAATTCAATCTTATTAGTGGAAAAAAGATAGATGTTTTCACCATTACACACGACTGCATATATGCAAGTGTTTTCACCATTACACACAACTGCATATATACAAGCTATATCCAAAGAATTATGTAGCCTTACTTTGCTAATCATTTTCTTCTTCCCTGTAGGTGTTTTACCCTTAACTTTTTTTCCCTTTTGTTTCCTTTTCTTTTTCCTCAATCATCGACTACATAGCTTTCAACCTTACATCTCATTCACTGATAGAACGACTAAAACAGTTCTTCCAACCAAAAAAATAATAACAAAGAAAGAGTCAAAAGAAAAAGCTATACCAATAAACAAAAAAAGAAAGATACCAGAAACAAACTCGAATTCATCTTATTGTTTGATTGGGAAGATAACCCAATATGTGGTAAAAGATTAACCACATATTCCATTTTTCTTCACATTAGGAAGCATGCAGACTGCGTAGACAACTCTCATATCTAACTTATAACCAAGGTCAATGAAAAAAGATAGCCCATGAAAACCGACACATGACAAAAACAGCGAAAGGGAGAGAAAAAATCTGTCTGAAAACGGATGTATTTAAGAATTTAAAAAATAGTTACTGTTCCTAGAACAGTATAGATAAGAGAGTAAACTACTATTCAAAGAATAGTCTAGGATTCCAAATTAGTTATAATATTTAATTTCCTGGCTAAATGAGAAAAAAGGTGTTGAGATGGTATAGAAATTGAATAGAACTTTAATCTAAGAGAATGAACATTCATGGGCAGTGAATATTTCTTAAAACTCGAGGACAAGAATAGATTCTTTCAACAAGCTATACAACAAACATAGTTTAAGTTGTACCTTGAATTTGTCGAAGACAATCAGAGAACTCAGTCATCTGAGAAGCTCTTGCAGCTTCAAGCAACCCAATCAAATTCCTATTTCCAGCTATATGGGCTTCTTCAAGTGGAGTATTTCCCCATCTATTAACAGAAGAGGGCTTAACAAAAGTTACAACTTTTGAAAAATTCCGTGGCAGAAAGGCAGAGATCAAAGCACATGTATAAAATAGCAACTATTAAACATAATTAGCACACAACTATGAATCTTCTATTGGCCTTTTTTATCTTAATTTTGGGATAAACACTGGCCTTTTATTATTGACAATTAACAAATTTAAGAGTTTTGAGCAGTGACTTGCTAAAGGCTCATTCAATTTGTTGGATGATTGAATGTGTTTTAACAACATCAAGAGTCTAAAGTGTGAACCATCACAAGTTCCAAAACCCAGCAACGATTATGAACAAAAAAATGTGTTCAACTAAAGCAACATTCTTCTAAAATTAATCGTGTCTAATTTATTGGGTTATCTCTAGACGTGGCAATTGGGCAGGTCGGGTTAGGTTTGGATCAGGTCACTTTGGATCGGGTCATCTAGAGCTTGGGTGATTTTAGATTCGGGTAATTCATGTTTGACTCTGAGTTTACTTTTAGGTTCAAGTTGTTGACTCTTTTTGAAGTCAAATCGAATTGGACTTGAACGGATTATTTGAATTTGGATCATTTCGGGTTAGGTTCATTTCAGGAGGTTCAAGTCATTTTGGGTTCAAGTTGTTTCTGAGTTCAGGTTATTGACTTTTTGGTCAAATAGGATTGAATCAAGTTTAGGCTGAAGCCAGTTTTTCATTCATGTCAGCTTTTCTGGCTCTAGTTATCTCTTTTACACCTCTATCCCAAGTTCAGGAAACTGAGAAACATTGCAGCAGGTTTAAGAATAGGGTCAAATTATACATATATTACAAATATGAATCCTAGAGTGACAAGTTTTCTCAATAAAAAATTATCATAAAATGCTAAGAACAAATTAAGACATGGAACCTCTTTTGGTTCTTGAAAAACCAGATTAGTTTTCAGATTATACCTGTCTTTTGAGAAAACGCTAGCTCCTGCTTCAAGAAGCATTTTGGCTGCTAAATATAGCCCTTCTGAGGCAGCAACATGAAGTGGCGTTCGGTAATCATAACTTTTGGCATTTGGATCTACACCACCAGCCAAAAGACGTTTTAGCAAATCCAAATCCCTTCTTGCAACAGTCATACAAAGAAAACCACCAGCATCATCCATTGCAAGTAATGCTCCCGCATTAACAAGTAAAGAAGCAACTTGGTCATGCCCATGCTTGATGGCTTCAAGCAAGGGAGTATTCCCAAACTTATCTGATTAAGATTAAACAAACTGTATTAGTAGATTTCTCTGGAGGCAATATCCAGTCAGAAAATATGTGCATAATTCGTGAGGTAAATAACAGAGACATATCATGTGAGAAACTTACCCGAAATATTAACGTCCACATTCTGTTCAATAAGAAAACAAGTAATATCTTCATATCCTTTGGAGGCAGCAATATGCTGTACAAGAAGAAGACACTTAAGACTGCATTAACGGAAGGTATATATCTATCATATGAGAACAAAAAGAAAAAAAGAGAGAGAGAAGACGTAAAATAACCTGAGTACTAATATACTGCTAGTCAAATAACACTAACATGTTAACCTTTGTCAGATAAGTTGCAAAAGTCATATTTTAGTCCACCAGAAAGTTCACAAGCCAATAAATAAAGTGTACACCTAGCAAAATATATTTCCCTTAAATGTTAAGGCAACTAGGATTGTAAATAAACTAGCTGAGATGATTTTTCTTTCTTGAAGGTTGGTGAACAAATTTTCTATTAAGCATGAGCCTCAACATAGCTCTTTGTCTTGTATGAGTGCTTGGGCTCCAGACAGCTCAGCTTGGTGATCTTGTGATCCAATATTAAATTTTAACTGAGCTCCAGCTTATCTGGCCACTGCCAAAGCCTCAAACTCAAATAAACAAAATTGATAAACTTAAAGAGGGTCAAAACTGAAAGAAGGACCAAGCACTATTATAGGCCCTCTATGTTAAGCAGGGTTAAAGGAAGGGCCAGCATGTCTGTCAAAATCACAAGTTCCATTACAGTGTAAATTGATATGATACAGAGAACTTTCCATCTCAGTACTTGCATTTCCATATACATATCTAGTGCAAACTCGAAGAAGCAACTAGTTTAATATCATTGAACATGACTAGACTGATAGTCATCTACTAAAATTTTATTTGTTTCAACTGAATACACTGAAATGTGTTTTTTTCTTTTTTTGTTTAGTTTTTTTGTGTGTTTTTTTTCTTTTAATTTTTGCTTCAGTCCTACTCTACGAAGTACAAATATTGGACCACTCTTACTGCATGGATCATATAGGAAATGATGTTATCCAGTTTGTTTCCTCTTGCAACTCATGTTATCCACAATTAATATGTCTCTCCTTGGCATGTCAATTACTTGTTTATTAGCAAAAACTAGTACAAACTTGATTCATACTTGGGATTAGAGCTATGTAGTCAATAGATAGAAGACTGCTTTAAATGTAGGATTCTTGAAAGTTGAACTGCCTTCAGGGTATCAGATACAGAAAGCTTAGATTCATCTGCTATAGAGTTGAAATTCAAAGGAAAAGGAAAGGCTACTGAGAATGCGTAATGCTCCCAAAAACAAGATTGCCTATATAACACCAGCAATATAGCCAACAGTACAGAAAGAAACAGATATACAGTTGTTTCTTGTTGTCTTGCTGTGTTAAATGCATCCCAAGACCAAAAAAAGAGGGCTTGGGAAGAGGGTAGGGGGAATATAAGGAGTTAACTGTAAAGAAGCCAAACTCACTTCAAGAGTAAGATACTTGGTTCGGTACTAAGTCTAGAGTAATAACTCCACTATCCCTTCCTACAATCTAAATCCTCGTAAATAAAGGGAAAAATAAATAAATAAATAAGTCTCCAATTTTACCACCAATGGCGCTGAAACTGATCAGATGTAATTTCACAATGTGCATGAGATAATGATTTTATAATACCTATACAGTAGAACCTAGGATAATAGCTCTAGAACAAATCTTAAACATGATAGATAATAATGTATCCCTATCATCATTTATTCAAAATGCTTGGCGTGCTCTAAATTCAATACACAACACTATCTAATACTTGAAGACTCCTTTGTCTACTATGTGCAGTTTATGAATTAGAATTATTATACAAATAGTAGCTTATAAACACAAACTCCTACCACTTTAAGGTATGGGTCGACACATTAGTTTAGGGAAACTGAGGATGGTGGAATATTGCATAGTTCTAGACTTAGAGATGAACATCCACATTTCTTTCCCTAATTTTAACATTAAATCCTCAACCCTATAATTTCTATGTGTATTTGCTAAAGTGGTTCACCTCTCCCATCAGATAACATTCAACCAACAATCACTGTGTAAAATGGATCAAAACCTGTATAACAATAATAATAAAATACAGCTCACTTGGTGATAATCTTGTGAGTTATTTTATGGTTTTTTTCTGAGGCTAAGATTCATGTAGCATCCCAAAGCTGTAGTGTCATTGCTTCATTCACCATTTTCTGCGTGACTAACTCAAATCATCTAAGAATAAATTCTTTGGAGTTGTTACCCGCATAACCATGTATATCTCTACAGGAGCTTCCTATGCATCCTCATTACTAAAGAAATCATCTAGAAAACTTTTGTTCTTGTATTTCTTCATTTCCTGTGAGGTGGCCCTTTCTTCTTTCTTTTTATATCTTGCGGGTCTCAGGGAGGGAAAATGTTACTATGGAGAGTCAAAACACAGAAACAGTCTTTCACATTCTTGTTGTGTCACACAATTTCAAATGGATTGATGCATTTTTTTTCCATATTGAAATAGTTCTCCTTTCTTACAATTTGCCATAATTTGAAGTCACCTTAATATATTTTTCTAAAAATAGATTTATACTGTAAGCTAAGTAAAGAGTATAGAGTAGTAACATTTCAAAGAACAGAGTTGTATGGTTCTAAAATATTTAAGGAAAACTTAGCTGACAAGTAAATCATACCAAAGGTGATCTTCCATCATAGTCTGTCTTATTTGGATCCGCTCCAGCTCCAATCAGACGTTTCAATCGATATAAATCTCCATTGTAGGCAGCACAATTCAACCTCGCAGCTAGCTCAGATTCAAGCTTTCCAATAAAAAGGGTAACATCCGACTCTAATATTTCATTCTGCATGTTGGAATCTTTTCCCTGTAAATGAAAAGATTTGCTGCAATGAAACTTGGTAATTCACTGGTTTCACATTTCTTGGCTAGAAAAAGACACTTGAAAGCTTTTGCAGTGAATAGAGATCATAATTATACCAATATAATCATAATGATGGACCAATATAAGGAAATGATGTTCCAAAAGATGCGGCAAAGGAGGAGAGCAATATTCTTTGCGTTAATTTACCTCAAGAAGGTTGTTCAAGATAATACGTCCATCAGAAAAGTTTATCTCGACGATCTCCATAAAGGATTGTTTATCAAGTCGTAGCACCCTACATAATTCACGAACTCGAATTGTGTAAGGCTGAGGAGTGTTGCAAAGGAAAGAAACTTCACCAAAGGAGCTAAAGGTCTGGAGATCCGTAACGAACTCCCCTGTTTCATCATTTTTTCCTCTTCCTACTTCCACCTGTGCATATTTTCAAGCTGTCAACTAAATATGCTTACAAAATTAAAACTTAAAGAGTACACCTCCAAATGGAAAACATAAAACCCATTGAAATTGTGGAATGAACTAATTCTAAATATCAATTATACCTCCAACATTTATTGTGCCCAAAGTAGTAACCAAGTCATCTTAAAATTTAGAAATATTATTTAATAGAAAATTCTAAAATGGCTTGGTCTAAGTACTGTTAACCTAATAAAAAACAATATTTTCAGTATAATTTATTGTACATAAAATTTATTGTGCTGTTTTCTTCAAATGGAATTTATTAACAGATGTCAATCTTCTTAGATATAGATTTAAATTTCACACTTCCATTATTTATCCTGGAATTTACCTCTTCCCAATATAATGCCAAGGTGAACTTAAAAAACCAAAAATTGAAGAAAAAAGTTAGTATTCCCATAATAGTAGCTAAGTGTTATTATGTGTTTTTGGGTACATTTCGTCATGTTATTTGGGCAACTTTGATTAAACTTAAATTAAGGATAAGAGATGTACTTCAATAAGGGGTTTTATCCTATATAAAAAATAATCATGCTTTAGTTTTTATAGCCAATAATAATAGTTTCCAAGAATGGCTTAAGCTTTCTGTTCCCTGGACTTATATATTAGCTAGATCAGTCCCTTGACTATATAACTGATCATTGTGTCTCACTCTTCGTTCTTTATTCATCTAGATTCATTGCTTCGATAAAATTTGGTATTGGTGCCAAACAATTTTGTATTTGCAGCAATAACAGCAAGAGTTTCTTGAATGAATCAACTTTAAGAGATATTGAAGATGCCAGGAATGATAGAGCAACACAAGAAACAGTTGCAAAACTTGCATAGACATCACAAGGAACCTCCAATTAAGGTACCAAGAGACAAAAGGACTCTTTAGACATCATATCAAGACATTGTAGCAGAGCACCATTAACATAACATCTAGCAGGATTTTTCTTTTGGGATTTTATGTACTTTTAGGTCCTTTTTGCAAGTGTATTCTAGCCTATTGAGACTGAACTTATTTTAGGGACAAGGAGTTGTTCTTAGAGTTTAACTTCTATCAGGACCTACTTATAAAACCCCCATCTAAACCTCCCAATTAAAACATGCCACATCAGATGCCTTTTTTACTTTTATAAACAATTGCAAAGCCCTTACTTCCCCTTCCAAAAACCTTTTGGTCTCATTAAAAGCTCTAAATCTCTCTCCCTTGAAGAAAGTGTAGAGGCAAGAAGGCAAGCGAAACTGAAAAATTAAAAAAAAAAAAAAATTTTGCAAGAACACACTATAGGGAACAAACAAAACTTTCCCTTCTAATGAGGAAGGCGGAGATGAAAGAATAATAGGTCTACAAACATATTTTGAGGAACATGAACATCTTGAATATTGGGAGAGGGGGGGATCATTCAAAGTAACTGAAATGTGAGACCATTCACTTTGACACAAAAATCAAGACGTGCTTTGATGGGATCCCCAACTTTAACCATGTCTTTCCATTTGTTAGGAAATTTTGAATGGCTCCTACCTGATCTTAGCTTCAAGATATTAATGACTAGCATCAATTCAATTAGGAGCCATAACAATAAGGCTGATCTTCTAGCATTTGCTTTGAGAGTGGAAGACGAAAACAGTCATCGATAGAAATTTTTGGTTTAGGAAGTTTAGTTGAAGAAAATTGAGTTCAATGTAGGTTTCCAGAGAGGGAAAAAGACTGGGAAGAGATAATTAGGGCTAGGGGTGATTATGAGCGTTAAAAGCTTTTTCAAAAGGTTAACATAATCTAACATCCAGGTTTTAATTGAAAGGGTTTAACCTTGGGTTTTATAGGTAGTCCTTGCATAAATTCAACTTTTATTCCTATTACTCCCTTTGTCCCAATATTTTTGTACCTATTTGATTTTTCTCATCAAACAAAATCATCTTTGAACATTAATTTTAAATGTGTGTATGTGTGTGTATGAGTACTATATATCTAAAAACAAATCTCTCACACTGTCCCTCAACAGTGCTTCCCTCTCACAGTCAATGTTCTAGAAACAGTGTCATCTATTTCTTTGTTCTTAAACAGTTTTCGGATATTGTTTGCTTTTGAAGAGTTCAGCCCATATCCTATGATTGGTGTAATCTATAACATCCCAGGCAAACTAAGAATTTTTCTCTGATCATGCTTGGGCCTGTAAGGTTTATTATAACTGATGAACCTATATCACCTTGATTCAAATGATACCAGAAAAAAATAAACATGGGGGACTTAAAAGCGTGCCAAAAATATATAAGAAAACTTTTATAGCAATAAATACCAAATAAATATTTCTTGCAATAACATTTTCTATTGCCACTCATGACATCTAACATTAGAATATGACAAAATATGCTTTCTTCTGTATATTTTTTAAATAAATTTGGTATGCAATTTATAACTGTTAATTCTGTTATTTTGTGACTTGCTGAAAGCATGGGTATCAAATGCTTGGGATGGTAAACTGGTTTAAAATGAGTTAATTTAACCAAAAAAGCCAATAGGACAAACAAATTAGGACAGAGGGAATACATTTTTTCTGCTACATAAAGTACTTGTATTAATTTAATAAAGGATGTTCGGTTTTACTGGCAACTATATTCAATAACAAATTAATGTTTCTATTCCATGGCCTTAGAACCCACACACCAGCTCCTTTGCAGTGTTTTGACTTCTGATTTTATTTTAAACATAAATATGTTACTTAAACACCTTCATTAGAAACATATTGGTAAATATGGAGAACTAGTCGTATTTGGCAATATAGTCTTCATCTTTAAAAAAGCTGCATTAAATTGTAAGAAAGAATCACTTGTATAAATGAACTAATGTGGCATATTCTAATAAGTAATAACAAAAAATTTAAAGTGGAATATATACATACTTACATACAATACACACACACACACACACACACATATTCATATTGGCCAGAAGCTGGGCTACGTTTAGATTTGCATATATGTGTGTGTGTGTGTGTGTGAGTGCACAACTGAACTTAGGCAGCTTCTAGCTGAAAAAAAAAAAATAACCCCTAACCCAGCAAGAAGCCAGTTGTATGCATCTATGATCTGTGCAAGCATATGGGCATGTATGTTTGATAGATAAGTTATAGAAAGCTTGCATTAAGTGACTGAAATTACAAGCATAAAGAAATTCATTTGCAAAATCTTTAAAATTGCAGTAGAGGATGGAAATAATCACTTTGACTCTTAACAGGCAAAAAGGGTACTGATTCAAGATCCACTAAAAATTTGTTCAGTAGATATTTATTGTGATACTAAACAACTATATAGCAAATATTTATATAAGAGTCCGTTTGGTAACCAGAAAATAACTTACTAGAGGAAAATTTTTTCTGTGTAAAATGTTTTACAAGAAAATTTAATGTTTCTGTTGTTTGGATAAAATGTCGAAAACATTTTCTATTGTTTGGATCATTTTATAAAAAATTTTCCATCACGGCGTAGTTATTTAGGTGTTAAAATAATAAATAGGAGTTGATTACAAAACAACAGTGATATTTGATTTTTACTAATGTGGGATCAAAATTAAAAATTAAAATGAAAATAGACAAAATCAATAATGATATTTCCGCACGCATTTAACCACATATCTATAATAAAAGAACCTCTAATTTTCAAAAAAATTTCCATCTTATCACTT
>NW_018397265.1:3953924-4002868 GCF_002168275.2 Theobroma umbraticum
ACTATAAAATATAAATATTCATCAATTGCATAAAATATCCAAAACCTATACTTATAAATATGTATTCATTAAATGATGATCATTGAAATATTTTTTATTATAATTATTAATAAGATTTAAACCTATTATAAATGTGCATTCATCAAATAATGATCATTGAAATATTTTTTATTATAATTATTAGTAAGATTAATTCCATTTATAAAAAATTAAATTTAATTGTATTGAATAGTTTCATTAAAAAAATATTTTTTTAATTTTAATAGTGTTGTACAATTTAAATATTAATATTTTAAATTAATTTTTTTAAAGTTAAATATTAATATTTTATTTTTTTAATATTTTAAGTTAAATATTAATATTCACCAAACTTGTACTTATAAACTTAGTATAAAAGTTTTTTTGTTGTTCCTTGTAAAATGTTTTTCACCCTTCAAGGGCATAAGACATTTTCCGTGGTTAGCCTTGTTGACTCATAAAATATTTTACATCTAGAATTAATTTTCCATCTTCCAAACAAACAAAAGTCTTGAAAATGTTTTCCAGAAAATATTTTACTGCAAAGCAAACGGACCCTAAGATACACATCCTTTTCTAAACATAACTGAAGACAGCAACATAGAGTTGGTCCAAGAAATCTTACCAGTTTTCCATGACAAACAATATAGAGTTGGTCGACCACATTTCCCTGTTCAATAATCACTTCCCCTGGAAGGAAAAACTCCTCATGGACTTTGTTTGCCTGACAAATCACAACGAATGGAAGGTTCTTTACAAAATCTGCTATGAAGCCAAAATCTTGGTGTGATTTTAGAGTTTGAAACATAATGGAGTTCTAATATTACAAGAGAAACAAAGAAATAGAATAGTATATTAAACATAACAAAATGTTCAGGGCACATAGTTGAAGTCACTCATCTCATACAACATAGGGAACAAGAAGCTTCATTCTGCATTGAACTGATATTCAACTTAAACTACAAGGTATATTGAGACAAGTCAAGAATACTTAGCGTAGGGCAATTTAAAGAAAGGGTTAATCACACATTTGTATCCAAACTATAGTGAAATTATTTATTACATATCTATAGTTTAAAAATTCACAATTTGGCACTCAAACTTTACTTCCATTAAGCATTATGCACCTTTGACTAACAGGATTAGTCAAATGGGTAATGTGGAAAAAAAGGATTCTCCAGTTATGTTTTGATAAGAATTCTAGTGGAAAAAATATTTAAATAAGATATATGTTCTTTTCCAAACACCGTTATTCAAATGTGCAAACTGCTCAAGGGAAGTAAAGTTCTAGTACCTAATTGGGAATTTTAACACTTCAGCTATCAAATCGACAATTACAATATAGTTCGAGTACCAAACATGTAATTAACCCTTATACAAACTCTAAAGCATCATTCAAACCAATGTTCTATGAATATTATAATGACAAATTTAAGGGTAGGTCCATCAAGATGTTATAACTCGACAATCATGTTCTTCATGCTACACTGACTGAATGTTACCCCAATTGTCCATCTAGAGTTGTAATTAGATTTAAGTTCAACTCTGCATCACAAGTCTCACTAATGTTAAAGAAATTATGGATAATTTACTATGCAGATGAAGAAAACCATTTCCTTAGCAGTACAATTGTCATGCTACTACACTTTCCCCTGCTTTTAAATTTCCAAACTCCTTTAATAGCTACCTCATTGTGGTCAATACTACAATTTAAATGTCACCTTTAACTCCTAGAAAACCAACCCTTTGTCACCATTGCAACATATTCAGTGTTTTCGCTTCCTTTGTTTTTTTCTATCACTGAGTATTCTCAAAGCACTCAAAAGTAGTTTCATGTCACATTCCATCGTACCACCCTGTGCTCTTCACACTGAATCTGGTCAATGCCAAAGGTCTTGGGAGATTTGGCAAGAGCACAGGCTCAACTCATGAGATTCAGAAAGCAACCAGAACTTGGCTGAGTGGTTGTTACCTCTCCTCAGGAGAAATAAGGTCTAAGGTTCAAATTCCTCTTCCCCCATGCACTTCCATCCAAAAAAAAGGAAAAAGAAAACACATGATGTTTATGTAGCAGTGCTAAAAGGTAAGACCTTTATTCTAATCTCCTAACCGAAACCATAATCAGGTAAAGACCCTTTGCTCCGAAATTTTCTTCAACCTTTATTGTTGATAGCCTTGTTTCTCTTGACAACAAGCTTAGTTTACCCATGTAATCAGTTTCCATTTCTTACCACACATCACTCAAGATATAGCTACTGACAAGCTGTTTTGAATGACCTCTAAGTACTCTAAAAAAATGCACCTCTACATGCATTCATTTAACTTTCTGAGAAAATAATTGCATGGTCTTTAACAACTCAGCTTTGCTGCTTGCTTCTAAGCATCCTTGTCCTCTCCATGACATTCTTTTACCTTAAAGAGTTACTCCATGTATGTCTCCATGATATTTTGTTCAAGAAGAAATCTTCCTTATCAGTCTCACCAAGGGCCTAAATTTGGCAATCTGAATACCAAACTTAAACAACAAAGCTCCCAACCCCTCACTGCACCATTAATCATATTTTTGAGCCTAGAAGTAAATTTTCTGACACCATGGTTCAGTGCAATAACTAACCTTGGTTAACCATTGCATCTAATTGTTGTTCTATATATCTGCTGTGTTGAATTAGAAACTAAGAAAGAGAAGAAAATCATAAGGAAAACAAAAAGGAGGAAAAAAAAAACAAGAAATTGCCATTCAAAAAAAGAAAAGGAAAGGAAAATGAAGATACAAAACAACTGAATTTTTCTCTTTTTATTGTCTCAACATCCAATATAAATTTAGAAGATAAAGAATATAATTTATTGAGAATATAGAAAAAAAATTCCTCTTTTTAATCTTTCACCTTTCTTTACTTTCTGAAGTTTTACTGCAGTTGTGCCAAGGTCCATACATGGTGCCACTATTGTAAAAACTGCCTCATGTATCTACAATAACCATTGCTATCTAGATAGTAGTACTTGCTCATCAACTTGTAAGCTAACAGAGTATGCAAAGATGAATCAACAATCCATTCACTGCAACCATTTCATTTCAATGACAGCCCTTAATTTTTGTTCAAAATGCTTCACCTTTTCTCCTTAATCTATTGCCATATGACACAACAAAACATTGAGCATGAGATAAACAGAGAGCTAGTATGTTGGAGTAAGAGTTGTAGTAACCAAAGCCTATAAATATGCTTAAAATTGATGAATTACAAAGTATAATTGACCACACAACTGACATAGCTGAAATCATTCTTTGAAGAATGCATTTTTCAAAACATTAATCTGAAAGAAAGGTAGTTCTCTGAAATAGAAGGGGCCCCTAGGCAATTGGGAGAACTAAGCGTAGTTGAGTTGACCTAATCCATGACTGATCAAAGACATTGATAAATTCCATGACAATAAAGTAACCTATTGAGGATAAAATGTAAAATGAAAACCATTTGTGCTTACACTAATGAAAAGAGATTTTAGATATGCAATAAAATGGCTTACAATCAGCTTAATGAATCCCGTTGAGCATCCCTTGAAAAGAGAAACTTCTTTGATGAATGGCTCATATAATTTCTGAGAGATCTGTTAAAGGAAATAACCGGTAATATAGTATGAGCATAAATCCAGCACCACTAGGCATCAGCAAAGTAGGAATTTGGAAAATAAAACCAACCAGAACCATGAGTTTCCAAGAAAAATAATGACATAATAGTTAATAGATGCAAAATGAACAAATCCAGCATCTAAAACTGCTGCACAGATTAATTTCATTATCAGTTTTTTATATATTCAGTTCAACTATTCTCTAGCAGCAATAGTTACAGTATTCATCCCTAAACCTCTTCTAAGCTTTGGAAGTATTCATCCCTTCCTGACTTATTCATCCCTTAACATTTTGGCAAATTTAACATCACAATGACAATCAATACAATAAATACAAGTCAAAGAATTTCATTGGGCCATAAAAATACTACAGAGGGCCAAATGAGGACAACAGACTCAAGCCAGGGGGGAATAGGAATCCAGGCAACATGAGCTGGATTCCATTCAAAGATGATAAACCTGCCCCATTTACTGTAATCATGACTCCTGAGAAGAGAAGAAAAAAAGCTTCAACTAGCTGGTTCCACGTAGATGTTACAGTTAAACTGTTGAACCTAGCATCAAACAGTGTAAGTTTGAAATAATTATGTAAAAGAATTTAAATCAGTCTGTCTTTTTTGAACAAAGCCTAATATTGTGAGTAATTTGGTGGTTTTCCATTTACTCATCTGATTGTTTTGAAGGACCAAACAGCACCACAAAAGTTGCAATTACCAATCACAATTGTGGTTTCTTTAACAGAAAACAAGTTTCTCGTAAAAAACACTAAAGCTAATACTTCACATGTTAATAAATTATGATCACAGAATCGTTGTCCTTGCAACATTCTCATATATTCTTACAATTCAAATTAACTAGGTTCTCTCCATGAAAGTCAAGTTTATAGATATGGAGATGGCTCTAGAAGATGCATAGGCAAATCTACATGTGCATGTACAACATCAAGCAGTTTCTGAAGCCATGCTAGTTTCTAAAGAACAGATTTTCTAGGAAAAATGTTACGAATAAGCATAAAAAGAAAGATACTACTAGATGCAGAAATTTCATTTTAGCAATAGATGGTCGAATCTGAGCTGTCTGTTAACCCGGGAAGATTACGGATTAAAAATTACCTTGGTGCGAATAGAAGCTGGAATATCTTGAAGAACAGTTGCCTCGGTATAACTGCGATCATACTGTAACTTCAGGTGGCCTTTAATCTCCTTACTTATTTGCTTTTCAAGATTATTTCTATTCATGTATTTGATAAGGTCAGTCATTTTATCCCGAAACCTTTCAGTCTTTGATCCTTTTACTATCAATGCTGCCATGTTACCAAGCAGATAAGCACCAAGAATCATGTCCAAAGAAACATAAATCATGACAAATATCATTTCTCTGACATTGACAGCATGTATGTCTCCATAACCTGCAGAAGAGAGGACATGATCAGCACCAAGAATACAGCATCCAAAGTAATAAGGAACCACTATCATTTACCATCATGTCAGAAACAAATACACAGTGCTTGTTACTAACAAGACCATTTATGTAGAGTATCACTGAGACATGAGATACTTAAAAGTGTGCCAAAAACAAGATCTCGTGACTAGTTAACATTTTGACACATATGTATGTAAAAAACCAACATCAATAATTTTTCAAGTACATTGAATTCTCTTCAAAAGAGAGCGAAACAGAATCCATATATCTCATATAACCAAAGGGCATAAACACAACTATCTTGTACAGACATTATCAAAACCTATTAAGTGGCTATAAGATCATCAATATCCTGAGGTAAAAAATCATTACATGCAATATGTTTCCACCAACTATAGATACTTTGCAATTTCACTTGCCCATTGTTTGAAGAATGCAATGTACTAGGAATGGTGAGTTTTTAACCACAGAATGCACAAGTAGTCTGGTGATAATAAATAATGTTGAGAAAACAATAAATAATAAGTTACAGTCATTTAAAATATAGGGAAAGAATACTGAATTGAATCATCTGCAAGATAAACAAAATCAGGAATCAAAAGATTTATCACAAGCAATCACAGTTTCTCCAGTCACCGAAACTCCTAATGGAAATCAAACAAAGTGAAAGGACCTACCAACAGTTACCATAGTAACAACGGCAAAATAAAGAGATATTATATAACGCTTCCAAATATCAATCTCTCTGAAATTTGAAAAATGGTATTCACCCATCTGTAAACTTCCTATCCATGTGTAGCCTTCCTTGGAGGGAGGCACTGTTGTAGCCAGATAGTAAAAGATGCAACCAGCTGCATGGGTGCAATAATATTCAACAACAAGAAGCTTCACAATCCTCGTGAAAAGGTAATTTATCCGTATGTCTTTCTCCAACTTCTCAAAAAACTCTGTCACTCTCAGAGCCCGACTTAGCCTAATCCATAGCATGTATCTAATAGGCTCTCGTCTCCCACAGACCTGGTCAGAGTAAACTGACTTGAGATAACTGATCATTTTTTACATAAATATACATAGGCTCTTACCAATGACCATAAAAAATTTCACTGATCATCTTTGAGATAGATATACATATACATGCGAAGGCTAAGTAGTTGCAGTATGACCAATTCCTCATATCTAATCAATCAAAACTTTGCTTTTAACATTTAACTTAGGTTCTTTTAGCAACTTTTATAAATGAAAAAAATTTTTAAAAAAAGGCAAGAAAAAAGGAGAAAGAAGAAGGAAGAAGAAATGGGTACCTTATAAATAGCATCCCAGGGCAAACATCCAAGAAAATCAACAATAAAACGAGATTTTAAGTACCTGCAGTTTAAAAAATGAATGGTTTTAGTTGGTAGCAAAGAGGAATAAATGCTAAGCGACAGACGGAAAGAAGGAATATCGAAGAGAGAGAGAGAGCGACCTAAGGGCGATGAGCCTGCGATCGTAGACCAAGCGATAGGAGTGAGTGTCTCGATAGGCGAGAAAGAAGCGGACGACGATATCGAAGAGAAAGGCGATCTGGCCGGCGATGTCCAAGAGGAAAAGGTTCTCTGGAAGACCTCTGAAGAAGCCGAATTCCAAAGGAGTGAAGAAGGAGGAGTAGATTGCCCATACCAGTATGAAATGCGTCCACAGCACGTACCACCTGTGTTTCCATTTCACCCTCCTTCAGTCAATCACTCTTTCTTTTCTCGACATCATTTCAATTCATCCACCGAACCACACAATACAAAGTCACAAACTCCTCATTTTAGCTCTTTCGCCTTTTGCATGAGTTAGACTTGGAAATGGGCATTCATACTCGGTACTCATTACTCGACAGCGGAAGCGTTTTTTTTGTGTTTCTCTTTTGATAGAACGAAGGAAACAGGTGACACAATTATCTTTCTAAAAATTTCAACTCAAAATTCAAGCATATTTCTATCCTTCAAGATCATACAAGATTGGAATTTGAAACCAATCAAATTCAAAAGAATTTGAATTTAAAATCCTTTCCCTTTAAAATCGTAATAAATTGAACTTCCAATTAAAATTATAAAATTTAATTATTAATTTCATTTTAATCTATGCACAAACCTAAAATGATTCGAATTTAAAGCAATTCCATTCTTTTCCAGAAAAAATAATAATAATTCCATTCAAACTCATCTATTTATGGCATCCGAAGAAGAGTTATTGAAGCTCTAATTTCAAAACCAAAATAACACTAATAAATAATACGTTTTTATTTCATTTTAACTCTAAATAAAATATATTATAAATTATTAAAATATTAATTTAAATATATCTGAATAGTAGGAAATAGGCAAGTTGGGTTCGAGCAAGACTTCGGCTTTTCAAAATAGAGGCTGGGCTTGAACTTGACCCATGGACACCTCTAAAGTGTCCAGAGATTGAGCTATTCGTCTAAATTAGTGGGCCAAACTCGATTTGAGCCGTGATTGGGCATTGATTATTGAGTCTAAACTTGGCTCAATTATATTATTTCATTAATAAATATCATAATTTTATTTAATTTTAATTTTTTTTAAAACGTTCAAAATTACTAAAGTATTAATATAAAAAATAAATAAATCAAATCAGATCATATTTAAATTTTTTTAAAAAAAGCCCCATAAAAACTCGACTCAAACCAATCAATGGACGCTTGACACTTATGGTTCTAGAACTTCCACCTTGTCATTAAGATAAGTCTTCATGGCCAGAATTTATTTTTATTTTTGTTAATACATTTTTTAATACTATTTTTGTTTGATAAAACTTAAATTTATCCTTAAATTGTTAGAGTACAAAGCTATCACTTTTATATATATTTTTAAAGGTAAAGTCATCACTTATATTGGTGGAAAAGAAATTTATTTAAGTCTCAGAAAGTTGAGTTTGAATCATTTTTCTCCTAAATAAAAAAAAACAAATTAACTTAATTGATAATTAAGAATAAAATAGTTGAACTTATGATATTTTCTCCCAAAACTACATCTACTTTCCTTTTTTAATACCTTTTACCTTTTTTATATTTCAAATGTATTTTTTATAAACTATTATTTTTAGATATAAAAAATCATGAAACATCAATTTTATAAAAAAAAAAACCTTTAGAATTTTAATATAACATACATTAAAGTAACAATATTTTTTTTAATTTTAAGAAAGTTAAATTAAGACAAACAAAACGGAGATCGAGGTAGTAGTATACATAAAATAAAATATACTTTAAGCTTTAACCCCTTAAGGCTAAATAGTTGACTTGGCAATGAATGACCATATATTGTTCTGTAAGTTTTAAGTAAAGTAAATTTGCATTTTTAATCTCATATAATATAAATATTTTTTTTTGAGCTCATATAATATCAATATTTAATTAAATATAAAAAAATATTGAAATTAATCTAATTTTTTTTAAATAACAGAAGACTTGTTTTTTTATTTTTTTTATAGTTAGCATTCTTACTTTATTTTTTATTTTTTGGCGTTACATAAAATCAAATTTTTTTAAAATTTGTTAAAAAGATTTTAAAATTTGTAAAATTGTAGGCACCTTGTTTAGTTGCGTGTTGGATTCATTTCCATATATATGTAACGCAGTAACACTATCTTCCATTGAACGTAAGAAACAAATTACCAGTCATCAGGATGAATGATGAATCCATGAGGAGGAGAAGCCCCTCTGCTTCCACTAACAATATCTCTCGCAACTCCACTCCAGCTCGACAGCTGCTCATTTCTCATCAGCGACAAAACCCTCTTCCACAGTGGTTTTCTCGACTCCTCCGACTCTTCATCTTCCGACTCCTTCCCTCTATTTCCCCTTTCTCCTTCGCGCATCATCCTTCCTCGATCTTACTCTTTACAATCTCTACAGACTAATCAGCACCAAGCAATCTGGAGAAGAGAAAGGCGAAAGAAATTTTACGTACCTTGAGCTGCGAGGGAAAGCTAAAGTTCGGACACCAAGTGAAATTTAAGCCGTTGGCATTGGAGTCAGAATTTGTTCCCATTAACAACAGTAAGAAACGATCAAGGCATCTGAAATTGTTCTACGCCGCATTAACTGATTGAAAGGATAACATTAGAATTTAGAAAAAGTGGGTTTTTGGTGACAAAAAGAATCGCAGCGCGAGGCGAGAAGCTCCTACAGAATTTTTCTAGTACTGGGATGGATTATAGTGTGAATACGGCACTTTACCGTAACAGAAGCAAACTAATTAGAATTTCAGGAATGGGTAAAAATATTTATTAGCAGAATTATTAATAATGGGGGTGTCAACCTGTCGGGCCTAGGCAGGTTTGAATGGGCCTCTCATTTTAAAAGTTAAGTTTGAGCTCAATTTATTTCGACTTGCTCATTTATATATTTTTATTAAAATAATTTAATATTGTTTTGTATTTTATAAATATATTTTTTGTTTTTTATTAATAGAAACGATCAAAATCACAAAATTTGTAAAATATATTTTGTCATTTTTTGGTGAAAGTCCCATAAAATATCTAATAAAATTTTTTTGACAAAAAAGATTCAATGAAAATTCTTCTGTCGTGCTATAAAATTAGTTAATAACGTGTACATTTTATTACAATGATATGTACACTATGAGTTAAATCTTGGTATTTTAGAATTTAATTATTATTAGATCCTTTATTTTAAGATTTAATCTAATATTTCTTTCGAATTAGGAAACAACCCTTTCGATTTCACCTATTTAAAAAAATGGAAACAAAAGTTAAAAAATGTCATTAATGAAACAAAAGGATGCAAATTTATCTTTGTTAAGAGTTACGAACACAAGCTCAATCACAATAATCACTAACTTTGGTTATCAATTTTCCTTAAATGGATAAAGTAAAAAACAAATGTTACATCCTAATTTGAAAGAAATAATTAGTTAAATCCTTAGATGAAAAGTTTGGTAAATTTTGGATCCTAGACTTAAATTCTATAAAGCTATAGTTAATAACTTGTACTATTTTATTACAATGGTATGTATACTATATATTGTGTTGACAGATACATTTGTTTGTATATTAAAGATGTATACCTTCACTTAAATTGTATAGGGGTAGATAACAAGCTATACATCTTATTATGGTGATACGCTAATATGTAATTATAGAATCTGTTTCTTCATTTAAAATAGATAAAGTTAGTTAAATTTTTTTTTTTTGGAGAAGTATACATTTTTATTAACGAGTGTCAAAACTAAATTAAATTTTGATAGAATTGTAAATAAAATAAATAATTTCAGTAACTTAATATCTAAAATTAGGGATAACTAGGTACATTCCTTAATCCCGCAAACTCAAACGTGTCTTCTAAGAACAAACCTTATCATTCGAATTAGACATTCAGTTTTGCATTGAAAATCCTATCCAAGAGCAATCTTATGTTGTTCATCCGAATTAATTAATAACTTTGATATCCTATTATATAATAATACATATGTTGTGTTAAAATATATATTTATATGTGCATTATATTATCGTGGCATTTACAAGTTGTTGTGAGGATTAAATTGAAAAAGACAAAAATCCAAGGATTGAATTTTAACTCTTGATTGCATTTTTAGCTATTCTAAAAGCCAACATTTCCTTTTCTAATAAATATCTTATCCCATGTTACTAAATTCCAATTATTTCGCTTCCATTGTCCTAATCTCTATTTCCCCACTAGCAATAATTGATGAGAGTTGTTCAATCAAAGTCTAACAAAAGCGAGGATCCACTTTTTCAATTACTTGGGACAAAACTGAGACAAGACAAGATATTTTTGGGTAAAATTTGTACATTTTTCATTTTAAAACATTGGAAAACAAAAGCATAATGAATATTTTGCTAGAGTTTAATATAAGAAAATTAAGAATATTTAAAAGATTTATTTAAACAAAGATTTGATCAATACATATCAAACAATAAATCTATGAATGAGGTGGGTTAGCCGTCAGGCTCACAAGTTCGACTTGCCATGGGTCAGGCCTTAGATAAGAATTTTAACGCCCAAATTCGATTCGTTCAACCAAATAACATACAATATTAATAAGTATTATTTAAAATAAATGCAAAAATATTAAAATATAAATATTTTCAATATTTTAATAATATAATTAACTTTTCTCTTCTTTAAATTGTAATATATTTTTTCATTTATTACGAGGCATTTTTTTGTACAAATTTAATCAAACATTCTTGTATATATATTTTATTTTCTAATCAATACAACAAGAACAATTCAACCCAATTATATTTTCTTAACAAGGTTGTACACACAAATTTTGTGTCGAAATTTAAACTTAAAAATTTATAAATAAATTACAAAGATTTGGTGTGAGTCTATAACCTTTGGAATTCTCCAAATTAATCTCTCCGTGCTTCACTTCAAGAGTGTGGATTTGGAATTGACCTTGAACATGTTTTGGGTTTGGACTTGGACTTGATCTTGAACATGTTCTGGGCTTGAGAACTTCGACAGAGCTTCGAGTCTTCAAAAATCTTCTTCTTCTAGATTTCTGAATTCCTTAACGGCTTGGATGAGCATTGTATTTATAATGTCAGATGAAAAACTGTTATGAAGATTTAATCTCTTTGAATATCTTTTTATTATTTTAATTTAATTAATAATAAATTATAATGACTTATTAATGGTCATTTAGTTGGCCAAACTCAAAGCCTTTGCATTTTGATTGGTCGAATTTAAATTTTATGTTTAGATTATTTTAATTTATTTTAAGTTAAATTAAATGACCAAAATTTAATTTTATCTACAAATTATCATAATTTTTAAAGATAAATTAAATAACTAATTGTTAAATTTTAATTAGTTAAAAATTAAATATTATCTCTAAATTTTCTTGATTTATTTAGAGATTAATTGGACGATCAAAAATTAAATTTTAATTGGTCTAATTTAAATATTATCTTTATTTGATCTCAAGATAAATATCTTTATTTATAAGTGAATTAAGAGAGCTTATTTATAGGCAAATAACCCTCTTATCTTGGTAAAGTTTGCAAGAAGAAGATAACACTTAGGAATTAGATGGATTAAATTCTAATTCAATCTAATTCACATCAAATCTAGATATAAATAGCATAAATAAATATTCACAAAAATATTCATAACACTCCTCCTGTATTAAAAATATGCCTTGTTAAAATCTTACAAGGAAAAAACCTCATGGAGAAAAAATTTGAGTAAAAAGAAAAAACGTACATAATTCCTTTTAAAAATACATTTTTGAAATACTACCTCATTAAAAACTTTATTAAGAAAAATCTAGTGGGAAAAACCTTAATGAAAGAAAAAGTACAATGTGTATTTTACTCTTCCTGATGACTACATTATTTAAGATCTTTAAGCTAGCACATTCTAATATTTTGTACTAACTTTTGAATGTTGCAGTAGGAAGGGCTTTAGTAAACAAATCTGTTAGATTGTCACTTGAACGAATTTGTTAAACATTATTATCACCATTTTCTTAGAGATCATGAGTGGAAAAAAGTTTTGATGAAATATGTTTTATTCGATCGCTTTTGATGTATCTTTTCTTTAACTGTGCTATGTAAGTAGTATTATCCTCATATAATGTTGTTGAAATTTCTTTTTTGGTTGACAAGCCACACATTTCTCAAATATGTTGAGTTATAGATCTTAACCAAATACATTCACAACTTGCCTCATGAATTGTTAAAACTTCTGCATAGTTAGAAGAAGTAATAACTATAGTTTATTTTATAGAACACCATGAAATAGTCATACCTCCATATGTGAGTGAGTAACTTATTTGGGATGAGCTTTGTATGGATTTAATAAATATCCTGTATTTGCATAATCAATTAAATCTGATTTTAATGTATTTGAATAATATAAGTCTATATCTATTGTTCCTTAGAGATATCAAAGTATATGTTTAATTCCATTCTAATGTCTTCAAATTCGAAAAAAACTATCTCTTGCTAATAAATTCACAGCAAATGATATATTAGATCGTGTATTACTAGAAAGATATATTAATACTCCAATTGCACTAAGATATGGTGCTTCAATACCAATAAGTTCTTCATTATCCTTATGAAGTAAAAAAAGGTCTTTTTTCACGTCTAAAAAGGTTACAGACACTCAAAAATCATACAAATCTTAGTATATCTACCAATCATTCACAACATTTCATACAAATCATTAATAAGTTAACATCTAATGGAAATGGTTAACACTTCATATACAAATCATTCACTCAACCGATAGGTTTAACTATAAAAAAATGTGCTTCATTGAATTTTTTATTTAACTGAGAGGTAGCCTAAGGTCTGCGGGGTGTGGAAACTTTGATGCCTTAATCATGTCACTTATGGGAACAATACTGAAAATATCTCTAATGAACTAGATCAAAACGGTGATTGGCGATTGTCTTAAAGGCTTCACATGTGAGTTAATACATTTTGTAATATTTGATGTTATGAGTTGATATCGTCTTATCAATGATCGTGCACGTACTCATCTCTGAGGAGATCTAGATCGAAGAGGAAATTAAGTAGAACGGGTGAAATTAAAAAAAAAATAAATCTAAGATTTAGATCAAAATGGTAATATTTGAAAAACATGCCAAGTTAGTTGTCATGTCATCAACTCATGTGATTTTTTATCATATGTGATATATATTTTTTCCACTTATTAACTTAGTCTTTAATTATAAAAAATCGAAAACATTTAACCTTTAATTAAAAAAGTACTCAAATATTTAGTCTCAATTTGAGCATTGAATCTAAAATATATATATATATATAAATAAAATTATTTTTTGAAAAAGAAGAAGAAAAAACTAAATCATTTATATTAGATAAGAAAGAATAATTGGCATAAATATTTTTGAGCTGGTAGTAAGGAGTTAAAATCGTGAGGCTCCTTCTTGTCTGGTTCCCGAAAGAATAAACTACTCAAAATTAGGGTCATTTGTCATTTCCATTACTTTAAAAGATTACGCATTTGATTACGTAGCCGCCTTTGTCCTTTATACTGTCATCATGAGCAGGGCACCTCACAACTTGCGTCCCACGCTCCAAGACAACGACGGTCACCTGTTTCTTCGCACTTTCCGGTGGTTATTATATCTTGATTGGTATATTACTGACAACGTTCTTCAATTATTTTAATAATTTTTTATTTTTCATTATATATAATAAATTTATATATTTTATTTTAAATTAACATAACTTTTTATAATTAAAAATTAACTAATTACTACTAATTAAAACATTTTGCATCTTTTTTCATCACGTAACACTAATATTATATGTTAGATTTTATTATTTATTTTGATACTATATTAATTATATAATAATTTATTTAATTTAAAATAAAAATATAATAATTTAATTTAATATAATAAAAAATAAAATTTTTTAAATAATTAAAAAACCCTTTAAAATATCATGTCATCTTAATTTTGGTCAAATAATAAAAAAGAAAAGACATTATAATCCGTAAGTTTTAATCCCAAAATGGAAAACTGTAT
This sequence comes from Theobroma umbraticum, assembly GCF_002168275.2. Lineage (NCBI taxonomy): Eukaryota > Viridiplantae > Streptophyta > Magnoliopsida > Malvales > Malvaceae > Theobroma > Theobroma umbraticum. The sequence goes on from NW_018397265.1 coordinate 3,968,537, forward strand.
TTTGTATATTTTGATTTGTAGAGGGAAGGATCCCTGGAAACCCCAATTATAAGTGATTCTCCTTCATAAACTTTTCAATATATATGAAAATGACTATATGTCTTCTTTTGTTATGCTCTTATGTTTCGTTCCTACCAAATTAATAAGTAAGGAAAAAAAAAACATACTTTTTTGTTTGGTTCGTTCAAAGCAAACTCTAAATATGAAATATGAGGTCGCCATTAATCATTGATGGGCATGTTCCAATTCAGCAATCATATTAACTAATATAAATGCAAATGAGGAAGGTTTTTGTGTGCTAATCAGCAAGTAGGGGCAGCTTGAACCAGCTCCATTTACTGGCAGTGGCACTGGATAACCAATATTTATGGGAGAGGTCCATTTCCATTAATTATTGAGGCGGATGTGTTCCCCGCCTTGTTCTCTCCGCCCCTTTCCCTTACATCAAATTGGGCAACTTGAACCACACTCGCAACGACAGAAACCAACCCTAATTAATTTAGTACGTCTCCCCAAGCCCACAACTTGCATGCCTACCTACATGTTGCTCTCTTCCTAATTAATTTGATCTCATCATCTTCACCCATTTCTAGTTTCTTAGAAGATATGTTAGCACTTAAAATTTGAAATTTCACACTCAAAATTTTGATTTAAAAAAAAAGGAGTTATATCTTATGGTATATAACTCAAAAATCTTCATAATAAAAAAATACAATAATTTTCAAAAATCTACAATGATTAGAATTTAAGATTTCTTTTTAGACGTCTCTCTCAATCATAATAAACAAAAACAATACTTGAAATTTTTTTTAATTGTTTAAAAATATTTAAATAAATTTTTATTTTTTTATTATATTTAATCAAATTATTATATTTTTATTTTAGATGAAATAGAATTAACGTTATTAGTTAAAACATTATTTTTTATTTTAAACTCACATAGAGTTGATGTGAATGGTAAAAAATATCAATGATTTTATCATCATGACATGTTAAGTGTCACATTATCATATACTATAACATGTTATTATTTTATTGATATAGAATGATAAATTATATTTTAGTTAATAATAATTAGTTAATCATTATTTATAAAAATTTATTTTTAAAAAAAATATATAAAAAGTCCACTGAATGTAATGAAAAATTAATATTTATTTAAAATTTTTTAAATATTATACTATAAAAAAACTTAATTTATGAGACCAGATCCGTTCGTGCATTAAAATAATCAGTTGCAAGACTTTGACCCATGTTTTTTTTCTTTTAATTTATTCCATATCCAACGTTTATAAATATATTGATTGGAAGCAACTCAAGGACGACTCAAGACATGAGAAAAATCAAAATTTAAAGAAAGAATACGTTGGTGCTTTGGCACGTTTGTCTTGGCTTCAGCTCCGCTGTAAATAACCCACAGATTCCTTTGTTGTTGAACATCCCACGGCTTTCTCATCTTTTATTATTCTTATTTTTTACCATTAAAATATTTCAATAATCTTAATTAAGGTTCTATTCGACTCAACTATTAGGCGAACTTTCGTAGAAAGTGTTATCCAAATTAAATTTTAAATTATCACCATTTTAGTAGTAAATTGTGCTCGCCAATTTAATTCAAGATGATTAAATTTTAATAATTAAATTGATTATTATTACACGTAATTGATATTTATATCTTAATTGCTCGAATATATATAAAAAGATGAAAATTAAAATTACAGTCCTAATACTAATATAATTAAAATTGAAAACCCAAAACTAAAATATATACAATTATCAAATGTGTAAATATAATATAATAAAAGAAGCTGCTGGAAATTTTTTTGTGGTATGTAAGAACCATGCTTGACTCTCAAGTCCATTGGCTTGACTTAATTAATTCACTTTCATAGTAGAAAATTTAGAATTTATTAACTTATAATATATATAATGTTGCGTAGGAGAAGAGAATTTTACCATTATTTTACTCATTTAAATCACGTGCAAATATAAGAGATAACATCCCTAACTAAAACACAAATAAAAATCGCCACCCAAATCCAACCACTGATACTCAACCAAGGAGAAACGTAGACCCCGCTGCTCGTCTCTATCCTTTCACCTTCCTTTCCCCCCCACCAGCCGTCACCCTTTACGTTCCACTTTCCACTCCAAGTTATATAAATCCTTGTTTTTCCTTCAATTATATCTTATCCCCCGAAGAAAAACCTTCCACTCAACTACCCTTCCTCACATGGCAGTAGTTCGTGAACGCCGACAGGTTAATCTCCGTCTTCCGCTTCCTGACGTCTCCGATCGCTGCTCTCGCTTTCCTCTCCCACTCCCTCCATCCGCTTCCACAACCGCAGCCACCGCTTCTGCTTCAGTTACTATTTCCCAAACGGAACTCGATAAGCTCCAAGTGCTCGGCCATGGTAACGGCGGCACTGTTTATAAAGTACAACATAAACGCACCTCCAAGATTTATGCGTTGAAAGTGGTTAACGGCGACAGCGATCTGACTGTTCATAGACAAGTTTCGAGAGAGATGGAGATTCTACGACGGACGGATTCCCCTCACATCGTTCGTTGCTACGGAACATACGTGAAGCCTTCTGGGGATGTTGCTATACTCATGGAGTACATGGACGCCGGCACTTTGGATACCCTCCTCCGTAGCCGCGGCACCTTCTCAGAGACTGAACTGGCTCATATAACCAGACAAATTCTCAAAGGCTTGACTTACTTACATGCCCATAAAATCATTCACCGAGACCTCAAGCCTTCGAATCTGTTGGTGAACAAGAACATGGAGGTGAAAATAGCTGATTTTGGAGTGAGCAAGATTATGTCTCGGAGGTTGGATCCATGCAACTCTTACGTCGGCACCTGCGCTTACATGAGTCCCGAAAGGTTCGACCCTGACGCCCATGGAGGTAATTACGATGGTTACCTGGGAGATATATGGAGCTTGGGGCTTACTTTAATGGAACTTTATGTGGGTCACTTTCCGTTCCTGTCGCCGGGTCAAAGACCCGACTGGGCAACCCTGATGTGTGCAATTTGCTTCGGGGATCCACCGACCTTGCCACAGGGTACTTCCGATGAGTTCAGGAGCTTCATTGAGTGTTGCTTGCAGAAGGAGTCTAGTAAGAGGTGGACGGCCTCTCAGCTTTTGGATCACCCGTTTCTGCGTAGTCATCCGACGTCCGATTAGTTGAAACGACCCGACCCGAACATTTAGATTCATCCGGATACCCGAACAGATTTTTTTTCCAACGCCGGGTATTGTTCATGGTGAATCTAGCGGAGGAGTTTTGTAGATACTTTCCGGATTCGGATTTTTGTTTCCTTTTTTTATTTCTCCTTTTGTACATTCCTATCCTCCTTTTCCTTCAGCAGCAAATTTGCCGTTGATAATGAGAAAATTGAATTTTTTAAATTAACTTCTCATTTTAATGGTTGAAACTCAAATCTGATAATTAATTAATACCATTAATTAATTTTAGTATGCTAAACTTTTCTCTTTTTAGGCATTCATTGCAAAGGATAAAAGGGCTCCATATAAAAATCATGTTACAGTATAGATTTAGCGATATTGACTTGTCTAACAGCTTAATTAAGCCTGTACTTATGGTTCGTTATCTCAATCGCTGAAGCAAAAAGTCAAATGTTTATCACTTGAAGATTGGTTCAAATTAGATTTGGGAATTTTGTATAAGACACGAACATGATACGAGTTCAAGTAATGTTGGATTGAGACTAATCATGTTTTGTGTATTAATAATATCGATATGATTAATCGTGTTAAATCAATTAATTATGTTATCGTTGTATCCGTATAACATGTAACTCATTTATTATTTATTTATTTAATTATGTTTACTTATTATGTAAACACATTTAATATATAATTAAAAAATATTTATTTATTTATATAAATATTAATATTTTTATGGTAATTAAAATTTATTGATGTTGAATTTTATTATATTTGATAAATATTATGGTATTTATATTTTTTTTGTTATAAATTTGAATTATATAATCATATTGTACTTATATATATTTTAATTTAATGGTTTTAATTATGTTAATCATATCAATAATGTAAATAAGTTATAAATCGTATAAATTTTAATTATATAAATTGTGTCATATAAAATTTAACCCTACACATTTGTTAAATGTGATAATCATGTCACGTTACACGTTTATTAAATGTATTTTGTGTACATATTTAAAATTTTAATATAATTAATTAATTATATTATATTTATATTTATTTATATAATTATTAATGCTTTATATTTACATCATATGATAAACATGATATAATTAAAACATAAATATACGAATTATCAAATCTGAAACTATAAGATTTATTGGTCGCAATAAGAGGTGACTTTCTGGTTGAGTAATATTGATGACTCATTATCATACTAACTAATGAAAAAGGTAATTCTTGCTTTTTTTTTAAAAAAAAGGGTAATTCTCAATGTCTCATGTCCAATTCTTTTGAAAAAACAAATTAAGATATTTTAATTTTATATGAAATCAGTTTTTTTCAATTTCATATTGAATAAGTAGGGTATCTAACACTTATAATAGTAAGTAATAATTATCTCGTGCCACCAAAAGTCGAAGCAACTTACAGGTTTATAAAGTTTTTTGAAAACGAATATTAAATATTAAGAAAAAAATGATAAATGCGAGAAAAAGAGCAAGCTCACTATTTACACGTGTCCCGCGTGTAGCAATTGGCAGGCGCTCGGCCCTTCAGCCCATCATACTGCAAGGCCGTTAGGCTGCAGCCACTTGACAAGTAAAAAGACAAAAGCGGCTGTTTCCAGGGAGATTCCTTTTCCAAGTTGCGACGAAAAGATAGACGTAAAGAAAGGGGCGTTGCATTTCCTGGCTCCTCACTTAACACGAGCATACAAATAAAAAGTTGAAAAAGGTTCACACAAAATTATTTATTTATATAAATATTTTTTTAATTAAAAAAATGAATTCGAATTTTATTTTTTTAAATAACAATTAATAAATTAAATATTTGAGATATTATTTATATAAATATATTAATAAAAAAATCTTCTAATAGTTTTTAATTCTAATTCAAATTCAAATAAAATAATAAAAATATTTATATTTGGATGGATGAGGGCCAGGCCATTGGATTATTGTAAGCTGATAAAGACATACATATATATCCAAAGAAAACTGACAATGTATCTAAACCAGAAGATGGAAGGATGCATGAACCTTAACAACACCTGTACCAACTGCCCCATGAAATTACTCGCCAACCCATCATCATTCCTCATTGACGTCAGCCCCCATGCTCACTGTAGTCTTTCTTGCCTTTATCATTTTGAAGAGGAATTGTGACTGCCGGTTTTTTTTTTTAATTTTTTTGCCCATTTTTTGACAGCATTAATTTTGACTTGTCATTGAACTTCTTCGGTCAATGATTTTTCACTTTTATTTTTTAAAAACAAATAATAAATGCTTCTAATAATATTAGTAGTAATAATATTATAAAGTTTAGGATTAAGGATTACTGTCTAGTAACAAATGTTTTAATTTGGGAAATCATTTATTAGCTGCAGCAAGAATCAGACAATCAGAAGCATGTTTACCAAAAAGTAAAATGAAAAAGAAAGAATTCTTTGATCTTTTTCCAAGCCCTTTTGTTTTCGTTTTCTTTTTCTTTTTCTTCCATAATTATTAAGTTGGGTAAGAGAAACCCAAGTTGGAATTTTCAATGTAGGGTGTTTCTTTTGGTCTAGTCGGTTCCCAGGTTCTCCGAATGTTGTTTTTCCAAATGTTGTTTTAGAACGAATTGCTATGGTTAGGTTGAATGTTACAGGACTTAATGTTCTCACATGCTGAGAGTTTTTTAAGATAAAGTTGGAACAAGAAAGAGCTTGAGCTTTTAGAATTTCTAGGGGCGGTAAGAAGAAGAAGAAGACTAGAGTATAGTAATCCAACTGCATCATTATCTAACAAATTAACATCGATTTAGCTTATAACTTGTACAATTGCCATAATTATATTAGGTCAAATTAGATAATTAGTTTTTATATTTTATTAAAATTGTGGATTAGTCTTTATAAAAAAATTGTAAGAATTGAATCTTATATTTTTCAAAATTAATAATGTCAGTCCAATGTATTAAAATTTTTTTGCTATCTATGTTTATATGGCATTTAGTTATATTAACATGATATTTTTTTTATTGATGTGATATTAAATTTAATGATATGATAATGATGATGTGACATTTTACAAATGATATAATAATAGTACCGACATGTAATGACCCAACACCAATGTGGATCTTATAAGTGCAAACATAGAATTACCCAATATGAGCTATTGGTTTTAAATAGGATTGGAAAAAGAAACAAATCAAAAATATTAATAGGTTTTTTAAAATTTAGGGAAAAAGTGTTGTGAGATAAAGAAGAATTGAATTTTTGTGCTCTATAATTTAAAGTCGTGAAATAGATTGAAAAAAAAGCCACATCATCATTTACAGGTCATCATATCCAATAACACATCAGCAAGAAAATGTCATGTGTAGACACCCCATTTTGTTTGAGATATTGAATTTTGAAATTAAAAAAATAATAAATATAAAAAACAAAAAAAGGGAGGATATGTGTGCACTAATCCTAATCAAATTGAAAGTCTAAAGAGAGATTAAGTTAGATTAAATGAAAACTCAAGAAACCAATTTAAGATGGACTAAAATACATTGGCTACAAATATAGTCTAGGATCAGTGTCAAAGGGAAGGAAGAAAACAAAAATAGAAAAAAGAGAGAGAAAATAGTTCTTAGGTTCTTGGGTTTCAATTTCATTTAGATCTAGGAAAATCAATTTATTTTCTAAGGAAACTATTTTGCTTAAAGGAAGAGATAAAAAGAAAGGATGTTCTAGTTTCTTGAATAGGGTTTAGAAAAGTGCTCCTCACTCCTAATAGTTCACGCTTGGGATTTGAATTTGTAGTTTGGTTTCTTTTTGGGTTTGTCAACCCAATTAGGTAAGTTATTTTTATAAATAATTTTAATTTTAATTTCTATTTATGTTTTTTTGAGACATTTAAAAATTAGGAGTTCACGTAATTTATGTAAGTTCTCTAATGATAAAATCTCAAGAATGCCAAAAGTGGCTTCTTAGGAATTTTTGGGTAAGGAAATTGTCCAAAATTATGCTATGAGTGTTTAGAGGTTTTGAAAAATTTTCACTGCCCAAGGATTTACAAAAATATTTAAATAAAATAAAAAGACAAGGTTATATAATTAAATAAATAACTTCTCCAATGATGAAACCTTAAAAATGCCAAACTTCTCCAATGGGTTGTTTGCTAGCCAAGAGTCCAAAATTATGTACAAGTCTTTGTCAAGGTCCTTGAACAAATACCATTCTTAATTGACTCACTATATATCTATGTTAATCAATTGAAAAAAGGTTCTTTAAGCATTTGTTCTAACATGAGTGCATGTGGCATTTAAGTATATTTCTATCCTAATTACAAATCAAGTCACCTATACAACTAAGTGAGTTGAACACATGCTATTCCAATTTTCGGTCCAATCTTGATAACTCTATTATATAGAGTTATTTTGACTCATTTTGAGAGTTGAAGTAGCTAGATCTTTGAGATTTTAGGTTCGAATTTTAGCATTTTAAGTGTTTTTCTAGTTTAAGTTTTGATTACTTGTTAAGAGATTAATTTAAGTTATTTTAGTTAAATTTTATGTTGTTTTGTTTTAAATTCTTTAAGAGTAGTTACTGCTAATTTCTCTTATGACTTTTGTAAGAAATTGATGAAAAAGGCTCATTTGATGAAAATCAGTGAAAGTATGGCCATGACTTTGTTCATATATGTTTCGGTATTTTGAACATATCTCTCTCTAAAAAACTCCAAATGAAGTGATTCTTGAACCACTAGAATCCTAAAAAGAAGAGCTACAAAGTTTAGTTGTATCAATTCACCCAGTTCTGAATGGATCATGGTCAAAATATTTGTCAAAGTCGGACCACTGCAGCAGTATGTAAAGACTGAACATGATGCGGTATTTGGAGGAAATCTTTCAATCCAGAAGTCCAATTGATGTATTCTTAATCCATTGGAAAGTTAAGAGACAGGGATAAAACTTTTATGTTTACTACTTTGCCCAGTTCCTAACATATCAGGGTGAAACTCACGTTTGAAGTTGATAGACTGCCACAGTACTGGGAAAACAAGGCTGCAGCGTTGATGAAAGGAAGCACACATACAAATTTTCAGAGAGCTCAGCGCTGCAGCGCTGGAGAAGCGCTGCACGACTTTCCAAAAAATAAAGAAAGTTAATGAGATTTCGAAAGTTAGGTTATTTGGAGCCTATTTAAGGAGCTTTTTTCAGAGATTTTAGAGGAGAGGCAACAAGCAACTATTCTGAAGATTTGAAGCCAAGAAATAACCAAGAAAACAAGAGAATTGGCGGGAGAATCAAGATCACAAAACTTTAACTATTAGTTTTCTCTCTTTACTTTTGTGTTTTTCTTATTTTCTTTGACTTGGATTCATGGCTAAATTTCTTTGGATATTGTTTTTATTAGACACTATGATCTAAATTATTTTTCTAAGATTGCAATTGAACTCACATGTAATCTAACTTTTAATCTCTTTCTTGCTTATCTTTAATGGGATTCGAATTGCTTATTCCGATTTGTGCTTAATGCTTTTAATTGCATGGCCACCAATTAAATTGATCTAGGAACCTAAATAAACTTGGGAAAGGGAGTTTAGTGTAGACTAAAATTGGGATAGCATATGATCATATTAATTGATTTGCGTATAGGATAGGGATATACCTATAAGCCATATGTAGCCAGATTAGAGCCTGAATTGAATGAGTCTATTTTAATTTCAATTCACATAGGGATATAGTGTTTTAGTTAAAATAGATATTTTTATAAGATGAGTTGGGAGACCCTTATAAATAATTTAGGACTCTAGGTTAGCAATTCAACCTATTGAAATAAGTTAAGAAAGAGAGGTAAGATTTAGATGAAGTGTAAGAGATATTGTAATCCTAGGCTTATTTGATTTGCTGTTTGCCCAATTATTTTGTTGCTTTAATTTGTAATTAAATTAGTTTTAGTTGTATAATTTTAGTTCAATTAGAATTAAGATTTTAATTGTTTGAATAAAACTAAATTGTTCTAATTTTAGTACTTAGTAAAATTTTAGATCAATTCTCTATGGGATCGATACTCTGCTTGCTAATATACTATCTATTCGATACGTATACTTGCGTAATAGAATTTTAACTGACAAATCTAAACTCTTTTTGTCAAGTTGCATCTAGATACCCAACTCAATCTAATTGTTGATTAAGCAATTAGAAGCATTAAGCATAAATTGAAATAAACAACTCAATACCCATTGATAATAAGCAAAAGAGATAATAAAGATTCAAATTTACATGATGAGTTCAATCATAATCCTAGAATAAGCAAATTAGTTCATAATATCCATAGAAAACATCACCCACAAGAAAGAAACCATCAATATAGCTAAAAAAGCTGAGAGAAGAACAAATCTAGAGAGAGAAACAAATTTCTATAGCTTTTGAAGCTTCAATCTTACTTACTTTTTCCTTTTCTTTTCTTTTGTTTGTGGTTCTTTTTCCTTTGATTAGATGCTTTGACTAGCCCCCTTTTCTCAAATCAAAAAGTCCTATTTATACCCCCTTTAAAAGCCCCAAGATTTAAAAATTGAAAAAAGAAAAAATGTAAAAAGCACGTGCTGGCACCTAGGTGTCGAGTGGCTGGCACCTCGACACTGGGCTCTCGAGTAAATGTGGCATCAAGGGCCAAGATGCTAGGTGGCTAACACCCTGACACCTTGCTCTCTGCCTAATGTATGGGGATGCTCATGCATCCTTGGCATTGCGGCCTTTGAGTTCTTGAGGCTGTGACACTAGCCCTTTAAGTTGCGTTGTGTAGAACTGCAACAATCTTGCTTCTTCTAATGTGATTTTGACCACTATTTGTTTAAAACTGCACAAAATGATAAACATGAATATTGTAGCTCTTCCTCTTAGCTTTCTAGTGATTCAAGAATTGTGTTGATCAAATGTTTGTAGCATGAGTTATGCTCAAGATACTACAACATGTTTGGTGAGAGTCTGCACCTAGCCATCTTTGCATGGTTCATCATCCATTAAGCTTTATGCACTTGAGAACCTTCAAGAATAAGGAACTAAATTAGTGATGGCTGGATTTAGGACTTCTAATATGAAATTGAACTAAAATTTCTTGAATTAAAATGATTCAACATACTTTAAGTTTAAACTAATTGAAGAAAAGTAATGAAAGCTACCTAAAACCACACCTAAAACTCTAGGAGTTAGCTATTTTAAGACTCAAAATGTGGCAAGACAACTTTATATAATAGAGTTATCAAATTCCCCTTGGTGAAGCCATGGTATTTATGGTCATTTGTCTTGAGATTATTGATATGGTTGATTGATTGATAACTCTGTTTTGTATAGTTATTTGGTCACAATTTTGAGTGTATGTTGTTTAAGTTCTTGAGATTTAGTTTAGCAATTAGTTATTTTTAGTCATTTATTTTATTTTATTAAATTATGTTGGGTTCATTTGCTTCAAGTTAATTTATGATATTTTGCATTAAGTTTAGTTATTATTTAAGTTAGTTGTTGTTTTTGTAAGTGTGTTATGAAAAGGGTGATATTTTGTGAAAAAGAATGCATTCAAGGTGTAGACTTTTGCTGCACATGTTTGGGTATTTCAAGAATATCTTTCACTACAAAAGTCCAATTTACATTATTCTTAGGCCAATGGAATGCTAAGAGATAGGGCTACAACTTTCATGTTTAACACTTTGCCCAATTTAACTTAGAAGATGTAGTAAATCATGTCACAATTTGATGTAGTTTAGTAAAGTAGAATTGGTGAAACAAAACATAAGGTGCTGCGACCATGGAAGCATGAGTGCCTCAATGCCATGACAAGGGATGTATGCTTTAAAATGCTAGAGGCCTTGGTGCTTTGGTGACTAAGGAGAGAGGGTCGTGATGCCCACTTATTAGAGAAGAGTTTGATGCAAACCGACTTTTATTTTGATTCGAACTTGAGCCTTATTTAACCACCTTTCTAGAGTACATTTAAGAAGGAATGAAAAGAGGATTTTTTCAAAAAGAAAGAGGCATTCAAGCTAGCAAGAAATCAAGGGAAAAAGGGAAGATTTTGGATCGAAGACTTGATAAATCTTGGAGTTCTTTCTTCTTTTGTTATCTTTATACTTTCTTTGTTTAGTTTTGATGGTTAAACTTTTTTGAATGATGTTTTTAATAGTTATGGGGAATTAAATTCTTTTAATCTAGAATTGCAATTGAATCCAATGCATAGTTTGAATTTTTAATATTTTTTATTATTTATGATTGACAGTGTTTGAGTTGTTTATTTTAATCCTGTTCTTAATACATCTGATCGTTTGATCATCAATTAGATTGATTTGTAAGCCTAAACAAAACTAGAAAAAGGAGTTTAGAGTAAGCCAAGGATGAAATAACATACATTCAACATCAATTGAGTGAGATGAATGATTTGATTCATATGTAGGGTATGAATACACTTACATGTCATATATAGCCATAATTAGAGTCAGCTTAATGAGTCTTTCTTAATTTCAATTTACATAAGAATATAATAAGTTGGTTAAGGAAGGTTATTTTGTAAGAACATCAGAAAAGACTTACAAATACATTGGAACTCTAGGTAACAACTTGAGCCTATCTAGTAAGTAAAGAGAGAGTAGAAAAGATTCAGATGAAACATTGAGGTGATATTGTGGTTCTAGATTTTTAATTGATTGATTCTAGTTAAATTGTTAGTTTTAGTTTCTTTAATTTTTGGCACAATATTTGAGTAGATTAATCTCTCCAAATGATTATTGACTTTTAAAACTCCATACTCCAAACTGTGCCTTCTCCTACCAAGGTTATCAAATTAATATAGTGACATCGTTTGGTTAGCATTGCTTCCAAGTTTACCAAACTATGTTTCTATATTTATCTGATAAACTTGGAAGGAAGAGGCATGGTTTAGAGTATTGAGTCATAGAAGTTAAGAATCATTTGGAGAGATTGATCTTTTCATGTATTGTGTTTACAGCCTCAGTAATGTGAGTTTATATTTCTTTCTTGTTTTATGCTTTATTTTTCCAATTAACTTTAATTTTTTTTTATTTCTGATTGATTAATGTGTTTTATGGTATTAGTATGAAACCTTGTCTTTAGATAAAGGTTAGAATTATAGCATAACTTGGTGAGTTAACGATTTAGCATTTCTAAACCTGTTTATAGAAGCATTTTAACTTGGAAAGCCCATATTTTAGTAAATGTATAAGTTTATCTTGGAGTTGAAGTCTTTTTAGAGTCAAAAGAAGTGATATTTGGACTTAAAACTGTATTATGAAGTGTATTTATTGATACATGTCCATTATGTATTGATAAATTAACCTAGAAAACCTAAAAATTAAAAACGAATGAACATCTATCGATAAATTTGGCGATCTATCGATAGATGACTAAATCTATCAATAAATTTGGCGATCTATTGATAGATGACTAAATCTATCAATAGATCGACTCGATTTATCAATAAATGACATCCAAAGTGGAAAAAAAAGAGACATTTTGGTCTTTTCACTCTTTATTTAAAACCCTTAAATCCTCATACTTCTCTCAAAATGGCAAAATTGGTTTTCTCTCAAAAACACAGCCACCATATGCTCTCAACTCCATTTTTCATCAAATCAAAGGATATTTGAAGATTCAAAATGATTTCTAAGCTTGGTTTTTCATCCTAAGTGACTTGGAAGGTAAATGATCATTTTTTAACTAATTAATCCTAAGTTTAAATTTCCTAAAATTTTATAAAGTTGCTGATATTCGTTTTAATCGTGAAACTTAGGTTTTTGAGTTAGTTTTGAGGTTCTCAAGCTCACCAAGGTAAAGTTGCTCTAACTTTAGCTTATAGTTGACTTAAATCCTTTAGTTATAGGTTAAATTAGATGCTGGATTTTGGATTAAACATTGTTGGAGATTTTTTAGGAATAATTTGATGATTATTAGGTTAGTAATACCAAGTATTAATGTTGGAAACATTGTGTTAGGTTTTGTGAAGGAGATATAAAGTTGTGGAAAAGCAAGTGTTCGAGGAAAGGTGAAAGAGAGCAAGGCACACTTCATTGAGGTGGGTGGATGTGACATTTTTAATTATTTTGATATAATTATGTATGCCAATACTTTAGCCTTGCATAAAAAGTGAATTTGACTACATTTGTGTGGTGAACAAATGCTTTCAAGGATGTGTGTGAAAACTATAAACTAGCTATATATAGTCTACTATATGGTATTTGAAAATGAGAACAAACTTTCAATGCTTTTATACCTTAACATCTCATTTGTGAATGATTGATGTGTGATGGATGGATTTTAAAAGATGCATGAGAAATGTTTTCTCTTTATTGATTCCATGGTACTTATGGTTGACTATTGTGAATGGTGTCATGGTTGTTGACTAAGGATTATAACTATGTCTATGGATGAATTGTTTTGTTCCTTGGCTTATTGTTCATTGCATATTGAATTGTGTATTATGGTTATTGGAGTTTACTGGTGTAAAGACCTATAGCTAGTAGCAGGGGACACTAGCCATTGTGCGTAATGAAAGGTAGCTTGAGTCAATTGACAATTTTTGGGGGACTCGTTGGATTGGTAGCTAACGAAGTACTTCCCTTTTATGAATAGTTGTAGACCATAAAGTAATGGACTATTCAGTTCCAGTGTGACGACATTAGGTGGTTTAGTTGTCCTTGTTTAGAGTTCCATTTTTTCTTGATTGAATGTCTAATATGGTGATTTAGACTAAGTGCTAATGAATGAATGTCTAATATGGTGATTTAGGCTAAGTGCTCTTGAATGAATGTCTAATGTGGTGATTTAGGCTAAGTGCTAATGAATGAATGTCTAATGTGGTGGTTTAGACTAAGACATTGTTGAATTCATTGTTGAATTGGTTTATCATGTTATAACTTATGCAAATTTGTTGAATATATGTTGTGTACTTGTCTATGGTTGATTTATAGACTTAGTTAAGGTCCTGTGATGAGTTCTAGGTTGAATATTTGCTTTTTGTAACTCATCTATCGATACTTGTTCTTAAAGTATTGATAGATTTAACATAAAATCTTCAAAATTGTATTATATCTTCTATCTATTGATAGATTCAAGGAATCAATCAATAGATGCGGTCACCTATCGATTCATAGGTCCTATGTATCTATAAATTAAGCATATTTTTAAACTTAATTGTTTTCAAAAGTTTTTATGAAGAAGAACTAATTTTGTTTTCATAAATAAGCCCAGAGAATACCCAAATTATGTTTTGAACATTCTTGAAATAATGTTTTAATCGAACTTTTGATTGACTTCCAAATTTTCCAAACATTTTTCTAAAAAGGTTTATGAACTGTTTTACAACTATATTTTATAAAAAGAATTACCCATCCTTGAACCGGTTGAAAGACATTAATCTTGGAGAGAATAAGAAGTATACGTTTCTTGAGGATGTTTGAAAGATAATGAATTCGCGAGTTATGGGATTGGTCGGGTTAACGACCAATGATTATTGACATGCTCGGTAAGTAGAGATGTCAAGTGAGGACACTTGGTAAGCAAGACCCGACTTGTATTAGTGCCTAAAAAATGGATTTTGCATATATTGATTTATTATCTATTTTCATGTTTTTAAAAGTATATTTTCTAAATACTTTTCTCCATTTGTTTATTGCCCTTCCTCTTATTTGCTCACTGAGTCTTTATGACTCACACGTCTTTTTTTTTCATATCAGCATATTACATGACTCACTATCCATTTGGGAGGAGTTGCCTTTCGTGGTTGATCTGGTAGGTGATCGTCATGGCATCCAATAGGCGTAAACCTTTTACTAGTGTCGTACTCTGTTGGTCAAGTTTGTCTTTATATTTTAGACTATTATAAACTTGACTTATTTATATCATCTAGTAATTAATACTGTGTAATGATTATACTTGAATGCTTTGCCTCGAAATGACTTATGGGTGGTATCCACCATAAGATGGCTGATGCTTGGATTTATGTTTATTTACTTTTGCAATGTTGAGCACATGAGCATGCATGATGATTAATATATTTTCTTATATATATAATTAATCATGATATGTTGGCATAGTTATGAGTACTTGATTTAATCACTATTTAGCCTTGCATAGGAAAAGATGGTTATTCCTTTCGATACACTTACGTCGGTCATGAACCTGAGATTGGGTTGTGACAAGTATCTTCTTTTCATAGATGTCTTATGAAAACCATTGTAGTCTTTGGGTTTGCCATTTTCATGTGTGCAAGGTACTGCGATTTGTTAATGGCATAGATTGTTTATGTGTGATGATTAAGCTTTTGTTGAAATTGATTTCTTGCAAGTAAGAAAATTAAAGACCAACAATAATTTGTCATTTATTCTGTTCAATAAGTACAACAAAACCTATCACTTGGATATTCCATGAATCTAATCGACCAACCTCAAATTGATTTTAATTTGGATTAGTTGGTTAGGCCTATAGAATATATTTGTTGTTGGGGTTGATATATTTCCTACAATGTATGAGTTTTCATCATTAGGTGCATTAGTCATTTCAATGAACCATCCAAGCTTCCAATTGAGGAGTATGGTACAATTTGTCCCTTGTAGATTCAATGGACTTGACCAAATTACTTACCATAATGTAGCAAATAAGGGTTGAGTACATTGTAATCTCGAGTAGGTATGTTATGTCCATAAAATATATAAGCTGTTGGTATAGAAATTTTTGAAAGGAAAACAGACAAAGACTACAAAATGTAAGATTCTCTTTATACTCTTAGTATTAGTATGTAAGATCACCTCTTGAGTGGATTGTTGATCTTTTTTGTCGGTTGATTACGTATTCTATCTGTAAACCTCCATTATCAAATGATTGAATACTTAATCACTAGAAGATTCTCAATCGACTAGGGATGTGTCTTGTATGTTAATACTATAAACATAGGGATGCTAGACTACTCCAGTGTTTAATGAACTTGGAGTTTAGCATCTGAAAGATCCTCAATTACGTGATGTGGTTAACAGTTCATGCCGAATCTTCATCAAAGAGATCGATAAGCCCTTGTGACGAAGGGATGTTGTCTAGTAAATATATTTGTATTTATTTTTTCATTTGTATTTTTCATATACTTATATGTTTTTGACATTTTATTTTTAATTGATTGTAATAAAAATGATACAATTTGTATTAATGTTTTTTTACTTAAATTTTTTTACATATTTGTAATATTTGAAATTATTTCTTTTACGTATTTGTATTCATGTAGTTTTTAATTTTTTATCATTGTATTTTAATTTTTTTAAATACTGATAGAATTTATATTATTATCAACAAATTCATACTTTTTACTGATGGAATCTGTTGATGAGATTTGTGTACAATCCATCGATAGACTACTAATAGAATTTATTGATGGAATAGTTAGATCATCGATCACTCCTCCGATTAACAGATTAGCTACTTTCCCGACAGAATGGTCGACAAAATTTTTTGTCAGAGAATATTTCGATGGATTTTTCTATCATCGACGTAATGGACATTACCAACAAGGGTATTTCTAGCCACATGCCAATGATTCTTCTGTCAACATTTTTGTTGGTGAATTAGCATACCAACGTACTATAACTCTTTAGTTTTGTCTATAAACATGTTTTTGCTGACTTTAACCTTCTAATACTTTCTAGCATTTTACATTGTTTGAAAAAGGCATGCCAATTCATTCTAACTTGTAAAATACATCAACAATCTTTGTCGTGCATAAGTCGCTCACATACTGTCCAATTACATAAAATTGTAGGCTATAAGATCTCAACCTTCACCTACGAATTTGTAAAGTGCAAACACATGTGAGCATAATCCAGAACTAAATAACAACACACATCTCTAAAAATACTATCAATGCAACTACAATCTTTTTTTCTCTTGTTTAAATTTCTATGCAAACCCAAACAAGTCATGGCTATAGAAATTAGATTTTCAGATCCAAGCTTTGTGTTGTTATGAAGGGAACAATAAAGATAAACATACAATAAATAATCACAAACCTATGGCAAAGGAGTAAGACAACAAACATTTATTTTTCTTATTATATTTGCATCTCGTTAGGAGAATTTAACCCTATAGACTGACAATCTAGATCCTAGAATGCTTTCACTCATCTAAGTCACTGCATCAAACAATTTAAAACTCTTTCAAAGGTAACCATGCCATTTTGGAAATTTCAGTTTCTATTTGTTTCCTTATTTAGGTAATTAAGTGTTCTTCTTGTTTAAGTTTCAAACTCCTCTCGCTATGTATTTTAAGTTAAGTAATGCAAAATATATTTATATCTTCTATTTCAAAAAGAAAAGTGAAAAATACAATGGATATATGCTAGTATTAATCTATATTGTTAACATTTATCATGAATTAATGAGAATTCATTGATTATAGTATTGCTAAGAGTATTGTTTTGCCAAGCACTCAGAAAAGCTCCTAAAAATGTGATACCATAATAAGGCAGTAAAGACATTTAATTGCATGCATGAACATAATAGCACACAATGCGAACAATTTTGTAGCTATAATTGCTTTGTTTTTTTTTTAAAAGTAATTATTTGTTGCTGCTAAAAGCCATAAACTAAGACATAGTTTAGTGGCTTATTAAGTACATAAAGAACAAGAAAGAGAAAATAACCCAACAGTATCTAAAATAGCTAGACTTGGGGATGTCTAGATACATTAACTAATGCATAATAAATTCTAGCAAGCTAAACTTGTTGTCCGAATTCTGACAACCAATTATCCTAGTCCCAACATGTAAGAATCTCAATTTTCTCAAAAATATGTTAAAATCCCACGTGCAGAGAGTTAGTAGCATAGCATTCCACCACCATTCAATTTTAAGAAACTTTCGCTTCTATACAATTATATACCTGCACATTGTTCAAATCAAATTGTATTACTCAAGAGTCTTCCTCTATCCAGATTTTGAACTCCAACCTTCAAGTCAATCAAATCTCCATGTTCAAACATCTACAATTCAAAATCTACTTGTGTATAATTCATCTTCCAAAGCACTTAAAATTTGAACAAGCTAGACATGTTGTTTGAATTTGGACATGTGGATTTTCATATTCTCATCTTAATAGAATTTCAATTTTCTCAATTCACAGTATATCCAATGATAATGAGTAACCTTCTAGCCCCCACTAAATTTGCATTAGGGAGTTTCAATCACATCCATCTACATCACTCCATTATGACATAATAAAATTGAATTGCGTAAGAGTCCTCTTCCTTTCGGATTTTGAATTTCAACCTCTAAGTCAATCAAAATCACCATGTTCAAACATTAGAATATACAAATATTGCCGTGTATATCTCATCATCATATCAACCTTCTAGCTTATTCACTTAAGAATTAATCTTACTACTGTTCACCCTATCAAACACCACTAAACACCACTATCTACATTAATAACTTCTCTTAAAACAAGCTGTGATTGTTAAAGATGTTAGTACCACAGAACAAATTTTAAGATTTTACCAAGACATCTACAATTTTGGATGCGTGTAGGAATTTTTTTTTATGTGCAAAAATACCATACAAATATGCTTTTAATTATGCGACAAAGATACCATTCTCAAACAATAAAAATAACCAAGCAATAAGAGCAATAAACAAAAAGAAAAAAAATCACTAACCCAAAATCATTCAAAAAAAGTTACCCAAGCAAGAAGAATAGAATCAACAAGAATAAAAAAGATCCCAATAAGAGCACCACACTTTCAACACTAGAAAGGATTTTTCTAACCAAAGATGAGGAAATGAATGATGGAGCAATGAATGAGAGGGAACAGATGATAGTGGAGTGGGGTATTGGTGGATGGAAGGATGTTATAGAGAGGAGTGATGAAGAAAGAAACAAGAATGAGTTAAATACCATTAACCCGAAATCATTATAAAAAAGTACCCAAGGAAGAAAAGTATGATTAATACGAACAAAAAAGTTTCAAAAAAAAAAATGCTACGAACAAAAAAGTTTCAAAAAAGAAAATGCCTTGAATATTAGATATGAAGACTCTCCAGAGATGAGGAAATAAACTGTGAAACAACGAACAAGAGGGAGTGGATGGTACTAGAGTGGAGTGACTAAGGTTGAAAGGCTACTTTAAGAGAGAACGAACGATGAAGAGGGAGAGAAAAGAATGGGTTTAATAATTAAGGATAATTAGGTATTATATGGGAGTAATTTTTGAAATTGATAATGGTTATTTTCTTTCAATCAATTTATTTTCTTATTCCCACCCTCCTGAAATAGGCATTATTAAAGGCGTTTCAGTAATGACTATTTTGGCTTTTCTTAGAATGACCATTTCATTGAAACAAATGTTTCCTTTAACTTAGTAATAGCAGTAGCCATTTCCCCCAACCAAACACGCTATTAAGCTCAATGAGACCTGTTTTTTTCCCAAATAAAATCCATTATCTTTTGCAGTTGACTAAAATTTGGTAACCTACCTAAATTGAATATTTAACAAATTTCTTTCTAGTGGAGGAAGAAAGATGAAGGAATTATAAAAGATTTAGGCTAGCTGTTAAAACTATAAATAAATTTTTCCAAGGCACACTGGTTTGCTATTTGAGGCACAATAGACTTGGCTATGTGCATCCGAGCATTTAGCTCATTGGTTGGTGTATTATCCTCCTGCTTAAAGAGTAGGGTTCGAATCCTCCCTCCTCCAATTATATATAAAAAAAGATTTGGCCACATGTTTCTCATGTGCTGGCACAAGCAAAATATCTACACTAGTCACTCCCTTGTTCAAGTCGCATGTATCGACCTCTACAGATGAAGATGGGTCCCAAAATGAAACACCATGGCTTCAACACTGGAGATGATTTTTCTCATTAAGGAAAAGGAAATGGATGGTGGAGCAACAAATGAAAGGAAGTAGATGACAGTGGAGCGAGGTAGCAGTGGATGGAAGGCTACTTTAGAGAGAAGTGATGAAGAAACAAAAGAGCGTTAAATACCATTAATCCAAATTCATTAAAAGAAGAAGTACCCAAGCACGAAGAGCTCAATTGACAAGAACAAAAAGGTCAAAAAAAAAATCACCATGCTTTCGACACTAGAAATGAAGAACTGGATGCTGGAGCAACGAATGAGAGGGAGTGAACAATAGTGGAACGAGGAGATAGTGAACAGAAGGTTGTTTAGAAACGAAAGGAGTGATGAAGAGAGAGAAACAAGAATGTGTTAAATAGCTAGAGTTAATTGGGTAATATATAAGAGAGTAGTTTTTGAAATTGTTATGCAGTATTTTCATTCAATAATTTTATTTTCTTAATCCCACTAGCTAGGAATAGCAATTATTGAAAGGGGCTCGATAATTACTATTTCTTTCAGTAATGACTATTGTGATCTCTCTTGAAATGATTATTCTATTAAAACAAGTACAACATTTAATTTAATAATAAGAATAGGAGAATGACTATTCAATTCCCTTGAACCAAGCATGCTATTAATCTCAACTGGACCTGTTATTTCCCCAATTCAAATCCATTATTTTTGTAGTTGGCTAAAATTTGGTGACTTACCCAAAAGTTGGATATTTAACAAATTTCTTTTCCGTGGAGGAAGAAAGAGGAGGGAAATATAAAAGATTTTGACTGACTGTTGAAAATCCAAATAAATCTTTCAAGGACGTGCCGATTTGCTATTTGGGACGTGTTTCTCATGTGCTGGCACAAGCAAACTATTAGCAATAGTCACTCCCCCATGCGAGTCACTTGTATCGACCTCCACGAATGAAGAAGGTGATGAAGGTTTATCTAAGTTGTGATCTAAATCTGAATGTTCATGTTGCTAAAAAAGAAATAGAGCTCCTTAAGTTTACCTTGCGAATCTCGCCTGCAAAGAACGGGCTGCGTAGCTGCATCCCGATCAAATAGAGAACCTTCTAGGCTGCTGAATGGTTGAAATCAGGATGGCAGTTGAGCTTGGCTGAGAGACGTTGGAAACTTACTTGAGGAAGCCATGATAACAGTCCAAAGAGAATAATGAGGAAACAAGTAATTTGCAGAAATTTCCAATGAAAAGGAGATCAAATCGAGAAAATGCATGGGAAAAGGGGACACAAGTTAGGCCTGCTAACATTATCCCAGCGACAACGCTAATCCATCAGATCCCATCCATCCCCCCACCTCCCGCGTATTAAAAATTAAAAATGTCCATCAAAAGAATAATCAGGGCTATTCCTTATGAAACATGACTAATTCCAAATGCACACTCAATGACCTTTGTCAGATCAGCAGAAGTTGGTAAAGCTAACAAAGCACCTGACTCATTCCCTGCCAGCCAACCATTACAACTTTGTCGTTTCTAAACAACTGGAAACCAGAATAAAAAAACACAGAAGGAAATCTTATCAGATCATATCTATGCTAATCCTGGCAAGTAAAACTTCACATATCCTGTTTTGATTGCAGTCATACTCACAGATCTCTTCCTGTAAATGTAATTGGCATCCTGGTCGGCATTGGCAAATTAGGCAGGCAGTAGGCACCCAGGCGAGGGCAAAATCCTGAAGGAGTTCTAAAAATGGAATTTGCAAATCCGTATCCCCAAAAGTGCATGCGTTCCATTTCTAATTCCATTATCCTTCCACCTCATTACGCATACACACCCATTGTTACCTTTTCTGTTTTTTTCCCTAAAAAATTGATTTGGACTCAATATCAACACAAGAAATTTACCTGAAAGAAAAATGTCACTGAACAACTACCAGCACCACCACCACCTGAAGTCTGAAGCAATTTACCTGCCCACTTATTTACCGAGGAATCTTCAGCCAAGAAACAAAATGTCACGTTGCCATTTGCCTATATTACTACTCTTATTAGAAACAATGCAATGTATGAAATAGCTAGCTAAAATTTATGTCCAGATTAACACTGTACTCTATGGCATTTTCCTTTCTCATATGTAAGTTGAAATCAAAATGTCAATTTAATGCCAATATATCCCAAAGAGGAAGAGAATCGCAACGAACTGATACCTGTCCTGTCCTGGTTTTCATCAAACCGGAGAATTGGGATGAGATAGGCATCCTAGAGTTACTGGGGGTGAACAAGGAAGGAAATTGCACAGAAACTTGACCCTGATTTGTCAACCAACGTGATTTCTTGCCTGCGGTAATCACCAACCTTTTCAATATCATAAAAGGACATGAAAAAGTCAGAAAATGTTATCCATTTGCGGGCAACAACCATTGCTATTCAACTTCCCTTTCCAATCTCCCTAATATAATAATAGTATTCAACACGTTATCTATATTATTGCTTCTATATGGTTATTGATACCCTTTCCTGGTCGTAGTGGTTCATTGTAAAGCAAAAGGACAACCCAGATTCCAATAATTCCCACGTTGTATCTAACCCCGAGGAATATTACAACTCAGATTCAAACCCCATCCTTCTCATTCCTTCATTGGACAAGGCTTGACCCAACTCTCGATACATGGCATCTCTGAATTTCACTCGACTTGGTCACAAGAAC
This sequence comes from Theobroma umbraticum, assembly GCF_002168275.2. Lineage (NCBI taxonomy): Eukaryota > Viridiplantae > Streptophyta > Magnoliopsida > Malvales > Malvaceae > Theobroma > Theobroma umbraticum. The sequence goes on from NW_018397265.1 coordinate 3,991,274, forward strand.
AGCAACTCCTTTGCTGAATTTGCTCTGTCTCGCCATGCTCCTCCCAGTTTCACTCGTCCCACTCGAGTTGGTTTCAAGGTCTTTGCTTCGGATTCTCAAGCAGAGCCTGATTTGAGCGTGTGTGTGAATGGGCTCCAAATGCCCAATCCATTTGTGATCGGGTCGGGTCCACCGGGAACCAATTACACCGTCATGAAGAGAGCCTTCGATGAAGGCTGGGGTGCTGTGATTGCCAAAACTGTAAGTTCTTTCGTTTTGTTTTTGCTACAATTCTCCTTTCAATTATCTTTGTACAGGATTCCCAGTTGTTTTTTCTTCCCCTTTTTCATGGTTGATATAGATAGTGGTTTTAGTTAAATGGTAGAATTCGATATTCATGGTTTCTTATTCGTTCTGAGCAATCAGCCAGAGTGTACGTTTTAATGAGAGAAGAGAAATTTAATTCTCTTTGAAACTTATCATTTAGATGATAGAATCAAGGAAGAATCAGGCAGCGATTCACATTCTTCCTACAAAACAATGCCTAAACACTATATACCACTCAGAATCTGGGCAATGAAAGCCGCGTAAATTACTACTGCTTTTGTTAATTAAATAGACTATAGCTTTTGGACCGCATTGTAAGTTGAGTTAGTAAACCTTGGATGAGTGTCAGTGGGGTCGGTTGCCTATCTTTTTCTTTAATGTTCTTTTCCCTTTAGCTATTTCACACACTTGGCCTCAGTCTTTTTGTTGGGGCACCCTCAACTTGAAGCAAATCTGAAGTGGTATCCGATTTTTTTTTTTTTTGGTTCATACTATTCTTGGGCTACACGAAGGGGGAAGCCTTTTCCCATCCCATAAACCCCATCCAGCTCATCCTAAGATTCGAACTGAGATATCCAAGTTGGAGTCTCAAGTTCTATTTGCTGTGCTGAGTTGTGTTATACTATATATAATATGGAAAACTGCAATGCTGTTAAATGGTATTGACAACCTTGGTTTGTAAGCATGTTTACCTTTCCCCCTTTCTCTTATACTTCTGGAATATGCCTGTTGTGCACATTTCCATACTAAATGATCAATCTTTGATGCCAAATTATTCTCCTAGGTGTCACTAGATGCTGCCAAGGTTATCAATGTAACTCCTAGGTATGCCCGGCTACGAGCAGGAGCAAATGGCTCAGCCAAAGGACAGATAATTGGGTGGGAGAACATCGAACTCATCAGTGACAGGCCTCTTGAAACTATGTTAAAAGAATTTAAGCAACTGAAAGAAGAATATCCAGACAGGATTCTCATTGCCTCTATTATGGAGGAATATGACAAAGCTGCCTGGGAAGAACTTATTGATCGAGTTGAGCAAACTGGGATTGTAAGTTGTATTCTTCATATAGATTCTATGTTTGTTTATGTCTCCCGTATTTTAAAGAATTTGAAATCTGATGATCTTGTTTTAGGATGCCATTGAAATTAATTTCTCATGCCCTCATGGCATGCCTGAGCGTAAAATGGGTGCTGCAGTAGGGCAAGATTGTGCTTTGTTGGAGGAAGTTTGTGGATGGATAAATGCAAAAGCAACTGTTCCTGTGTGGGCAAAGATGACTCCTAACATCACTGACATCACACAGGTGTGCTTGCTTGCTTTTTTAATTGTGTCCCTACTTATGCAACACTTGCTTTCAAATTCTGATTTTATTATGATTAAAAAGCATGTTATCATGGATCAAGCATCTGAGGTGCTAATTTGGAAACCTATATTTTGGGCCTGTTTAACATCTTGTCTCTCTCTGCTCTGCTTAAAATTTCTGTCATGATTCATAACAATTTCCATTTGTTGCAAGCATTTATGTGCAAGAGTGACTATTCAATTTTGTATCATGTATGAAATAGTTCTGTAGTCGGCTCCCTGGGATAAAACTGTCAATATTGCAAAGCTCATGACATTTGGATATTTTGGTAAGGTGAGCCACCATTAAGCACCATTTTCACCAATGCAATCGTTTCTGAAAAACCACTATGAATTTTCTTATCTATAAACAGAGGAAGACAGAATATAAGCCTTAATTTCTGGCTGTAAGTAGAATTTTGACTGAGGACAAAAGGAATTGAACAGTGTACTTTTTCCATGTTGATGCTTGTGGAAATTATTGATGAAGAGAAATGGAACTGCACATCATATTTATTTTAATATATTGGAGACGTTGAGGATTAATGACAAAAAAGACTACAGATCAAGAACCTATTCGTTGTTGTTTTTATGAATAATTTGTCCATGATTATCATGGAAGCCAAACCAGTGAATGAAATTTTTACTCCTACTAAGGAATAAAAATTTGTGTTATTCTGTTTGTCTGTATTAGTATAATGCTAGATTTATCATTTCTTTTGCGGTTGAAAATTCCTATCTATCTAACTGCTAGTTCTGCTTTAATTTCATTATCTGATTAATATAATTGATGGTTTTCTTGGGAATGCAACTTATTCTCAAAACTTCATGGTTCTTTCTGATTCTTTAGCACACCTTTTACTATTCAAAAAGGGGGTTCAAGCACCGTTGTTCAGAATTCCCATTAGAATGAAAGCAATGAAAAGATATCCTTGCTTGTTTCTTCTATTGTCCTTTCTATCCATCCTGATGCATGCTAATATTTTGCCCGCTAATGTCGTTGGTGGTGACATTTTAGTTGATTTATTACTGATAAGTGATATTATCCTCCTATTATGTTCTTTTAGCCAGCCAGAGTGGCTTTAAGTTCAGGATGCGAGGGGGTATCTGCTATTAATACAATCATGAGCGTGATGGGAATCAATCTTGATACTTTACGTCCTGAGCCTTGTGTTGAGGGGTTTGTATTCTCAAATTGAACAATTTTCATTTTCCACTGGCTCAGAATTCATCCCAGAAAATTTTATGCACTCAATTTCTGTTGACAGCTACTCAACTCCTGGGGGCTATTCTTGCAAAGCAGTCCATCCTATTGCACTTGCAAAAGTGATGAGCATTGGAAAAATGATGAAATCGGAATTTAATGACAAGGAGTACTCACTTTCTGGCATTGGGGGTGTTGAGAAAGGGGACGATGCTGCTGAATTTATTCTTCTTGGAGCAGATACTGTGCAGGTAGAATCTGGAAAATAATTCTTGAAAACTGTCTTCTGCTTTAGTACATCTATTGTCTCTTCATGCCTCTGGGTAAATTAGTGTCCTCCTTTGTATCATATATCTTAGCATTTCAATCCAAACCTCAAAGTTATTATTAGCCATGGATATAATATGGGGGATGCATATTCATACAGTTTTGTTTGTAATGTATCATATGAGACTTAATGTGGATTCCATGATAGAAGCATTCCTTTGATGTCATACCCGCATCTTTGTTTACTCAGGAATGGCTTTGTTTAACACATGCATTGTTTGGTCTTTGGTGAAGCAACCCTACACAAAGGATTGACAGTTGTTTTAATTTGATATGATATCAGCTTGTTAGAATTCCAATTATTATCATGTGGGTCTTGTCTTTTCTGTTGGGCTGGGAGCATATAATATTTCACACCTTGAACTTTGAGATGCTTTCCTGCCCTCCCATTTCCAACTCCCGAGTGGCACTGTAGAAATGTGGAGAAAATTGTTTCCCATGATGTTGGGCGTCTAAATAGGTTTGATTTGCTGCTGTATTAACCTTCTTCTCTATGGCTACTAGTTACATTTGAAGCTAGTACAGATGGATTGGAATTTGTTTATTAGGTTACCTTATTTTGTGATACATTTAGAATGACAACATCGTAATTTATGTTTGAAGTAGATGTTTTTGAGCTTCAGGCAATATTTTCATGCCCAAGTCATAAGGTAAATGGTACTTTTTTTATTTTATTGGGTTGAGGCAGCGGCAATGTTTGTATGACTGTGAGGAAGCAATTGCTGCCTTGATGTAAAATTCTTCTATTTCCTGCTTTTGTCACGTAACCATTGAATATGTGATAAGTGCAAAAATACTTGGTAACAACGTGGTAAATACTTCATTGATTAAATGAAATATCATCACCCAATGCTTTCTGTTCTTGTTTACAGGCTGTGCTTTCGAATAAACTACCTTAAAAATGTTGAGGTCATAAGTTTGGTGGAATGCTATGCAGTGGCACTGAAGTACTCTCGAAATCTCGCAATATATTTTTTCTTAGCCTTTAACCTGCTAATTCTAGTATAATCCTTAACAGTTGTTAAGTTATGCAGAATATGATTGACTGAGACCATAAGTTACATAGTTGACAGCTATCTTTGAGCTCATATTTTATTTTGTATCATTATTGTATGATAATACTGAATTTCTCAATCAATTTCTATGATGTCTTTAAGCTTGCACTGTCACCTATGCTTGTAGGTCTGTACAGGTGTTATGATGCATGGCTATGGCCTTGTGAAGCAACTCTGTGCAGAGCTTAAGGATTTCATGAAGAAGCATAATTTCTCATCAATAAACGATTTCAGAGGGTATTTACTGTGCTTTATTTTTAACAAGTTACAATAGCAGTTGTATATAATCTTAAAGAAAATTTAGCTGGATACTGCACCTGTCCTTTTGTTATTTAACCTGTTTTCTTGGATGGTGTTGCAGGGCTTCCCTTCAATATTTTACAACTCATACAGATTTAGTGCGAAGGCAGCAAGAAGCAATTCAAAAGAGGAAAGCTGTTAGGAAAGGTTTGCAGTCTGACAAAGACTGGACAGGAGATGGTTTTGTGAAAGAGACTGAGAGCATGGTTTCTAACTGATTGCACTACTGCAGCAGCCTTCTCTATTGTATGATTAAAAATAAATGGGGTTTTAGTTGTATCTGGTTGAGAGATGTCTATTGTTTCTTTGCGTCTGAGAAAGGGTTAAAATATATCTGAAGGTACTGATGTAAAAACAGAAGATAACATATATTTCAGAGGCAATTTGTTAATAAAGTGCATCTGTTTTAGCCTCATGGTATATAGGTTATGTTATCAGGCAGCAGAAAAGAAGAGAAATGATCCCAGCCAAAATGAATATCTGTTTCCTATACATTCTCATTGTTGTCATGCTGTGGAGCAATAAGTCTTGCCACCAATCAAAACTGAGTGATATCATGGAGTTGAAAGACATTTAGCATGCCATTGCAATACGGTTTCCTTGTTTTGTGTTTTCTTTTTCTCAGTTTTTCCTATCATCCATGCACAAAACTAGTGAAGCACAAATAAGAGGACAGCCAGCAGGCATAGGATGTTATGCCGCCGGGATAGATATAAGCTTAGGTATCTTCAAATGCAACATAACATCAAGGAAAGAGAGATTTGAAGTACCAAATTTTACATCATAGCAGGTTACAAGGTTTTCGATATTGATGTTAGAGGAACTCATGAAGCACGGTGGTTGTAATGGCAATCAACCAGCATTACTTATAGCTTAGTTATATTTGGTACCCAATTTTCACATGTTCAGCTGCAGCAACTGTTTTGCTGCACGTCCTGGCTGCACTACTCTACAGCATTTGACTCTCATTTTTGTTGGTCCCTGCTCCAGTTTGAATTACTCATTTCTGTTGCCTGTAAAACAAGTTTCAGACAGAGCAAATTAGTCATCTGTTTCTTATAATCACAGCTTCATGGTGATGGTACGTTGTTAATATACAACAAATTGCATGCAATTTAACACTACGAAGGTTCAAAATGGGATAAAAAATAAGATTGGAGGCAATCGCAATGGCAAAAGCAAGTCTCTAAATGCTTTTGCTTGAGCACGAATTTATCATGATTGGGATTTTGGCCGGTAAATTTCATCTTCTGTTTTCTTTATTCCCATGGAGATAGTTTGATAAATAGAACATACCAGAAATACGTCAGCTGATTGTGGATTAGTTCTGGCGAGCTCCCTTAGTTGTGAATGCATGCCGTTGATGAAAGCTATTGTTTCCTGGTGAGGCTCCTCCATGGCATCCTTTAGCTTGCTCAGCGCGGAGCAGTACGCCTCCTGCCAACATGTTACCATTTTACATTACTTTTCTAGCTTTCATATTCAGAACTAATTCAATCATATCAGGTTATAATTTGTTGCAAAATATGTGAACAATCAGCAAGTCCATAGCAATCAAAACACGTTCATGGTTGCCCCCAAGGGTTAGGAAGCTCTCTTTCCCTTCACCTTGCCGGTCCGGAGGCTGAGTAGTCAGAACTCCTCTCCTTAGGTAAATGATTATCTCTACAAGACCCTTTTATCTAACGAAAAGCAATCATGTTCTCGATTTCACCATGCTCAAAATTACATTGGGTTTGGGTCGTTCAATTATTTTAATGACTAGTCCAAAGCTTTTGCATATCTCTACATGCACATAATAATGTAGTATAATTATTTGTTGATTGTTTTCACATGATTTATCTTTTTCTTTCTCAAATATTCAATCTATATCATAGAGTATAATGGTTAGAAATAGACAAACATTTGGATGAAACAATGTGTTAGGTTTTTTTTTTAATTTTTTTCTCATTCATTGTTGTTTATGTATAAAAAAATTGATACAAGGACAGGTTTATATATATCAAAACTAGATATAGAAAATAAGTTTATCAGTATCCCAGTATGGGACTATTTGAATAACTTACAAAACAAAACAGAGTAAAAAAATAATAATTGAGCATCAGAATTAGACTTAAACCATACTAAAACATCAAATTAACAACACTAAAATCACACTAAACTGTGCTAGGTTTGTTAATTATAAAAACTTTATTGACCTAGATTGAGATGATCAAAACCTGATAATACAACCTGCATTTGGTCATGATCTTGACTTAAGAAAGTGTGAATACCAGACTATTCAAATTTGATATGATTTAAACTTAAAAATATGACTTGAAAATCGAATCAAGATAAGCTGAATCTAAAACAGCCTTACCTCCAACATGCCACAAGCGAAGTATAGTAATCCAAACTAATTAAGCTGTTAGTAACACATTATCATCATAATCAAGAATATTTAGTAAAATCATATACAAAATCCGTAACATAAATTTATTCTTCTATTAAAAAATTACCTATTATAACTTGACACTCCATCTTGCCTACTTCTTTAGGTACAAATCATGGGATGGGGAGATAAGTTTTATGTGATGTGAAAATGTCACTTCTCATTGTATATCTAAAATATTTAACTAAATAAATTTTTTTGACAAAAAAGTCAATAATATTTCCAAGGATTGCTTAGGATTAATCCTTTCTTAGATAACTCCAAAGTGCACCTCTACTTAGTGCATTAAAAGTTTTAATTTTTCCAATTGATTCCAACAAAGATCAACCCCTGGTTGATAAGAAAAATGAACTGCTATACTTATCAACTAGACTAACTTGTTTGGATTGAACTAAATACTTTAGCTAGCGTTTAAATATAGAGCCATGAGATTATACCGAGTAAGGTAGAATGGTGAGCTTTGTAGTCGTAGTCTTGACACTAAAAAGTATGATTATGCAACTAGTGTTTAGTAGGATCAACGGTGATGGTTTGGTGGGAAGATAGAATGAACATTAAGATATATTGACCATAGGATATGTGATGAATGATGAGGGCAAATGGATCAAAGAGAACATGCCTAGAGAAAAACCTAGTGCAACACTTAGTAACCCACCTTGAGGATCCCTCACGCAAAAAATGTTAGTGTAAGCATTGTAAGTCAATCGATTTTGCATTTGTAAAACTCTGTAGTAATTAATCATATTTCATGTGAAATACATTATGGATATTATATCTAATATATGAGGTATTTTTTAATCCATGAGTCTATTTATAAAGAGTTATGAGAAACTTATGTAGATAAAGTCCTTGGAACATAATGGCCTTGTAAAGAAATTATAAAAGTTATAATTATGAGATTCTTATTCATCAAAGCCTTGTTCCTAAATATGTTCTTGGTCATTGTATTGTCAAGAATAAGGACATTGATATTGCTCAAAGGCTGGTACATGCTAAACCTATTTACTTTGGATGTAAGCAATTGATCTCATAGGTTAAAGTATACGAGATACTTGGGGATAGTATATGGGTGCTTGTTAAGGAACAAGTTAACTAAACATGACCTGTTATAAGAGTTTCATTTGGTATTTCACTCAAGTGTCTATAAAAATACTCTCATGTGTCAATAGTATAAGTAATCCTTAGACTTGTGATACCATGTCATCTTGTATGTGAATTGTCATACATTGATTTCACCTTTACAGGTCTAGAGGTGACCAAATGCCTAAATAGTGTACTTTTGGGTATGATATGAGGCATGCGAAGATGAATGAGTAGTTCAGAAAGGATTCATCACCCAAAGTGATTTGAAAAGGACATATCTCATTTGCTTCTGGCTTATATTGATTAAAAGTCCTTAGCTAAGGCAATCTTGATAAGTCAATATGAAAGTTGCAAGACTAATAAAGATAAGTTAGAAAGTAGTTACTGAGCAAAGCTTTCTATCTATCTAAGATATGTGATGAAAGGATTGAATTACACTGAGATATTATACACTAAAAAGTTAGTCAAACCATATTGACTTTCTCGACATTTAGGTGGTCATGATGTATTGCTAGATGCCGCTCATAATCTATAAATATAAATATAAATTCTTAGTTGAACTAATTTATATTTATTACCAACATGCTAGGTACCTAGTAAGTCACACACTGACACATATAAGGTGAACTATCAAAATTAATTTGACTTTAATTGGATATGACCTAATTAATTTTATAAAGGCTTAATCCAATTAGGTATTGGGTTAAGTCAAATATGATTTGATAGAGTATTAAATAAATGCCTAATTAGCCCAAGACATTTTATAATCCTTATTGGATAAGAAGTAGGTTAATTCAATTTATAAAAGAATCCTTTAGTCACCTTTTGAACGTACAAAGAGTCCTATTTTATTTTCTCATGTGTTGAGATAGGATCACAATAAAAAAGAGAGAAACACAAGGGAGCTTTAAGTTGAGAGTTTGCTAGCACAAACTTTGGCTTAAGTATTCACACACTCTTATTGAAGAGATTTTGGCAAATCACTGTGGATCACCATTAAGGGCAGGACAATTGTACTGCTATGATTTGTTAAGTCCTAGTTAGTGTACAAAAGTCAAAAACAAAAAGCCAAGGAAGACTCCACCCAAAAAAGCAGACATCAAACTTTCAAGTATGTCAAAATCTTTCTCGTATGGTTTTTCTAGATTAGTTTCAATTAAAGTGATTATGGCTTAAGGGATTAAAATTTTAATAATATTCTACCATGTATGATCACCTTAGCATGATTCAAATCCCCTTCAGTGGTATCAGACTCTCCTTTAATTGATTTAATCTAGTTTTATGTTTAGTTGTTGAAGATTATAAAAACTATTTTTTGTTTATATGTGGATTTGCTGCAAAGTTTGAAAAATTTTTTAGAACAATTCTAAATGGATTTTTCAAATCTAATTTATGTTTCAAAAGGCCTTTAAATTTTGGTTTGTGGATTTAAAATCTAGATTTAACAAGTTCTTAAAGATTTTATAGATTTGTTTTAAGTGAATTCGAATTTGAAAAATCTCGCAACATAACGTGATTTGATTTGGAAATTTTTTTGAAGGATTTAAAGAAGGAGTTGGTGCATGATGTTTGGAGGGTAGAAGGTCAAGAGGATGATTTCAAGCTTTGAAAGTTTACAGAATTTAATCACTTCGTTTAGGTGATGATCTAATGATGTTTATGCACAAACAGTTTGTTGGAATTGTATTCTTGTATGACAAGGACTCTTGCAAAATCATTGTTGTTTGTACTCCTAATTTGCTAAGATTTTGAGATCCTTTTGTCATGATGTTTGGGGCATGGGATGTGTCCAAATTGGTGCCAAAATCATAGCAAACAATAGAGGATGGAGCTCCAAAGAATTTGGGACAGCATAGGTGATGTAGACCCAATATAATTGAACTAGCTTGTGTGATTTCTTCTTTATATAATTAGGAGTTGTACTAATTTGGTTATGATTTGGATTTAAGACTCCTAATTGTAGTGAAATATATCCTAAAGAGCTTATGATTGTCCCAAATCAAATTCTAAAATTAAATTGATAAAGAAATAGGACTCTTGTTCATAAAGATCTAATGCTAGTTGGACTAGAATTATAAAATTGAGGACAAAAAGGATTAAATTTTTTGATAAGATTAGAAAGCTTAATTGAATTAAGGTTCCTTATGAATATTAAATTTCTAATATGATTAGGACTCCTATTGAGAATAAAGATCAGATTTAAATTCATAGTCCTAAAAGGTTTAGGATTACTAAATCTATGTTTAATTGAATTCTTAGTAAGACTAGAACTTCTAAATTGGCACAAGACTTGTAATGGGATTAGGACATCAAATTATTTGGATTAATATCTTCAAAGGTTTAGTGATATTATTGCCAAATGACATATAAAATCTTTAATTTGAATTAACCATAAGTTTTACATGTTCATTATATGATTATGAATGTATAAGGATGATTATGGACTTAGACTACTATAATGTGTTATGGATGGCTATGGTTGAATGCATTTCATATTTATTTTATAAATAGAGAGTGTGTGCCTTGCCTTTCCTTTATTTATTCAGGAGTTATAAAATTCTCTTCTCATCTTACTTCATTCAAATGTAACTTGAAGTTTCTTTACATATATGTAATTAGAATTCATGGGATTAGATTAAGAAGAAAATTTTGTAATTCCAAGAATGAAGGATGAAGACGCCGAGAAGACATGAAGATTACAAGAATACAAGATATGGTGATATTTGTATGTAATCCCTTAGGATTTGACCAACTAATTTCTTTCAATGGCTCAAGAAAATTAGATTAGATAAAAGTCCATAATCATCCTAGTACTATACATGTGATAGATTTATTTTATGTAATATTATAAATGCTATGCATGCCAAATTCGATGAGACCTAAATAACAAGACAAAAGCAACAATAAATCCCTCATTAAAATATTGAGTCATATGCTTTGAATGATTAAATTGCCTTCCACTATATAACAAGATAACTAGACTACCCTTTTAATTGGAGACTTGTTGCGTCACTCAAGGTCAAACTTTTATATAGGCACGTTTAGGTTATTGGTGGGTCTTACTCAACAAAAACTGTGTGGTTCGGATGTGTCACACTTAACCACATGGTCTTAGAGGCAGGGTTAGGTGAAATGCATATGATGCATTTAGACAATGAGTTGCCACCTAACTGATCTAGGAGTTACATGACGATGTAATTAATAAGTTGCGTTATCTACCCAATTAGACTTATTGTGATTTGTTCAGTCACTCAAGGTTATAATAATTTGAAAGGAAACTCAGCCCACTAGAAATGTTTAGTAGGGATTTTCGTATAATAGTGAAGGCTATTATTAACAAAAATTAATGGGAAAATCAGTGTAAGATTTAATAACTCGTCTTAATTGGTTAATAAAATGAAAGACTAATACAAATACTTTTTCTATGTTTATAGGTTGTTAGAATGAGTATAATAATAATCACTATTTTGCTTCACATACTTGATGCCATCAACCTAAAATGTTTGGACTGGTATATCACTTTGAGAAAAGTTCTCAATAAATGGAA
>NW_018397265.1:4002884-4020091 GCF_002168275.2 Theobroma umbraticum
AGTGAGAAGACAACTTTAAATACAACTAAGCTTAACCTTTATATTGCCAATGCTAAATCTTAGATAATAGATTCAGGATGTGGATCGCATTTATGTATTGACATAAAGGCTTTAAGGGATAGTAAAAGTCTTAGTAAAAATGAGGTAGTCCTAAAAGTGGGCAATGGTGCAAACATTGCAGTAGTTGTCGTTGGGACTTGTGAAGGGATAGTAAAAGTCTTAGTAAAAATGAGGTAGTCCTAAAAGTGGGCAATGGTGCAAACATTGCAGTAGTTGTCGTTGGGACTTGTGATCTTATTTTACCATTGAGCTTAGTGCTGGAGCTAAAAAAATGCTATTGTGTACCAATATTAACTAAAAATATCATTTTGGTTTCATACCTAACTAAGAATGATGATTTCGAATTTAGTATGAAGGGAAATTGTTGAACTATTATTCTAAATGATATCTTTTATGGATCCTCAACATGTCATGGAGGACTTTATGTTATGAATCTTGTTAGCCTAATGTTCAATATAGATGTCTAGAAGGCTAGAAAAGATAACCTAAGTCAAACTTGCATCTAACATTGTACACTTGGTCATATCAATGAGACTAGGATAGTCAAGTTATATAAATAAGGTTATCTAGATCCATTTGATTATGAATCATATAGAACTTGTGAATGTTATCTCCTTCATAAGGTGACTAAGATTCCCTTTACTGGAAAGGGTGAAAGAACAAGTGTGCTCTTAGAGCTAATACATTTGAATGTAGGTGGACCTTTAAACACACCAACCAGAGGAGGTTATTTTTATTTCAATACGTTTACATATTACCATTCTAGATTTGGTTAAGTGTACTTAATGAAGAACAAGTTTGAAGCTTTTGAAAGTTCAAAGAGTTTGAGGTTGAGGTTGAGAAACAAACTGGGAAAAGTATTCTTACTTTAAGATTGAATTACAGAAAAGAAAATCCTAGCTAGGAGTTTTTGGATTATCTGATGGAACATGGGATTCTATCACAATGAACTCCACTTGGAATTTCACAACATAATGGACTATTTGAAAGAAGAAACCAAACCCTGTTGGACATGGTTCGTTCCACGATGAGTAGGGTAGACTTTCCAATATCCTTTTGGAGATATGCCTTAGAGACTATTGCTTACATTTTTAACAAGGGTCTAACCAAATCGGTTGATAAGACACCATATGAAATGTGGTATGGCAAAAGGCTAAACTTGTCTTATACAAGGATTTGGGGATGTACGGCTTATGTGAAGCTGCATCGTCTAATAAGCTTGGAGCTAGATTAGACAAATGAAAGTTTATAGGGTATCCTAACAAATTGTAAGATACTATTTTACAATCCTACTAAGCAAAAGGTGTTTGTCTCGAAATATGTCACTTTTTTGGAGAAAGAGTTTTTACTTGAAGGGACTAGTGGGAGTAAAATAATTCTTGAAGAGCTTCAAAAACCACAAACTGACATCCCAATGAAGCCTGAATTGATAATTGAAGCATTAGATGCTCAAACCAATGTTTAAGAAACACAAGTGCTCTGTAGATTTACAAGATAGAAACAATCTCCACAAAGATATAAATTTATGCTGAAAATAGGTGCTCTGTTAATTGACAAAGAGCCTACTACTAATAAGGAAGCAATATTTAATATTGATTCTGATAAATGACTAGAGGCCATGAAATCCTTAATGGATGCCATGCATGTCAACCAAGTATGGACTTTGGTTTATGCACCTAAAATAGTAAAATCCATATGACGCAAATGGGTCTTTAAGAGAAAAACTGACATGGATGGTAATATACAAACACACAAGGCTAGGTTGGTTGCTAAAGGTTACAACCAAGTTAAAGGAATTGATTATGAGGAAACCTTCTCACTTGTAGCCATGATTAAATCCATTAGGATTTTACTTGCTATTACTGCATATTATAATTATGAGATATGGCAAATAGATGTAAAGAACAAATTTCTTAATAGGAATTTACAAGAAGAAGTCTATATGACACAACTTGAAGGTTTTACATCCAAGGAAAATAATCATAAAGTATGCAAACTCCAAAAGTTCATTTACAAGATAAAGTCAGTGTTTAGGAGTAGGAACATCAGATTTAATGAAACTATTAAAGAATATGATTTCGTCATGAATCTTGACGATCCATGTGTTTACAAGAAGGTAAATGGACAAGCAGTTGTATTCTTAGTATTTTATGTTGATGACATACTACTAATAGAAAATGATATACCGATACTGCAAGCTGTCAAGATCTGGCTATCCAAACAATTCTCCATGAAGGATTTGGAAGAAGCAACCTATATTCTTGGAATAAGGATCCACAAAGATAAATCAAAGAGGCTACTGGGATCATCCCAATCCACTTATATAGACAAGGTGTCAAAGAGGTTTAGCATGATCACATCGAATAAGAGGCACTTACCTATGTCACATGGCATTTATCTCTCAAAGGATATCCAAAGACACAAGATGAGAGGATGAGGATGGATAAGATACCATATGCATTGGCTGTAGGATCCATCATGTATGCTATGTTATGTACTAGACCAACTGTGGCGTATGTTCTGAGTGTAACAAGCAAATACCAATTGAATCCAAGTGAGAGTCACTAGATTTCTATGAAGAATATCCTTGAGTACTTACCAAGAACTAAGGATATTTTCTTGGTTTATGGAGAGGCTGAAATCCAAGTTAAAGGATTTGGTGATGCTGCATTCTAATTCGATAAGGATGACAGCAAATTGTAAAGTGGGTTTATGTTTACCTTAAATGGCAGTGCTATTGGCTGGAAATGTTCTAAGCAACAATGATTGCAGAAAATTTGACATTAATTCTTAAATGAAGAAAATTCATATTTAGAGGAGTTTTTCATGTAATAAGAAAAACGATTGATCCCAAGGATTAGAACATCAATCCCTTTAAGAGAGAAGACAAAAGAACATTAGATAAGGCTACAAAGATCAATCCCCAAGGTTAAAGGATTCATCCATATCGGACAAGAGCTAAAGTATCTCGTGCTGCCTGTTAGGGATAGATCCCCTTTTTCACAAATTTTTTAATTTTAGGTGCAATGATTAATCCCATGAAAGAGGGGATTGATCCAAGGTATTCATTGGCAAAAATGAAGGTACAATTTTAGCAAGGCAATGACTCTTTTCCTTAGTTAATGCTATGCAATGTCTCAAATGGGAATTGTAAGCATAACTAAACCAACTTCAGATCAATCATGTAGAAGAATAAGAGCAAAAATATGAAACGCATGGAGACAAAACATTCTTCATAGTTTACCAAGTTTTTCATAGCATTTGAGGCTTGATTGTAATCATTTTGATAATGTTTTATACTTTCTAAGCAATATTTACCTATTAGAGATTTTTTTACTTGTGTAGATTATCAAAACACTCAAATCCTTTAGAGATAGAAAGGTTATACCTTAGCCTTCAAAAGGTAGCTGTAAAGGTCATATCTAAGCCTTTGAAATATTGAGAGCGTATACTTTAGCCTTCAAAAGGTATATATATTGATTGAATTGAATAGTGGACTAGAATCCTTAAGAAGCTAAAGGAGATGACATAAGCATCAAGAGAAAATGTTGAACCTATATAAATCGTGTTTTTAATTCTTTATACCTTTTACTCTTTGTAAGCACTAAGAGAAAAAATAGTGTTTGAAATTTCTCTATACCTTTTACTCTTTATTTTTATTGCATCTATATTTCAATTGAATTTTTATCAAATTGTTATAATCTTAATATTTGATATATTTTGTTTCCAAGTTAATATTGCCAAGAAAATTTTTAAAGATCCAAATCACCCTTTTTTTTGGATTATTTCCTATAATTGAGCTAACAATTAATTAAAGGGATTGTAGTGATAATACTCTTTAATCAATCTGGCAATGCAAGCTCCCTCCAAAAGTGTAATGCTTTCTATGGTTAGCATATTTAGATTGTATTCCTACTAAAAAAATCCCTAAAATAGAGGGTTTTCATTTCAAAATATAACAATTTATGGCCTTAGTTTCATTCCTTCATTGAAGATTGCAATCATCTATTCATTAATTATTCTTTAGAATTGAAATTTTTTGGAGCAAAATTCTAAAATAGTAAGGGTGTAGTTGGGTGTCTTCAAAATTTTGTTCAACTTCTTTTGCAACAATTTGCCCAACTATGTTGGGGAAATGTCAAGTAAGAAATGTCGGTTTATGGTTTCTAGGGTAGCCTTATGGTATTTAGGAGGGGCCTAGAAATGAAGATGTTTTTGAAGGTAAAATATCCAAGAAAAGCTTCAAATTCCAATTTTTTAAAGTAAATGTCCAACAAAAAGGATATTAAGTGTAAGCATCTTTAACCTCATTTCCTTAAATTTATTTCACTAAGAGGAAAGCTTCGTTTTTCGAGATGTGGAGATGTTTTGGGAAATTCTGAAAGAAAGCTAATCATAGTGTAAATGCTCTTGCAAATTTGGGGGTGGATTGAAATGAGATGTTTGTCACTTGCTGTTGATCTTGCGGAGCATTAGGAGCTATATTTCCCTATTTGGTTTCAAATGTGGAAGCACAATGTGTTAGCTTTGTTTTGTATTAGGTGTGCATTTGGTTTAAGTCAATTGCCCTAAAGGTGCTTTACTTTGTTTGAAGCTATGTTGTTGCAATTCTTTGTATCTTGATTGGTCTAACTTTTGCATCATTTTCATTACTTTAATATAATAATTTGAGTTAACAAAAAAGGAAAAAAAGAAAAGGTACTTTTAGCCTTAGTCCATTGTTTTAAAGATCCTTATCTTTAAAATTTTTTGAAAAAAAAAGTGTCTTGAAACTAGAATATGGATTTTTGGTAATTGATTTTGCAAACACATATGAAACTGAATTTTTGTCAATTGATTTTGCCAACACATGAAATTGTTTCCATACTGTAGAGGTTTGGTAAAATGTTTATTTCTCCATATTCATACGCACTTATGATATAAGGTTATTTTTCAATGAAAATAGACCTTGATATCTTCCTTTCTAGTTAAAATTGTATCTTAAGAAAACTTGTATAAATATTTTATCAAATTTATTTGCATTGAACAAAAAATTGACCACATTGTATATTTAAGTTTTTTTCTCCCCATTGGAAAAAATTGAGCTCAAACTACGTGGAAATAAAATAGGGTTCAGTTATATTTCTAAACAGTTTAAGTTCACATTTTCTTTTATGGAAAATTGAGTGAGTTTTCTAATTCTTAAGTCAATTCTAGTGTTGTTTTGAGACAAAATTACAAAACTTTCCTTAATTGATTTTCTATTGAATTTTTCCAAATTTAATTGATTTTCATCCTTCATAAATATTTACGAATTAAAACAAAGATTAAAATCATTTTGATTTTTTGAAAAGAAAAAAGTTCATTCAAAATGCTAGACGGGTGTTTATATAAACATCTTTTATATTTTAAAAGAGGGGATAAGGAAAATTTGAGGGAGGCAGTTACAGTTTTGAGAGATTACACTAAGAAAACATTACTCTCTTTTGCAATGAAACCAAACACTTTTCCCTAACTTTGAATCAACCTAAACTCATCCTAAGCTTTACCTTAACCACCAAGAACACCATACAACCTTAGAAAGTTAGGTTATTATAAGTTTTAGCAAAGACAATTTTCTTTCTTGATTTATTTCTCTTGGGTAAAACATAGATTCTTTAAACACTTAAACATTTTAAATCAATTTTGTTTGATTCAACTTTTAATTTTCTTCCTCTAACACATTATATTTTTTTTCTTAACTTCTCCTTAGATTTTTGTTTTGATTTGATTATTTGATTGTTTTAACTTGTTTTGAACGAGCACACAAATTCAATAACAAATAGGCTATACCAACCTCTAGGTTAAGATGTATATGTGCAGTTTTCTTATTCACTTTGTTGAGGGGCTTACATTCTAGATCATAGATAAAGAACCAATGATGCTTAAACACAAGACCTCTTATTATCGAAAAGAACGAACCAACTGATTGAATCAACTCCTCATTAATGTTTTAAATATATATATATATATTAACTATTTGTTTTAGTTTTTCTACGTGTGTATCAAGGTGAGTCATCACAATAGGCTAAACATGGTAGAAAATTAAAATCAAGCTTGAAATCATCGATCTGTGTGGTATTGCATGAGATATTATGGGTAAATTTTTCTTTGCATTGTTATAAAACCTTCACCTTAGTTTCAAAGATTTTAGACTTTCCACGCAATTGGTTCATAAAAGCTAGCACCAATTGTGTCATGGTCCCAAAGGGGAGCTTTGAATCCCACATTGACTATGTACTAAAATACAACTAAATATCTACGTGTTCATGTCATCTTCAACCTACGAGGCGCCTTTTGTGAAACAAAACTGTGAGGTTCAATGGGCTAAAAGCAGACCATACATTATATATTAGTGTGGACTGTGACATTTGGAATTAGAATTGGCTCTAGAGGTATTAACAATGTGCTATTGAGGACAATGAGCTCTCATTAGATTGTGGGAGGATGTCATAGTCTCAAAGAGGAGCTGTGAATCTTATATCAGTTTTGTACTAGAGTAAGACTTGGTATTTAAGTCATTTTCACCTTGTGAAGCATTTTTTACGAACAAAACCATGATACCAATAGGTTAAAGCAAACAATACCTTGTAGGTTGGTATAGATTGTGACATTTGGTATCAAAGCCAGATTTAGGGATACTAGTGATATACCAAAAGGATAGTAAGCCCCTATTATAGTAAGGGAGGATGTTACAGTCCCAAAGGGAGTCGTGAATCCCACATCGTTATGTACTAGAGTACGATTGGATATTTAAGTATTCATACCATCTTCAATTTTTTTTTGAAAGTTAAGAGATTCATTTATCATTCAGGAATAAAATGTTCCATGAGAACCTTTACAAACTAGGGGTCTTGCTTTTGAAAGGCTATAAGCAACAACATGATGGCAAGCATTCCAAATCGAAAACAAGATTTTCGACCTTGGAAGGATTCTATGCCTATACCCTAGAAGACAAAATTCTAAGTTACCAACTATACATCAAAGCTATATATATACATAACCCCTTTATCCCAATAGCTCAACATTGTTCAAAAATTAACAACATTGCACCTCAACACGACATGAACAAAAATAAGAAGTAAAAGTTGCACAACTCACATCCTGCAATGCATATGATGAAGACCATTGAAGAAACAATTTTGTGATTACGCCCCAGTCATCAGACAAATTGTTTGATTGATGAGGTCTTTTTGGAATGTCACTACAAATAAATGGCAAAGATGTTGTCCTAGCTAAAGAAGTCTTAAGTGTCAGAACACATATGATCAATGCTTAGACTTGCTTATTTCTTTAAGAGTCAGAGGGGTTTCAGTGCACTATAGAATAAAAAAGAACTAAAAGAAAATCTAAGAACTTAAAGAAAACATAACAGTCACCACATTACAAAGAAAGAATTAATTATGTTTTGTGGCAATGTGGACTTTACGGTCCACTTGTGAAGTAGAAATTTTATCATAAAACTTTTGCATAAAACAACAATCTTGTGCATGTTTTGGAGATGTGATTTTAATCCGTTTAGAAATTGAAAATATTTTTTGCAAATACTACAAAAAAAGTTCCTTTCTTTATTGTATTTCAATTTTATTTTCCTTTTGTCAGGTTCCAAAAGATATGATTGATGTTTCAGAGAAGATGAAGCAATGAGATGCTATCCCTATCTACTAAACTAGTAATTCTTGTCACACCATCTTCATTTTGTGATGCACCTTTTGCAGGACAAAATTGTGAGGTCAATGGGTCAAAGTAGACAATACCTTCCAAGTTGGTATAGATCATGACATTTTGTCTCACAACCAACTCTAGAAGTACTAGCAATGAGTACTAATGATAGTGAGCCCTCATTAGAGTGACGAAGGATTTCACTGTCTCAAAAGAAAAACCATGATTCCCACATTGGCTGTGTACTATAGTAGGATTAGGTGTTTAAGTGTTCACATAATCTCCACTTTATGAGGCATTTACTATGGGACAAAATTGTGAAGTCTAATGGGCCAAAAGATAATACCTTGCGAGTTGGTGTGGATCATGACAAGTGGGTCTATAAAAAATTTAGTTATTTAAATGAATTTTATTGACCTAAATAATAGAAAAAAGGTGAATCCCCAAAATCACCCTCAATAAATTATTAAAGGAGTCCTCATATTATTATCAACCAACAACCTCTGAGAGAGAGAACTGAGAGTTTTTCCCATGTAGGCATGGAGGAGGAGGAACAGCAAGGGATCCTTAGAGGTTTGGGTTTTAGGGCATAAGGATACATGGTCAATTAGGGTTGTCATGGTGGAGAAAATCTTTGTATACAGACTTTATGGATAATCTTGCAAAAAGGGTTTCTTAGGCTAAGATTGAGGTTATTTTTGACAAATTTGGTATTATTATTGATGTTTTTGTGCTATTGCGATCTTCACGAAGGAGATTCAATTTTGCATTTGTTAGCCCATTCAATCAATATTCAAATTCAAAACCAGAAAATGATAGAATTGAGAAAAGTCCTGAAGAGGCCAAATGCAAAGTTAAAGTTAATCGGTCTGCTGTTGATAGTGGTGGGAAATAGAATGTGATTTTGCTAAAATATATTTTTTCTAGATTAGCAATAGACTTAGAAAACCAAGATGTTTTGAGTTTTGAATCTGAGCAATCATTATCTCTAGGGGATAAGGAGGTAAAGCTTTGCTGGAAAATAGATGGTGCTGTCCAAGTTAGGTCAAATTTAATGCAGGATATTAAAGAAAGTAAAGCAGTTTTGACGGATGCAGGTGTCGGGAGGAGTAAAACTTTAAAGAAGGCGGTGAATGAAATTAATTCATGCCTGGAACAAGGGGTTCCACGTAGCGCTGATTTAATAAGAAATGATGACTGCCAGTTAACGTGTAATTAATGAAGAGGACATTGTGTGCGTGAAGCCTGAGTCCACTTCAATATAAATTTGATAAGCTGGAATATAATGAGGTTTTAGATGAGAACTAGCCTTCCTTGGTTGATTGGGAGAGAGGAAGTCGATATTTTAGCTCAAAAGTTTGGTCTCGATGAACATGTTTTTGAATATGATGAGGATATTGACAAGGTAAATTGGGAGAGTAATAAAGAAGCAAATTTACAACTTATGGTATTTGCGAGAGAGAAAATGTATGATGGGAATGGTGAGGTTGTTAGTAGTGTGGAGGAGGTTACTGCTGTGGAAAGACTTAGAAGAAAACCTCACGGTAAGAAAGGGAGCAATAAAGGTAAAAACAAATGGGGAACATATACAGGTGATCGTGTCTTGCGGAGTAGCAGATGGTCCAAGCATTTAATTGATGACTTGAATCGAGAGTCAGAGAAGTATATTTTACATCCGATAATAACACGATTGCAGAATGTGATTATGGATTGGATGCCATAGATCAATCAAATTCTGCTCACAATGAAGTGGAACAAGTATGGAATATTTGGAAATGGGGGTAGATAAGGAGTTCATTAAAACCGTAACCTGCTTGGAGCAAAAGGAAAAAGAGAAGGAAGAACAAGAGAGCTGTCAGGAGGGCGTGAAATAAGGAAATGGAAAAGAACTTATTTATGATGGAGTCCTGATTGTTTAAAGAATTTTAATTGGATAAAAGTCTAAAGATAATAAGTCACGAGTTCAATGATAATTATAGTGGGGTAATACTTGCGGTTCATAAAGAGGAGGAAGGTTTAGATACACAGTTGAAAATTGACCCATGGATCGGTGTTTGATTAAGGACTGATGGAGTTGAATTTTATATCCAATTGTAGAGCTCTTGAGTGGTGGGATTAAATTGGATTAAAGTTTAAAAAAGAGTCCTAATGAGATGACGAGATTTGCTTTCCCTGGATTGCTACTAGAGTCTTAGTATCGTGCAGTTTAAATCTTGGTGGAGTCCATGCAAGTGATGGAGGTTTGGTGCATTGTGTAGATTCCAGATTAAATTGGGATACTGGCTTGGTCAGGTTAAATTAATTCGGATTGTGCCTTTGAGTAGCAAAGCTTCTAAAGAGCTAGTTGCGGATTGAGTTGGAGTTGGAATTGGATTTGGAGCTATATGTTGGTTTCAAATTTAAGCTCCTAGAGTTTGAGATTCGACTGAACTGATAGGATTTAAATCTTTTATATGTGCTGATTGGGAGTCCTAAAACTCACGGTGACATGATAACTGGATTGTTTTCAGCAATGTAGGGGTCCCATTGAGTGATTAATGCTTTGAAACTGTTGTCTGGTTTCAGATTTGGCTTTAGTGCTAGAGTTTGCTGTCCTGATTCGGGCATTAAGTGAAGTAGTCTGGTGCTTCAGACATGTAAGCTCTGCAGAATTTATGGTTCGGACATCCATGAATGTTGTTCGATTTGACGGTTTGGTCTTTTAGTTTGGTTTTAGTTCGGACAGCTTTTTTCCTTTCCAAGGGGTAATGTGAGTTTAGGACATAATTGAATCCCGGACATCCCTAAATCCAGGGTTTAGGAGTTTGGGGTTTTTGTTTTTTCTTGTCATTTTATTTTTATTGTAACTCAAAGCCCATTGCTAATTTTGGTTTTGGCAACTAACAATAAAAATTATATAATTTTCAAAAAAAAAAAAGTATTAAAGGACATAAGATCCTTTCCTTTTTGACAACATTATTTTATCCCTCTATGATTGTTACCTTATTAGTAAACGGTTACTCTCTTAATGCCCACTTTCCACTACCTCAATATCCTTTTGACTGCTTGAGATGTTAATATCCACTTTCCACCCCTTAAGGATAAGCAATCGAGTAAGGCGGTTGAATTAATATTTTTAGTTGACTAATTAATCTCTTCATACATTTTAACCGAATGAATCAACTTCCCTAAATTAAAATAATTAATTTGATTTTGATTTAATTGAAATTCTTTTAAACCATGGGCTTGAATGCACTTAAGCCCATTTTTTTATTTTCGTTTTAATTTTTTATACTAATTACATAGTTTCGGGATGTTTAATTAATTAATTATAATAGTATAATCACCTTTCAATTTTGGCAAAGAGTTAAGAATGTCTTTAATTAATTAATTCCGTAGATGGTGAGTGATACACTTTCATTATATATTATAAAATTATAACATTACATATGTTATAATATATTAATATTCTTTGATTGTAATATTTTATATGCTATAATATGTTAATAAGTTATACATTTATTTTTTATATTTAATGGCTTATCCATGTAATGATACAGATTCATTGATCACCATTTAATTATTTAATTATCTATATTGATTTAATATTTTAATATTGACTTTTTTATTTATAATCACTAATTCAATATGATAAATTAAAATTTTTTTTTTGAAGTTTTTAAAATTTTGAGCTAATGTATAAGATAAAGATGCAATTTTATATACATACTTAAGCATATTAAGTTGCGGTCCTTTGGCTTCAAATTAAAGATCAAATCTCTTATTTGAAGTTCTTGATTTTTTTAAATTATTATAAGAATTAATAGAAGTTTGTATTACTATCTTTTTCATCAAAGTTATAATTTTCATTATCTAAATTAAACAACAAATTAACACTGTTTTGAGTTTAGGCTATTCTGTGCCTTTAATTTCTTTATTACTTTTTCATTCCTCACTTATCAATTTCAAAATTTTCAAAAGAAACAGTGGTAGTAGATTATTATTATTATTATTTTATTGTTGTTGTTGTTGTAAAGAATAGTGTAAGTAGATTATTATTATCATTATGACTTTTCGAGCTTGACTCATTATTTCCACAAACACTTTAATTACAAGATCGTCTATAAGTACAAATTTGATTTTGGTTTTTCATTTAATTTAATTTAATTTAAGATTTACAAATTCATTACTCTGAAACTTAATGAGTGTGAGAAAATTACAAACAAAAGAGATTTTTGGATTGCCTAAACTTGTGAGCATGGCGCATAAGAGGGCAGTGGTGTGTGGGCGTATTTCATGGGTGACTTCAGTACATGTTTACACCGTCCTAATATTCTTTGTTTTGCCTTATGCCAACTGGTGGCTGCTGAATTTGTTTTGGGAGATGTTAATTCTTGTAGATCTGGGTATGCCTAAACCCGGGAACTAGTTTTTCTAGGGTTACTTTATTTCCACTATGTAATAATAAAGTTCATAGTATTTTAAACTATGGCAATTGTAATAAAATTTGCATTACTTTTTTTTTTAAATAAGTGTCAGAAAATTTTTGAAAAATGAACATTATTGTGGACAAAATCTTTTCTTTTATAGCTAGGAAGTCAATTAGACTTCATTATGTAAAGGATTTTTTTTTTTGAAAAATTATAAGGATTTATTTATATGTCAGGGAAAACCGTTCAAGCTTTTTCTCAGATAAATTTGCTCATGTATATTATTAAAGGACCATTTAATTTTTTAAAACCAACTTGGTGTGGTTAATAAATTTGTATACACTATTATATTACCATATAATACATAAATAATTGCAAACTTAAGCAAAGTGAGTTAATAATATTTTTTTTATATATGCTAATAAAAAATTCTAGACACCATGTCTTTGTTAGGTGCATGGTAGTGTTGCCAGGGTCTACAATCTCTCTCCTTCAGTCTAAAATACAGAAGAGGGGTTGCATGCTCACCAAAGTTGTATAATTATAGGGTCAGGGAAAAACATGTACATGGATCCTGCTAGCCTTGTGTCTTTTCCAAAGAAATGCTTTCGAGTAATAGCATGACGAATACAAAGTGACATTCAAGTATACTCCCTACTTTAGTTTTTGTCCATTTTATTTTACTAATTGTTTAACATAAGTTTTAGTTTAGAGTCTAGACTGCCGACAAGACTACCATAGTACAACAACTAGAAGGATTTACTTGAAGGAAACTCAAATGGATCAGCCAGCATTTTCTCTCCAAGGAAACTTAAAACAATGAGCAGGATTTGCAAAATAAAAGTAATAAGGATTGTACCATGAAGAGATCTAACTCTGATTCGTTTACGATGCTAGAACAAGGGTTGTAATCAGCTTTCCTTTGATTTGCCTTACTATTTCTGCCACTATCAGCAATGGCACCAACCTGAAGAAAGTTAGACATCGTTTCAGTGACACTGCACTATATATTCTATGATATTGAGAATCAATTCCACACAGAATGAGAAGACTTAGCCTAAACTAATTAAAAGTTAGTAGCTAGCTAGGTTAATCGTTTAGAACAACCCTAGCTATAAAAGTGAAGGCCATGTGGCTGGATCTATCAATTACAGATGGGGAGATTTGGAGCAGTTCATCCCTTGGAACCGCGTACTATATTAGAAACCAAGGAAGAAAAAATGTTTACCCCTCAATCCGTGATGCCCACTAACAGATCAACGTAGCTGTATTCTGATCCTGGTCACATTCCTTTTTAATTTACCCTCCACTAAGACATTGTCCATGGAGAAATTTAACCGTATTAAAATTTCCAGTTTCTAATGTTGATAAACAACGTCAACAGCATGTAGCAAACAAAGAAATCCTAGAGTGTGCTAAAGTTTAAACAAAACGAAAGTAATATCTCTCTTGAAGCAATTCAGAAAAGGATCTATGTATAACTTATATGGAAAAAAAAAAAAAAAGGGACTAATCAACAAGAATATTGTAAGATGGCTTGTAATTTGTTGATTTAAAGCCATTACTTGCTGCTCAATGCTTACACAGAGAGAAACATATATAGAAGGGAAGAGGAGAACCTTTAAGCAGTTGAGGTGATTCTCAACGAGCCTCCCATACAAAGGGTGAGAAGAAATTCTGGTCTTGAGAAGCTCTTCTTCTTCTTCTCCTTCTTCTTCCTCCTTCTCTCCAGAAGAAGTGTTCCTCTTGGTCTCCATACCTAATTACTTGTTATTCCTGAGCTGCCACAACGGCTCCTAATTAGTTTCGCCATATTTGTATTTGTAAAGAGCTATAATTAGAGCACAGCCGTGGCCCGTGTACTATCTGGTAACAAGGTTTCAGCACAGATACTCCCATTTTTGGATTGACCCATGCATGCATATGTTGAAGGGTATCAGTCAGAGGACACTCATTGAAGTGGTTCCCCTTTCCTGCACTATCTCTTTCTGTCTTTTTACATGAACGAAAGGAACATCTCGAAGGGCTTCTCGAATATTGGGAAGCCCTGATAGTACACTTACTTCTTATTTAGCCAGCGCTTTGCCCGTCTTTATTTGACCTTTGTACTGCTCATTCTCCCACTTTTTGGAGCAGAAAATCCAAATTCGTTACTGTTTGTGAGGGGACTCTTTCATCACTTTGGTTTGTTCGCACTCCCTGAAGGACCTTGTTCATTCACTGTTCATTGGTTGCTTCACTTTTAAACATGACAGTTCAACATGCAGTATAATTTCCCGATATGCATATAACATATATATATTAAATTAGAATGTTTTTGATACAGACAATTGAAAGCAGACGAGACGAGCTCAGCAAACTACTGTTGAGCCTACCCTCTCTAATTATTTTAATTATTTGATCGTTTTTTGGCAAAATTGCATAATGGGCCTCTTTCCTTCAAAGTGTCGCATATCTGGAATACCTTTTTAATCCTCTCCACATGCATGAGATCCAGGATCAATACCTTTGCCACTCTGGCCCTGCCCTGGGCCTTCATGTCATAACCCTTTTTCATCGTTTTTCATCAAGCAATACACATTAATCAAACCGACGGCTCCTCATCCCCTTCCCTACCATGTGTTTTGAATTCAAAAGTTGTCCATGCATATGTAGAGAGATTTGGATTCTCTTCAATGTACCAAAGATTCATTTTTCTCAATTTGACCTTTCTTACATCACATATATCCAAAAAATCCTTCCTATCACATCAATTATAGACCTTACCCCAACTAATTTTACTATCATTAAAAATTTGCTATACCAATGGATGAAGTTGTTATTATTATTATTATTAACTTGTGCACCAATGTATACTAATGCCACAAATTTAACTGACTTTGTATGCTTTGATTGGTTGAGCTTATATAGCTAGAGGCGTTCCTGGAACAAGCTACCTAATTAGGTTTGTCAGTCCGACTTGACTAGCTGAGGCCAACCTCAAGCATGCGTTTCAGGTTCAACTCGACATATTCTGGTATTAGTAATTAATTAATATTTATTTAATTTAATTTTAAAATATATTTAACAATATTAATATAGAATATTTTTATATTCTAATAATAAATATAATTTAAAATATGGACTAAGTTGGGTCGACGTCTAACTTAGGTTTTAGAAGTATCGACTAGATGACCCAATTTATAAACACCTTAACTTAAAACTTAGGTAGTGCGAAGAATCTTTATTCATTTTTTAATCTTTGTTTAGTTGATATGATTAAGATAGCCCGACATTTTACACTAAACCAAACGGTAGAAAATTACTTGAATATTAAAAGGTTTTTACAGAAAAAATACTTGTGTGCATGCGTGACCAAGGCTATGCTGATCATATTTCTAAAGCATTATTCCTACATTATTCTTTTATCCTTTTTAATACTATTAAACCAAACACAAATCTTATTGAAACTAAATTTTAAAGCAATTAAGAACAATTAATACAAAAAGATGGATGAAATGAATTGGTAAACCTTTTAGGAAAAATAAACTCAAGTGAGGCTAAAATCCAAATTATCCTTCAAAACACTTCAAAAGGATACTTTCACTACAACATTTTTGACCTTTGGCTGCAAAAAAAAAATTACAGTCTTGGGTGAAAAATATGCAACATTAGGTTAAGGTTGCACTTTTTCTAAGTGCAGCCTCAGCCAATGTATGGAAAAGTATGGCTGCACTTGTTTATGGGATTCAACAACAAAATTAAAGTGCAGCTGTATGCTATACGACTGCAATCTTAAATCATATGATAACATATAAAATGTGCAGCTAAAAGGTATAAAATAGTGACACATATAACCTTTTAATATGTGATAGAAACACATGCTCACAAATCAAAAAGTGCCTCTAAAATTAAATTGTAGAACTAATGACTAAAAAATCAAATCCCTTAAAAACCATTTTCAAAAGTCTTTACAATGTGTACAGTATGGGGTTTCCTCAACTAATTTTAGTAATCTCTCTCTTTCTCTCTTCTTCTCTCTAATTCCTCTTTATACATATTTGTTTGTCCATTCTCCAACCCAACAAAACCAATTGACATTGCAGTACCCAACCTTCTTTACCTGCAAAGATTAAGTTGCAAGATAATATTCATTTGCAAGTAGTTCATAATGTAATATGAGACAAAGCAAGATAATATCCAATTAACTGTAAATAATAGGTAATATTAACAACATTTTGAACTAGATTTATGTACAAAAGGTGTCTTTATGTTTTAACATCAATGATAAGGCCTCTTATGAATCATATATAGCTTGAATGCATGCTATCTCAATGATTTTAGAGTAACTATACTAGATATCCTATAAATCCAGCCCCCAGCAAGAAACCTTTTAAGAGTAAACAGCCAAGCAAGGGCCCTACCAATGGCTTGTGCTTGGAGATTACTGGAGGGTGCAGCACGACAGCAATGAACCGAAATATTTTATGATGGAAAAACAGATAGAAGCAACTTGAAGGGAAGTTTAGCAAGGACACTTGAGAAAACAACTAAAAAAGGGGTCTGTATGCAGCAGATAACGATGAGTATTCTCTAGATTACTATTTAGATCAATATCTTGCTTACTGCCATGTTTGTTTCAATCGTCTATAAATCTCTCATTGATAAATCAAAACCACATTTTGTTCTTTTTTTTTGTTAAAATCCAAAACTTCATTCATGTATAAATTATGCAACACTTTAAGAAACTTTAATTAAATAATAATTCAAAAAGCAACACAACAATCTAAATATGTCCAGCCATGAATAATAAAATAATCAGGACACAAATACCATTAATCTAGTTGATACCATGCCACAATAATCATACTGAACAAACAATGAAGCTATTACTAGTCACTTTCATCAAATTCCAATGATAATGCCATAACAAAATTATCTTCAAAGCAATTACATAAATTAACATAAAATGACGTACAAGATTCATCAATACCAGCATTTGGAATCAATTCTTCCAAGAATCTTGTTCGGCTCATTTGTTCAAAGTTGTGCCTTTATTCTTCAAAGAGAAGTTGAGGA
>NW_018397265.1:4020101-4021266 GCF_002168275.2 Theobroma umbraticum
TCACCATCTAAGAAAAGTAAAAATGACATAACAAGTCATAAATCTTAAATTATATTACAAATTAGAACGTCAAAATTGTAAAAACTCATAAAGTGATTACAAGTTACTAACCTTACAAATCTGATTTAAAGATATATTATCAAATATTTGGTGTTTGATTATTTGTTCCATTTCTTGACAATCGATCAATGAGGATTCATTAAGTTGCAAATTCTTATAAGTAAAGAAACTTGGGAATCGAAAGGAAATAAAAAATAGTTGCAATAGATGATGCCATTTATGAAGAAATTGATGGCCGGTTATTTATGGTTGAAGTTGTTGGCCTAGGAAACCTCATTTGTAATTGTGAGATCAACAAATTAATTTGTTGCAAAATTTTTGATTGATTGTTAGAACTTGATCTGTCATCTCAATCTTGATAGATTGTACTTGTTGCTCTAACTTTTTTTGCATCTCCTCTTCTAATTTATCTTTCACTTCTTTCATCTCATCCATGGCAACTCTTTTGGCATTTTCAACCATTTTTTGGGCATCCATGGAATCAAATGAATTTGGTTTTTCCTTTAGATCTGAAGCAGTCACACCTCTTCAGTAAAGAGACACATAGCCAGCTTTGTCGTGCCCCATTACATGAGCAAAGATTTCATTTTGAGCTCCAAGATCCTCAGAATTCTATAAATTTTGAGATATTTGCTATTTATATTAAAACTAAAATTAAACATAAATAATTATAATTAAATTATCCATGTTTATATGATCTTTCTACATCATATCAATATAAAGTTTGTAGTCATACCAAAATTCTCATGCTTTCCTCATCTAATTCTCCATTCTTGTGTTTATGTGTCAAAAGAAATATATCAACTTAGGATATTTCCTCTATGTTTCCTTATTAACTTTCTGTATTAATGAAAAATAAAATAAATTACTAACAAAATAGCTTGCAAGTTAACAACATTATAAATAAATAAAAAATCCTTGGTAGTGTTTCACCTTCTGATAATATTGACTTAAGCAACTCCAAAAACATGGTAATTGTAGCATTGCTGCATCCAATCATTCCTTTGATATTAAGCAATCTAATAAGAAAGGACAACTTATTAGATGTTTTGCATGTTAGCTTTAAAATTATTATAGTTTTGATTATGACAAAATGATCAAATTT
>NW_018397265.1:4021290-4021422 GCF_002168275.2 Theobroma umbraticum
CCCATACATTTGTTCTTACATAGTTATAAGCTTGACTTTTGAAGTTATTAAACTGTATTTATAAGCTTGTATGACTTAGGTGTGTAAGTGCTTATGATTCCCATTCAATAAAGTTTGATCTAAAGATTAAAG
>NW_018397265.1:4021432-4034290 GCF_002168275.2 Theobroma umbraticum
ATGCACTCATTAAGGGGGAGTTTTAAATATCAATTTTAATTATAAAAGCAAAGAAAAGGAAGACTAAGTTAAATAGAGTTTGATTGGTCTTCATGTTTAATTTTTATGTGTGATGCTTTATTTTGGTTTTATTGAATATTATGTAAAGAAAACTAGATGCATTGACTAAGGGGGAGCAATTTATTACACATAAAGATTTGATGCATTCATATTAAACATAGACATTGCACTATTAATCTAGGAGTGTTTTGTCATCATAAAAAAATAAGAGATAGAGAATGTTGACTCTATATGTTTTTGATGATAGCAAAATATTTCCATTCATTGGTGTCTAATTATATTGTTTAAGTGTGCAAGACAAAAATGTATGCCATTAATTTGTTAATCATTCAAAAGACAATATCAAAACTCATGAGAATAAGGAGCTATAAGTAAGCAATGAAATGAGAAGCCTCTAAGTTGAATAATCAAAGGAGTTGGTTGGATAAAACTTAAAAGAGAAGCTGACGGGTTCATGCAAATCGTGAAACAGAGAGCACTTAGTCGACTAAGAGACAAAGTTAGTCGACTAAGAGCATTCTGCCAAAAATCGGGTTCAGAAACAGAAACGACTCAATCGACCAAGAAAGTTAGTCAGTCAACCAAGAGGGTACAGCCAGAAATGCTCAAAGACAGAGCCTATTACCAGAAACTGAGTTCAGAAATATAAACGACTTAGTCGACTAAGTGATATCGATTAGTTGATTAAGAACATTCTGTCTGGTAGTTTGAACTGACACTAAAAGACAAAATAACGGGAAGAATTGCTCTCAAACTATTTTCAATGGTCAGAATCTGTCCAACTGCCAACAGAGTTGATTTTTCAAGTATAAAAACACCTCTCAACAACCAAGAATCAGATTTGAAGGCTTCCAAGATAAAAAATAGCTCAAAAACTCAAGAACACTCTGCATATTTTCTGCACTTTACTCCAATCTTTGTAACAGAGTTAAGAACTTCATCTTGTACCATCAGATCGAGTTAATGATCATTGGTACCTCTTTATTTCTCTTCTCCTTGATTTCTTAGAGTGTGCGAGACACTCTAAAGGGATTAATCAAGCTTGGGTTAGCTTGATTGAGTCAAATGTTCTAACTAAGCTTGAAAAAGTTAGTTGTTGGGTTTTGGTTGATCCCGAAAAAAAAATCATTGTTGAAGGTTGTGGCTGAGCCTGTGAAAAGGTATCGTAAAAGCTTGGTGAAAGCTTAGGTTCTAACTCAGCCTAAAAATTAGTTTTTGGGTTTTGGTGATCCCCAAAAAAAAACCATTGTTGAAGGTTGTGGTTGAGCCTGTGAAAGCCATTTTAAAAGCTTGGTGAAAGCTTGAGAATTTCACCGTTTATAGTGATTTGATTTGAAAAATCCTTGGTTGAACAATCAAGGTAGTGGATGTAGGTCTTTGACCGAACCACTATAAATCTTTGTATATTGTCTTGTTTTATTTTCATTTATTCCTTGTTAGATTATTCCTTATCTTGCATTTAACTTCCCATCATTGAACTTAAACTTACCCCAAATAGAGGTCCAATCTTGTAAAGAGTCACAAAGTTCTCTCCCCCCCCCCCCCTCTAGCACATTTATTTGGGACCAACATTGTACCCAGGGTATACATCCTCTAGACAATCCTTCATCAATTCAAAAATTTTTTAGCATCTAAATTTGGGCCTTTACCACCTTTTTCCTTATTGTCCTTAAAATAACCCATATAATCATCATAACCTTCTTGCCTCATAACGTCTGACACTAATTGCTTGTTGTCATCATGCATATTTGACTGATCTACCATACCTACATTCTCATCAACACTCATAGAAGGTGATGACCTTTCCCTACGATAAATCCAATGGATGTAACCTTGATCGATTCCCTTGCAAATAAGATGATTATAAACTTCATCCCGATCTTTCCACAAACAATTGTTACAAGTCTTACAGGGGCACAAAATCAATCCTCCCTTTGATCCATTTGCAAATACAAAATCAAGAAATTTCCTAACTCTGTCTATGTATCCTTTACTCAATCTAGAGCAATACATCCAACTTTTATCTATCATCTTTATAGAACTATACAAATTCACTGAAAAAATATAGTAACTACTAAACATTAAAAACAGTAAGAGGCAAAAGTTAACATATAGTTTAGCTTTGGCTTCTATTGGAACAACAAATTAACTTATATTCATAGAACAATTTATTTTTAGTTTTCTGCCTAATCAAAAGAATAGCAGTGGAACACGGAACAAAGAACCAAAATAATTATGTGGAAGGAAAGGTGATGAGACTATGTTATGAATCTAAGATTCCAAAAAACTCGAACCCAAATTTATTTAAACAATTTAATTACCTAGTCAAGTGAGGCAAATGAGCTGGAACTTGTATCCTTAGAGGGTCTTAAATTTGTGAAAGTAGGAAATACCACATCATTTGCCTATAAAGTTAAGTTCCAAGGAATAAGAAAAACAAAAAAAATCTATACTTCAAAATAAGTATATCCGAATCAAATATTTTCAAGAATTATAGAAAAATTGCACATCATTCTTTAATTCTTTTCCTTATAGCAAAAACATTACACAACCAAAGAGAAAAAAATGATGTTAAACCAAACCCTCACTTTAATGGAAAAAGAAAGATGATTGCATTGTATGTGATGGTCATAATTAAAACAAGGTGCTCCATTCATCAAGGACTACTTCACTTATAGACTTACATCTAGGTAAGACAATGAGACATACTTATGATTGTTGATTATGTGTGGGTTATAGGCACATGCAGTTTGGCCCTATTATGATCAACACTCATTTCCCAATAAAGCTTGGCACAATGCCAACTCCATAATCTTCAACCATTTGACATTTTCTTTTATCAGAAAAACATGGTTTAGATTTACTAGATAAAACATTTTATAGATAGTACATCATCTTCTTTTTTTTTTTTAAGAAAAACTAAAGGCTAAGTAAGCACCAAAACAAATTAATAAACAAATAAAGAATTTATTAATAATAGTTTAAAAGCCAATTCCTTTAGTTGACAACAATAATTGAGTTTTATATCCTTTTTCACCGCAAATGCACACACAAATACTAAATAACAAATCTTGAATAGATCATAATGGGAGAAGAGAGAGGAAACATTTGCAACACCTCAAATATTTAAACCATTTCTTTTCAACTGAAGAAAACACTAGCATACAAACTATACACATAACTATCATTGTAGCGGTAATTCAGATTAAGGCAATTCTGTTGGTCCCAAAGATGTGTGCTAGAGGGGGTGAATAGTACTTTTTGAATGTCACTAAACTTGACTACTAATTAGGAGCTAATTAAAGGTCAATGATGAGAAGTTAAATGCTAGATGAATGAATGACTTAAAAAGAATGAAATGAAAAATAAAAAAGGGTAGACAATGTACAAAGATTTATAGTAGTTCGGTTTCTTTGACCTACATCTACTACCTTGATCTTCCAATCAAAGATTTTCAAACCAAATCACTAGAATCAGTGGAATTCTCAAGCTTCCATTAAGCTTTTAAAACGGTTTTTCACAGGCTCAACCGTAACCATTAACAATGATTTTTCTCAAAATCAACCAAAACCCAAATCTAACTTTTCGTAGGCTGAGTTAGAGCCTATAAAACCAATCAAACTAACCCAAGCTTGATTAATCCCTTTAGAGTGACTTACACACTCTAAGTAATTAAGAAGTATAGATAGAAAAAGGTACCTATGATCACTAACCTAATATGAATGGTATAAGATGAAGTGTTAAACTCTATTACAAAGATTGGAGTGAAAAGGAGAAAGAGTTGAGAGAGTTTTTGCTATTTTCGAGCTTTTTTTTATCTTGGAAACATCTAATCTCCTTTTTAGCCGTTGGAGATGTCTTTTATACTTGAAAAATTAACTCTGATAGATGTTGACAGCTTCAGACCGTTGGAAACAGTTTAGAGTCAATTCTAGTCGTTAGTCTATCTTTAATCATTTAAATTCAAATTATCAAACAAAGTTTTCTTAGTTGACTAACCATACTTTTTAATCGATTAAGTCTTCACTATCTTGTAATTGAATTCTCTGGCAGTGAGCTCTTAGTTAACTAACCATACTTCTTAGTCAACTAAGTCTTCTCTATCTCACAATGTGCTTTACTCTCTTAGTTAATTAAGTAAGGCCTCAACTAACTAAAAGCTTGCTATCTTTGAATCTGCCAACTTCACTATTGGATTTTAGCTAAATAACTTCATTGATTATCTGACTAAAAGGATTCTATTTTGTGGCTCATTTGTAACTCCTTATTCTAATGAGTTTAGATATTTGCTTTCCAATGATTAATTTATTACTGATATACATTTTCAACCTACACAGTCAAGTAGTATAGTTAGACATTAAAGAGTGGAAATGTTTTATTATCATCAAAAACTTATGGAGCCAACAATCTCCCCCTTTTTGATGATGACAAAATATTCCTTGATTAATAGCATAATGTCTACTAATTCATTTTGTACTGCACAAGATGAGGAATTTCTCCCCCTAAGTGTGTGCTCCCTTCTAATGTATGCATGATATTTTCAAATTATTTTGTTATCTAACTTAGCAGGCTAACTAATTTTTATCTATTTCTTAAAGAAAATAACCAGCATTGATTCAAACATCTAATAGAATATATTCATAGAAGCTTGTAGAACAATTAGTAATAAGTGATAAGATATTACCAATACTGTAACCAACTATCATCATCAACAAAAAATATCCATTCTAAAAACAAACATCATTAACTTGCCAACAAAGCCAACAAAGATAACAAAGTATCATATCAAAAAGTAAATATCACCATTCAAACACTAACCATCAAAAGTTAAAATAGCATAATGTCATAAATAACTATGCATCATTAGAATCAAATTCCTAAAGTACTATATTATTACTTCAACTTTCTCCCTTTTTTGTCATTAGCAAAATAGGGATTATTTGCTGGTTCAAGAAGAGTCAGAGGGGGTAGATACATCAGTCCCAAAGTGAACATTGAGGGGTTTGAGAGATGATAAGGTGATGATTTTTGGGGTGAGAAATCAGGGGAAGGAGTGTTTAAGATTTAGAGTGGATCCTGGCTGGAGGATTTGACTAAGAATCTAGCTTTATCAACCAATCTAGAAGACATTCTTCTTTTGAGGAACTTGACTTTTGTTGCCATCGTCTTTTTGCTTTTACCAATGGGTTTGGGGCTAGCCTATGTAAATGCAACTACTTTCCTTTTCATTTTGTCTATGGGTTCATTTCTGCCTGTGGTGTGAACTGATTCAGAGGCAGCTATTGCAAGAGTTGGCTTTTGTGTTCTGCCTCTTGTTGCTTCTTTTTCTGCTTGCTCTTCCCTTACCATATAACGAAAGACATCCATAATTAAAACTTTTTCAGAATTTGTTGGAGAGGACTTGGTTTTTTGTGCTTCATCATGTAGTTGAGATCCAATCACTTCTGTATCCTCATGGTACTCTTCTTCAACTCCAAGTTTAGAAATAGGCTATTTTTTTTCTAGAATAGGTTCAGGTTCATCTCCTTCAGTTTGAGAAGCAAGTTTTTTAGCAGTTCGTCTTGCTGTTGCTGGACTTGGGGCTGCTGAGGTTGCTTCAGTTGCAAGACCAGTTGTTAATTTTTTTTTTCTTTCATAAAATTTGCCAACTTTTTCAAATTATCTTCAATTTTCTGAATTCTCTCAGATTGATTAGTAAGCTTGCCATCAATTCTCATCAATAAATTCAAAATCATCTCATTTCAGATTTGAGAGGGAGTTATTTTTGTCTAAGAAAAGGTGAGATACTCATCCCTTGGTGTATCTTTGGGAGTTTTGATGAATTTTTCTCCTTCAAGTTTGCACCCTATTTTTTGGTAGACTTCCCAAATAGATGACTTGATCTCTACTTTTAACTTGATCCATCTGATGGCTAGTGTTCCAAATTCTCTTTTTCTTTACCAAAAAAGTGATTAGGTTTCTATAAGCCATATTAACTTTATCAACACGACAGGTTCCTATCACTCTTTTAATCATAAATCTTCCAAGATTGAGGAGAGTTGCATTGAATGCATGCTTTATCAGCCACATATCTTGAAAACTTACATAGCTAAAGCTGTGGCTTCTTCCATGATTTGTTGAAACAATAAAGTAGTGCAGGATTCTAGTTTGTAGACTCTTGATAAAACTTGGATAACTTCTAGAAGAATATCTTTCCTTTTTTCCAATGATAATTCCTCATAAAGATGAGGCATCATATTTCTCTAGAATTTCATACTTTTTCACATTACACTCAATATTCAGCAAATTTCCCAGATCAGTAGCAGTAACCATAAATTCCTTCCCATTTAAAAATACATTAATACCATCTTCAACAAAGTCTTCTGGATCATTAAGCTCAGTTTCATCAAATGCAATGCTAGAGTAGAATTCTCTAACAAGACTAGCACTGTAAGTTCTATTTTCAAAAACACTTAATTTTTGTAATTTTATTTCTTTAAAATATTTTGACAAACCCTCTTTGATCTCTAAAACTTCATTAAAACTATTCCAATCAATGTATTTTCCACAAGAGATGGGTGCATTCTCTATTTTCCTAAATCTTTCCTCATGAAAATTATTCCTAAATTTTGAAGATGAAGAGTTACCTTTTTTGTTGGATTTTCTTTTTTCCATCTTTTTCTTTCTGTGTCTTCCTTACTTTTTTAGTTATTGAAATTGGCTCATCCTTCTTCCCATTTTTTTGAACCTTGGATGGTGGACTATCTTCCATAGGACGTTTCCCTTTCTTTTGCTCTAAAATGTCACTTGGTAATGAAGATTTGGCCATTGTTCTTGGTAGTTTCAAACTTAGGGTTTGTAATGTTTAAGATGAAGGGTTTTAGTTATGAGAAGAGCTATTCAAAAAAAGAGAGAGAAAGAGTATAGAGAGAATGTGTGGAGTTAAGAGAGGTTTTTAATTTCCTTCTTAAAATGAGGGCAAACATATCTTTTTCAAAATTTAAAATTTTTGGCCCAAGTTTTGTTTTTAGTCAGACAGTTTCTTTTGCCTCTCCCCTATTCTCCTTTTCTTTTTCCTTAAATATATTATATTATTATTTATTTAATTTTTTTTGTTATTTCAATTTATTATCTAATTAAGTTTTACATTTAACCGACTAAGTCAAGCATTCTAAAAAAAACAAAGGATCAACACAAAATGTTTTAAATCAACTAAGCCATTCTTTCAATCGACTAAGTTTCTACTATTTTATGAAAGAAGAACTCAAGAGATTTACCTAAAGTTCATTTACATTAAGCATTCCTAGATTTCTCCTAATATTGTAAAATCTTTCCTCATTTAAGGGTTTGGTAAAGATATCAGACAGTTGGTGCAAGGTGTTGACAAACTTAATCTTAATGTCTCATTTAAGCACATGATCTCAAATAAAATGATGTCAAATTTTAATATGTTTGGTTCTAGAGTACCAAGCTAGATTTTTGGAGATGTTTATAGCACTTGTGTTATCACAAAATATGGGTATATTATGCATGGTTACTTCAAAATCGTGTAATTATTCTTTAATCCATATAATTTAAGCATAACAACTTCTTAAGGATATGTATTCAGCTTTAGCTGTTGAAAGTGCAACAGAGTTTTGTTTTTTACTTGACTAAGATACAAGCATATTTGTAAGAAACTGACAAGTATCACTAGTACTTTTTCTATTTGTTTTACTTCTAGCAAAATTAGCATCAGAGTATCCAATAAGACTTAAAAATGATCCTCTTGGATATCATAATCTTAAACTATGTGTGTCCAAGAGGTACCTAAAGATTCTTTTTACAGCTGTTAAATGTGACTTTTTGGGATGTGATTGAAGCTGTGCACACAAGCATACGCTAAATTGTATGTCAGGTCTACTAGCAATTAAGTAAAGCAAAAAGTGAATCATACCTCTATAAAGCTTTTGATCAACACTCTTTCCTTTTTCATCTTTATCAAGCTTAGTAGAGGGACTCGTTGGTGTGCCAATCGACTTTAGCTTCATCACATCAAACTTTTTTAGCATGTCTTGAATGTATTTTTCTTGATTGATAAAGATGCCATCCTTACATTGTTTGATTTGAAGGCTAAGAAAAAATTTTAGTTCACCCATCGTGCTCATTTCAAACTCACCCTGTATTTCTTCAGCAAAGTTCTTACACGAAGCTTCATTAGTAGCACTAAATACAATATCATCTATTTAAATTTGAACTATAATTAAATGATTTAAGTATTTCTTAATAAATAGTGTTGTATCAATACTTCCTCTAATATACCCTCTTTCTACTAAGAACTTTGAGGGTCTTTCATACCAAGCTCTTGAAACTTGTTTTAACCTCTATAAGATCTTATGGAATTTGGAAACATAATCAAGATTTTCAAAATCTTCAAACTCAAGGGATTGTTTGACATAAACTTCTTCTTAAATAAGACCATTTTAAAAAAGCACTTTTTACATCCATTTGAAATAATTTAAAATTCATGAAACATGCAAATGCAAGCAATAATCTTATGGCTTCTATCCTAACAACAAGAACAAAGGTTTCATCATAGTTTATAGCTCTTTCCTGATTATATTCTTAAGCAACTAGAATAGCTATTTTTCTTATCATATTACTTTGCTCATATACCTTGTTTCTGAACACCCACTTTGCACTAACAATTGGGTGATTGAATGGCCTTGAAACTAATGTCCATACTTTGTTTCTTTCAAAATGTTCAAGTTCTTCTTGCATGGCCAATGTCCAGCTTTCTTCTTTTTCTACCTCTTTAAAACTTTTAGGCTCAATTTGTGAAATGAAAGCTGAGTATTCACATGTTTCTTTAACTCTTCTTCTGGTTTTAACTCTTTCTGAAAGATCGCCAATAATCTACTCCTGTGGGTGATCTTTGACATATTTTCAGCTCTTTGAAAGATCATTGTGTTGACTTTCAGCTCTTTGCAGTTGTTCTAAGGATAGAGCTTTTACTTCTCTGCCAAAGGAGATTTCTTCACTACTTTTCTTAGTTTTTAGGCTCACTTCTTCTATTCGTCTCTCAAGGTCCTCTACATCATTATTCTTAACAAAAACTTTCTTTTTTATAGCAACAGTTTCATTAAAAACTACATGAATGAACACTTCAATTGTTAAAGTTCTTTTGTTAAAAATTATATAAGTTATTGAGTTTAATGCATACCCTAGAAATATTGCTTCATCACTCATAGCATCAAATTTTTCAAGAAAATATTTTTCATTATTCAAAACAAAGCATTTATAGCCAAAACTTTTAAAATTAGAAATGTTTAGTTTTTTTCCTTTGTATAACTCATAAGGAGTTTTAGATATCATGGCCCTTATTGAAACTCTGTTAAGAATGTAGGTTGCCGTATTGACAACTTCTGGACAAAAATACTTTGGTAAATTATTTTCACAAGGCATGGTTCAAGCCATTTCTTTGAAAGTTCAATTTTTTCTCTCAATAACTCCATTTTGTTGAAGTGTTCTAGGTGCAGAAAAGTTGTGATTCAACCCTTTTTCATTACAAAAGTTTTCAAAATCATCTCTTTCAAACTCACCTCCACGATCACTTCTAATGCTAACAATGAGAAGTCTTTTTTTATTCTGAGCTCTCTTGCAATGATTTGCAAATGCAGGTAGTGTATTATTTTTGTGAGCAAGGAAGTAGACCTAAGTATATCTAGAATAGTCATCAACAATCACAAAAACATACGATTTACCTCTTAAGCTAGCTATGTTGATTGAACCAAATAGATCAATATGTAACAATTCCAGAGGTCTAGAGGTTAAAATAATCTTTTTAGCTTTGAAAGATGTTCTAACTTGTTTCCCTAATTGGCAAGCATCCTAAATCTGATCATTCTCAAATTTAAGTTTCGACAATCCAACAACCAAATTTCTTCTCATTAGTTTTAAAATGGTATGCATGCTTACATGTCCAAGTCTTTTATGCCATAACTAGCTATCATTTCCATCATTTACCATAAGACATGTCTCACAATCTAGCTCAAGATCTTCAAGAAATATAACATACATATTTTTGATTCTTTTCCCTATGAATGAAATTTTGTTGGTACTAATATCTATAACTTCACATTTATATGAATCAAAACATACCTTAAAGCCTTTGTCACACAGTTTACTGATTCTTAATAGATTATGCTTTAAACATTTAACAAACAGCACATGTTTAATTTGAGCATAAGAATTCTTACCAATAATTTCTATACCATAAATTCTACCTTTTGTATCATCTCTAAATGATGCAGTACCTCTCTTTTTCTTATCCAGTTGAGCAAACAACATTTTATTGTCTGCATATGTCTTGAGCAACTACTATCCATGTACTATGGTTGCTTCTACTTCAGTTGAGCTTTTAAACATATGTCTTTTTGGTTTAGCTCAACCTGTGAGATAAATTTTCAATTTTTCTTAATAAGTACTTATACCTTGATGGGTCTTTGAAGGTTAGTTGCCACATAAGAGCCTTTTGGTACCTAAATCATTTTTGTTCTTTTAGTGCTTCTTCTTTTATAACAGTCATAAGAAAGATGCCCTATTTTGCCATAAACATAACATCTAGATGAGAAACCATCAGAATTTTTCTTAAAGTTTGTATTTCTTCTTGATGTTTCTTTTCTCAAATCTTTAAGAGTAATGTTTTCATCAACTGCCTTTTGTAATGCTTTAATTCTATTTTCAAGTTCAAATTTCAACATTTCAAAATCTATTTTAGAATATTCTAGTTTAATTTGAAGAAAATTTCTTTGTTCAACAATAAAATTGAAATCATGTCTTATCTTTGTTAAATCATTCTCAAAAGATGTAGTCTTTCTTTTTAAAGCTTTATATTTTGATACAAGTTTTTCAAACTCATCATAGAGGCATTCATATTCTTCTTGGAATTCATAAATTGAAAATTACAAAGAGCAGAAAATACCTCAGATTCATCATCTTTGGCCATGAGACATAGGTTTGCTCTTTTTTCCACTTTCTCTTCTTCAACTTATGAACTTGAAACATTACTGTCAAATTAGGTTGCAGCCACCATAGCTTTCTTTGATTTTTTATTTTTCTTGGGAGTTTCCTCCAACAAAGGGCATTCTGATATGAAGTATCCAAGTTTCTTACACTCAAAACATATAAAATCTTTTTTTTGGTTATATTTAATTTTATTTTTTATTTTCCATGAAGAACTTTGATATCTTTTATAGCTTTTCTTTGCCAGTCTTCTATCTTTTTATCCTATAAGTTTTCTAAATCTTTTTGCTACCATGGCCAACTCTTCATCATCAACACATGATAAATTATCTAATTCTTTTTCAAGAATGCTTGCTTTTAGAGCAATGTTTTTTTTGTCTTTTTTTGGCTTTTCTCTTGTCTTTTTCTTCTTCTTCTTTAAGCTCCAGCTCATCAGTGAGAAAAGAGCCATAGATTTCATCAAGAGTGATGACAATTAAGTCCTTAGCTTCTCTAATAGCAGTCATTTTTGGCTTTCAATTTTTAGATATGCTTCTAAGAAGTCTTTTGACAAGTTCATGTTTAGGAATTGGCTTATCTAACTAACCGATTTTATGGGTGATGTCAATAAACCTATCAAGCATGCTGGTGATATCTTCACTAGATTCCATCTTGAACATTTCATAGTTGTGAGCTAGGAAAGCTATTTTGGACTCATTGACTTGTGAAGTCGCTTCATGGATAATTCTACGTTTGTCCCAAACTTGTTTGACAGTGGTATAACTTAACACTTCGTTAAACTCAGTGGGGGTCGAGGCGCAAAGCAGAGTATTTATTAACTTAAAGTTTATTTGAATCTTTTTGATTTCAGCTTTAGTCCATTCAGCCATTGGCTTAGGAATCATTTCATTGGTTACAACATTTATGGTTGAGGGCATAAAAGGTCCATCAGTGTTGGCATCCTGCATTTCATAATCTATTACCTTTATGTAAATAAACATTCTAGTGCTTCAATAGAGGTAGTTTGATCCATCAAACAGAGGTGGTCTGTATATGGACTATCCCTCAGCAACAATAGATTTTTGAAGAGCCATTTGGATTTCCTTTAGGATGTTAAGCCTTAAGAATGAGGGTTAAGCTCTGATATCACTTATTGATTCCAAAGATATGTGCTAGACGGGGGGTGAATAGCACTTTTTGAATGTCACTAAACTTTACTTCTAATTCGGAGCATGTAAGGGTGAAACTTATGTTTGAAGTTAATAGACTGTCACAACACTAGGAGAACAAGGCTGCAACTTTGATGAAAGGAGGCAGACATGTAAATTTCTAGAGAGCTCAGAGCTGCAGCTCTGGAGAAGTAGCGCCACAGCACTGGGTGACTTTCCATAAATAAAAAAAGTTGACGAGATTTTGAAAATTAGGTTATTTGGAGCCTATTTAAGGGACCTTTTTTAGAGATTTTAAGGAGGAGGCAGCAAGCAATTATTCTGGAGATTTAAAGCCAAGAACAAAGTAGGGAAACAAGAGAATTAAAGAGAGAATCAAGATCACAAAGCTCTAACTATTAGTTTTCTCTTTTTACTTTTGTGTTTTTCTTATTTTCTTTGACTTGGATTCATGGTTAAATTTCTTTAGATATTGTTTTTATTAGATACTATGAGCTAAATTATTTTTTTAGGATTGCAATTGAACTCACATGTAATTTAGCTTTTAATCTCTTTCTTGCTTATCTTTAATGGGATTTGAATTATTTATTCTGATTTGTTCTTAATGCTTTTAACTGCTTGGTCACCAATTAAATTGATCTAGGAACCTAAACAAACTTGGAAAAGG
>NW_018397265.1:4034300-4034946 GCF_002168275.2 Theobroma umbraticum
TAGACTAAAATTAGGATAGCATATGATCATATTAATTGATTTGAGTTTAGGATAGGGATATACCTTTAAGCCATATGTAGCCAGATTAGAGCCTGAACTTAATGAGTTTGTTGTAATTTCAATTCACATAGGGATATAGTGTTTTGGTTAAAATAGATATTTTTATAAGATGAGTTGGGAGACCTTATGAATAATTTAGGACTCCAGGTTGGCAATTTAACCCATTGAAATAAGTTAAGGAAGAGAGGTAAGATTTAGATAAAGTGTGAGAGATATTGTAATCCTAGGCTTGTTTGATTTGCTGTTTGCCCAATTATCTTGTTGCTTTAATTTTTAATTAAATTAGTTTTAGTTGCGTAATTTTTAGTTCAATTAGAATTCAGATTTTAATTATTTGAATAAACTAAATTGTTCTATTTTGTACTTAGTAAATTTTAGATCAATTCCTTATGGGATCGATACTTTGCTTGCTAATATACTATCTATTCAATACGTACACTTGCATAGTAGAATTTTAACTGACACTCATCCACAACCTTTAAAAATGGCTTTTCTCGAGATTAATCAAAATCCAAATCTAACTTTTTCTAGGCTGAGTTAGAACTTATAAAACCAATCAAGCTAACCCAAGCTTGATTAATTCCCT
>NW_018397265.1:4034956-4039059 GCF_002168275.2 Theobroma umbraticum
CTCACACTCTAAGTAATCAAGAAGGACAAATATAAAATGGTACCTATGATCACTAACCTAATTTGAATGGTACAAGATGAAGTGTTAAACTCTATTACAAAGATTGGAGTGAAAAGCAAGAAGAGTTAAAAGAGCTTTTGTTATTTTTGAGCTCTTTTTTATCTTAGAAGAATCTAATCTTCTTCTTAACTGTTGGGGATGTCTTTTATACTTGAAAAATCAACGTTGATGGATGTTGATAGCTTCAAACCATTGGAAATACTTTAGAGTCAATTTTAGTTGTTAGCTCGTCTTCAATCACTCAAATTTAAATTTTCAAACAGAGTGCTCTTAGTTGACTAACTGTACTTCTTAGTCGATTAAGTCTTCTCTGTCTTGTACTTGAATTATTTGGTAGTGAGCTCTTAATTGACTAACTATACTTCTTAGTCGACTAAGTCTTCTCTGTTTCACAATATGCTTTACTTTCTTAGTCAATTAAGTAAAGCCTCAACTGACTAAGAGCTTACTATCTTTGAATCAGCCAGCTACACTTTTGGATTTTAGCTGACCAACTCCATTGATTATCTGACTAAGAGGCTTCTATTTTGTGGCTCATTTGTAACTCCTTATTCTGATGAGTTTTGATATTTGCTTTCTAGTGATTAATTTATTACTGACATACATTTTCAACCTACACACTCAAGTAGTATTGTTAGACAGTAATGAGTGGGAATGTTTTATTATCATCAAAAACTTATGGAGCCAACAAATTCTCCTCTACATCTCCAACAAAGTTACAAATATCTCTCACATAAGATTATGAAATTGAAATAAAAAGATAAAAGAAAAAAAGAAAAAGATAACACCACTATAGGTAAGTTGGCATTGCAATGTTTATACAGCAGGGGCAATCCCTCATTGATGGACAATATATACCTAACTCAATAAAGCATTCCATAGATATTGGATGAATAAGTTACCTTTGATGTATAATGGTTACTGTCAATTTCTT
This sequence comes from Theobroma umbraticum, assembly GCF_002168275.2. Classification (NCBI taxonomy): domain Eukaryota; kingdom Viridiplantae; phylum Streptophyta; class Magnoliopsida; order Malvales; family Malvaceae; genus Theobroma; species Theobroma umbraticum. The sequence goes on from NW_018397265.1 coordinate 4,035,951, forward strand.
TGTCAAATCACATAGTTTAAATATTTGGGTGCAAAATCAAGACCGATAAAAATATTGCTTACACCTAATTTACTCTTGTATATATCTCACTTATGCATCAAGCATTAGTTAACTTAAGTGAGATCTTCAAGGTTAAAGAAACTGTGTGGAGCTATGTGAATTCTAAATGAGTTGAATGTTGAAATACTTGAACCCTGGAGTTCACTTGTTTATATTTTGATCACATCAAAATAGTAAGCCATGGACTTTGGTTTTAGGTCACTACAGCTCATACATTGGAAAAAGGATGTAGGTTTTGTTTTGTCCTGATTATTCTAGTAAATTGTACAACTTAAAATTAATAATGGACTTTGGTTAAATTGTCTATCATTCAAAGAAGGTTATATCTGAGTCAATGAAATATGTGAAATAAAATTCTAGAATAATGGACTCTTGACACTTAAGCATGTGTACCGATTACAAGGAGTTTCAGTTGAAATTGGAACCTAAACACGATAGATCTATATCACTTATATGTAAATCTCTAAAACTCCTATGAGGAAATTACTGTTTATGGCCTTACAGAGTTATGTCTTGCCTCTAATCTCTTCGTACTATCCATTGACTCCCTTAGATTCACCTACAAAGAGATCGAGGAAATTATAAGTTCTTGGAAAAGAGTGTTACAACAGAACAATTTAATAAGATAAGCCTAAATGTTTGACACTCATAGCAACTTTAAACAAGGTGGAAAAGAAACCATATATCTCAAAAATCTTTTCCTCATAGCAAAAACATTACATAGCCAAAGAAAACAAAACCAAACCCGATATGATAAAAGGATTTTCCTCACATTCCATGGAATTTCTATCTTCATGTTCACAATGAAATTTCTCTCAAATTCAAAAACCCTAGAGTGAGAAAAAGAGAAGAGAAGAGAATATGATTGGAAAAAACCTAAAGGTAGATGAAATTTTTGAGAGGTTTTAAGAAATTGTGATATGAAGAAAGAGAAGAGAAATAAGGAATTCAAAGTTTTTTTGGTGACAAAAGAATGAGGATTTCAAATTGGGGGAAAGACTATAAAGAACTTTTTAAGGAAAAAATAGAATAGAAAATTAATTTTTTTGTTAAGTCCCTCATCTACCACAAATAAAACAAAAAAAAATCATACATTGTTTTCTTAACACACTTTATTAATGTAGTTAAATGCAATTATTTAAGTTCTATTTAAAAATATTTAAATGCATAAATCAAAGTGTAACTAAAAAAATGCAACTAAAGTCTCAAAATGTTGTAGTGTTTGGTCTCTTCAATTTTAAAATGATGTTTTTGATCCCTTAATTATTAACACTATTAGTCATATTAACCTTCAGTTACATCATGTTTTGATTTAGCAAAAATTATATGTTATCTTGAAGTTAATGTCCAGCATTTGAAATTGTCTCAAATACATTTTTAATCTCCTAAAGTCATATAATTGTTTGAAAAGCCATGCATAATTAGAAAACATCATAAAGGCTTTCAAACAATGCATAATTAGCTAAGAAAGTAAGAGAAAGTATGCCTTGAATTGTTATTTAATTATAGGAACAAGGCAAGAAAGAAATAGTTGAAGAGAGGCGTCAAAAAGCTAAGGAAACCTTAAGAAACAAATCAAGAGTGGACCCCAAAGAAGCTTAAGTCGATTCAAAGGTAGAAAGAGTGCAAAACTTGAAAAATATAAAGTCATAGGTCGACCTTGTTCTAGAAAGCTTAAGAAAATGAAGATTTGAACAAACATAGTCGACCTTGGCTTACGTATTGTCAACCTTGACAAGACAAAAGCATGAAAAAGTAGACTTTACACAAACATAGTCAACTATAAAGAAGGCATAGTCGACTATAGCAGCTTATACTTGCAAAAATCACACTCCCAAGAATTGGATCGAGTAAAGAAAGGTTATAGCCGACTATAAAGCCCTAATTTGAGAAATTTAAAAAACATAGTCAACCATAGGAATGTTGTCGTCGACCCTCAAGCTTTAGTAATGGTAAGATTTGTTGGTTCGAAATAAATGTGCTAGAGGGGGTGAATAGTACTTTTTAGCTCTTACTAAATTTGACTTCTAATTGAGGGTAAGTTAAAGTTCAATATGAAAAGTTAAATGCAAGATGAAGGAATAATCTAACAAAGAATGAAATGAAAAATAAAATAGGACACACAATACATAAAGATTTACAGTGGTTCAGTCAAAGACGTACATCCACTACCTTGATTGTTCAACCAAGGATTTTTCAAACCAAATCACTACAAACGGTGAAATTTCCATACTTCCACCAAGCTTTTACAATGGCTTTTCACAAGCTCAACCACAACCTTTAATAATGGTTTTTCTTGAGATTAACCAAAACCCAAAACTAACTTTTCTAGGCTGAGTTAGAACCTATACACTCAATCAAGCTAACCTAAGCTTGATTAATCCCATTAAAGTGACTCGCACACTCTAAGTAATCAAGGAGAAAAGAAATAAAGAAGTACCTATGATCACTAACCTGATCTGAATGGTACAAGATGAAGTGCTTAACTCTATTACAAAGATTAGAGTGAAGTGCAAAAAGTATGTAGAGAGTTTTTGCTAGTTTTGAGCTCTTTTTGATCTTGGAAGCCTTCAAAACTGATTCATAGCTATTGAGAGTGCTTTTTATACTTAAAAAATCAACTCTGATGGCTGTTAGAGAGATTCTCGCTGTTGGAAACAGTTTGGAGACAATTCTAGCCATTAATCTGTCTTCTAGTGTTCAATTGAAATTTTTAAACAGAATGCTCTAAGTTGACTAACCTTTCTACTTAGTTAATTAAGTCATCTCTATCTCTGAACCCAGTTTTTGGCAATAAGCTCTTAGTCGACTAACAACGCTTCTTAGTCGATTAAGTCATTTTCTGTCTCTGAATCCAGTTTTTGGTAGTAAGCTCTTTGTCGACTAACATTGTCTCTTGGTCAACTAAGTGTTCTCTATTTCACAGTTTGCTGAAACCCGCCAACTTCTTTTTTGAGTTTTATCTAACCAACTCCCTTGATTATCCAACTAAAAGGCTTCTTATTTCAGTACTCAATTGTAGCTCCTTATTCTTATGAGTTTTGATATT
>NW_018397265.1:4039069-4040416 GCF_002168275.2 Theobroma umbraticum
TGATTAACTAATTATTTAACATGCATTTTTGTCCTGCATACTCAAGTAGAAGAGTTAGACATAAATAAATGAGAATGTTTTATTATCATCAAAACTTAATGGAGCTAACAATCTTCCCTTTTTTGATGATGAGAAAACATTCCTTGATTAAAAACATAGTGTCTATTTATTATTCTTGTTTTGCACCATATTGGAATTTCTCCCCCTGAGTGTGGGCTTTCTCTTAATATATACATTATCTTTTCAAGTTATTTTATTATCAAAATCAACAAACTTTTCTCTATCAAAAATATAAATTCAGACATTTATCAGCATATCTTTATTCATGCTAACAGAGCAGTCAGTAATAAATTGACAAAATATTAACAGCATTGTACTATCTATCATTAGCATCTTGTCATTAGACCATATCCATTCCACAATCAATAGTTATTAACAATTCAGCAAACACAAAAACGTAGAAATAATTTTAACATTCAGATATCATCAACAATCTATCAGCAATTAAAATAAAATGTTGTCGTAAATAATCTAGCATCGTCAAAGTTAGCTTTCCTAAATTACCTTTAAATTTCTAATAACTCCCACCCTAACCTACTATCTTCCTCTTTTTGTCATCAGCAAAGCAGGAACAAATCTAAGAAAAGTCTGAGGGGGTCGATTCATCTGTTCTAAAGAAGATATTAAGGGGTTCAGGAGATGTTTGAGGGGAGGATTTCTGTGATGGGGAGTCAGAAGAAAATGTGTCTGAGACTTGAAATGGATCTTGAGTAGAAGACTTGACTGGTGGTTTGGCTTTTTTAGCTAATTTAAAAGACATTCTCCTCTTAAGGAACTTAGTCTTGGTTCTATAGTCTTTTTGCCCCTGTCAGTAGGTTTAGTTTCAGCCTGTGAAGTTACAACAGCTTTCCCTTTTTCTTTCCTAGTCTGATCATTTTTACTTATAGTATGGACAGATTCAGGGGACGCTCTTGCATATGCTAGTTTCTATGCTTTACTTTTTGCTACTTCCTTTTCAACTTGCTTTTCCCTTACCATCTGTTGAAAGACATCGATGATGAAAACTTCCTCAAAGTTTGGTGGGGAGGACTCAACTTCTTGTGTTTCCTCATGGAGTTGAGATCTAATCACTTCTACGTTTGTGTTATCTTTTTCCTCAATTTTAGGTTCAAAAGTGTGTAGTTTCCTTGCTGGATCAAATATTGGTTAATCACCTTAAGCTTGGAAATCAAGACTCTCACTTGCTTGTCCTGTTAAAGTTGGACTTAGTGTTGTAGGAGCATTTTCAGTTGTAGAACCTCAAGGAGATTTCCTTTTGTCTTTCATTAAATTTCCCAATTCTTGTAG
>NW_018397265.1:4040426-4043214 GCF_002168275.2 Theobroma umbraticum
ATTTTCTCTATTCTAGCACACTAGTAAATGAGTTTTCCATCTATCATCATCAGTAAGTTCAGAATCATCTCATTCGAAATTTGTGAAGGAGCTATTGTTGCTTAAGCTGGAGTAGCTTGCTTATCCCTCTTAGCACCCTTGGAAGTCTTGAAAAATTTTTCTCCATACAACGTGTGACCCATCTTAGGCAGACTTCACAAATAGATGCCCTGATCTCTGCTCCTTACCTGATCCATCTTATATCTAAAACTCCATATACCTTTTTTCTTTGTCAAAAAAGTAATTATATTTCCATAAGGCAAATGTATTTTGTCAACCTAACATGCTCCTCTCATCCTTTTTATCATAAATCTTCCTAAATTTAGAGGAAAAACATTAAATGCAAACTGCATTATCCACATATCCTATAGACTCACATAGCTAAAACTGCCACCTCTTCCATGAACTGTTGAAGCTATGAAGTAGTGCAATATCCTAGTTTATGGACTTTTGATCAAACTTGCATAGCTTTTTAAGGAATATCTTTAAGCTTTTCTAGTAATTACTTCCCACAAAGATGAGGGATCATAATCTTTTGGAATTTCATAACTTCCCACATTACACTCAACATGCAACAATGGTCCTAGATCAGAGGCAGTAACCACAAACTCTTTTCCATTCAAAAACACATTTAGACTATCATTCATAAATTCCTCAAGATCATCTAGTTCATTTTCATCCTATGCAATACCAGCATAAAATTCTTTTACCAGACTAGTACTATAGGTTCTGTTCTCAAAGATAGTCAATTTCTTCATCTTCATTTCTTCAAAATATTCTAATAGTCCTTTTTTAATTTTGGAACTTCATTGAAGCTATCTCTGTCAATGAATTTCCCGTATCAAATACGAGCATTTTCAATTTTCCTAAACCTATCTTCATAAATCTTATTTTTGAATTTCAGGGATGAAGGGTTACTTTTTGCAGAGGGTTTTCCTTTTTCTTTCTTTTTCTTCGATTTCTGTTCCTTTTCTCTCTATTTCTTCCTAATTTTCACAATCACTGTAACAGATTCATCTTTCATTTTTTCTTTTAAAATTTCGAATGGTGAACTTTTTTCCATGGGTCGTTTGCCCTTCGTGTTTTTCAAAATATCTTTGAGCAGGGAAAATTTTGCTGTCAGTTTTGGAAGTTTTAGATTTTAGGGTTTGAAAAGTTTGGGAAAAAAGGGTTTTAGTTTTGGAAAGTTGGTTCCAAATGAGAGAGAGTAAGGAGAGAATGAGTTGAGAAAAATTATTTTTCTTTAAAGACCAATAGACTCCCTTTTTTAAATATGGTCAGTTTTTCTTATTTCAAAATTTAGAGTTTCCCTTTTTTTTTCACTTTTGGTTAATGGATTTTCTTCTTCTTTTTCTTCACCCTATTACCTGCTTCTATTTCTTTAGATTTTATTAGTTTATTTAGGGTTTTTAAGTGATCAAGTTTTACCTTTCTCTGACTGTGTCTTTTATTAACAGAAACATAATACTCTTAGTTGATTAAGTGTGCTCTTAATCAACTAAGTACATACTATCTTAACAGAAAAATGCTTAGAAATCTTCTCAAAGTTTTGAAATACTACCCTTCATAGATTTCTCCTTATTTCATAGAATTTTTTCTCATTTAAGGGTTTGGTAAATATATCAACTAATTGATGTAAGGTGTTGACAAACTCAATCTTAATGTCTCCCTTAAGCACATGGTCTTTGGCAAAATGATGTCTAATCTCAATGTGCTTTGTTCTTGAATGCTAAACTGGATTTTTTGAGATATTGATTGCACTTATGTTATCACAAAATATTGGTCCATTATGCATAATCACTCCAAAATCTTTTAATTGTTGTTTAATTCATAAAATTTGAGCGTAGTAACTACCTAAGGAAATATATTTAGCTTCAGTAGTGGAAAGTGCAACAAAGTTTTGTTTCTTACCTAACCAGGGCACAAGCATATCTCCTAAAAACTGACATGTGCCACTAGTGCTCTTTCTATCTATTTTACTTCTAGCAAAGTCTGCATTTGAATGTCAAATGAGATTGAAGGATGTTCCTCTAGGATAGTATAATCCTAAATTTTATGTGTCTAAAAAGTACTTAAAGATTCTTTTTACTGTAGTTAAGTGTGACTCTTTAAGTTGAGATTGAAATTGTGCACACAAGCATACACTGAATTGAATATTAGGTCTACTGGCAGTTAAATAAAGTAATGATTCAATCATACTTCTATAAAGTTTTTGATCAACACTTTTTCCTTTCTCATCTACATCAACCTTGATAGAGGGACTCATTAGTGTACTAATTGATTTCAGTTTCAGCATATCAAACTTCTTTAGCATGTCTTGAATGTATCTTTCTTGACTAATGAAAATGCCCTCTTTGCATTTTTTGATTTGAAGGTCAAAAAAGAATATCAGTTCACCCATCATGCTCATCTCAAATTCACTCTGCATTTTTTCAGCAAAGTTCTTGCACAAAGCCTCATTAGTAGCACCAAATATAATATCATCCATATAAATTTGAACTATAATTAAATCATTCAAGAATTTCTTAATAAACAATGTTGTATCAATACTTTTTCTAAGAAACCTTTTTTTAACTAAAAGTTTTGAAAGTCTTTCATACCAAGCTCTTGGAGCTTGTTTTAATCCATATAACGCCTTATGTAGTTTGAAAGCATAATCAGGCCTTTCAAAGTCCTCAAATCCAGGGGGATTGTTTAATATAGACTTCTTTTTAGATAAGACCATTAAAAAAGCACTTTTCACATCCAT
>NW_018397265.1:4043224-4043343 GCF_002168275.2 Theobroma umbraticum
TTGAAGTTCATGAAACATGCAAATACAGGCAATAATCTTATGGCTTTTATCTTAGCAGCAGGAGAAAATGTTTTATCATAGTCAATGCCATTTTCTTGGTTATATCCTTGAGCCACTAA
>NW_018397265.1:4043353-4043489 GCF_002168275.2 Theobroma umbraticum
TTTCTAATAACATTACCTTGCTCATCTACTTTGTTTCTAAACACCCACTTTGTGCCAACGATTGGGTGATTTAATGGTATAAAAACTAGTGTCCACACTTGGTTTCTTTTAAATTGATCAAGCTCTTCTTGCATAG
>NW_018397265.1:4043502-4043777 GCF_002168275.2 Theobroma umbraticum
TTTTTTTTGCCTCTTCAAAGCTTTTAGGCTCAATTTATGAGATGAAAGCTGAGAATTCACATCTCTCTAATCCCTCTTTTGGTTTTGACAGCTTGTGAAAGATCATCTATGATCTGTTCTTGGGGATGATTTTTCATATACTTCCAACTTTTTGAAAGATCAATGTGTTGATTTTTAGTCATTTACAGAGTTTCTAAGGGTGTAGGTTCTGCTCCTTTTCCATGTGAATTTTCTTCACTGTTTTTTTTGTTTTCTAAGCTCATTTCTTCCATTTG
>NW_018397265.1:4043787-4044183 GCF_002168275.2 Theobroma umbraticum
TCCTCTGCATCATTTTCATCAACAAGAGTTTCCTTTTGTAGGGCATTAGATTCATCAAAAACTACATGGATAGATTTTTCAACTATTAAAGTTCTTTTGTTAAAAACTCTATAGGCTTTTGAGTTTAAAACATATCCTAGAAATATTACTTCATCACTCTTAGCATCAAATTTCTTAGAGAATGTTTTCCATTATTTAATATAAAACATTTGCAGCCAAAGCTTTTAAAGTGAGAAATATTTGGTTTTCTACATTTGTACAATTCATATGAGGTTTTTGATATCATGTCCCTTATTGATACTCTATTAAGAATGTATGCAACTGTATTAACAACTTTTGCCCAAAAGTATTTTAGCAGATTGGTTTCACAAAACATAGTTCGAGCCATTTCTTTTA
>NW_018397265.1:4044193-4044680 GCF_002168275.2 Theobroma umbraticum
TTTTCTTTCTACAACCTCATTTTGTTGAGGGGTTCTAGGTGCAGAGAAGTTATGATCTAACCCTTTTTCATTACAAAAATTTTCAAAATCATCTCTTTTAAACTCTCTTCCATGATCACTCATAATACTAACAATGACAAGTCCTTTTTCATTTTGAACCCTTTTACAATGATTCACAAATGCAAGCAGTGCATCATTTTTATGAATAAAAAAGTATACCCAAGTGTACCTAAAGTAGCCATCAACTATCACAAAGTCATATGATTTGCCTCCTAAGCTAATTGTGTTTATTGGACCAAATAAATCCATATGCAACAACTCAAGAGGTCTAGAGGCTGAAATAATCTTCTTGGTTTGAAAGGATGTTCTAACTTGTTTACCTAGTTAACAAGCATCACAAATATGATCATTTTCATATGTAAGTTCAGGTAATCCTATAACCAGATTCTTTCTCATTAATTTTGAGATAGCATGCATGCTCACATGT
>NW_018397265.1:4044887-4044987 GCF_002168275.2 Theobroma umbraticum
ATTAGTACTAATGTCTATCACTTCACATTTATATGAATCAAAACATACTTTAAAACCTTATCACATAATTGACTGATACTTAATAAATTATGCTTTAAAC
>NW_018397265.1:4044997-4045784 GCF_002168275.2 Theobroma umbraticum
TAACACATGACTAATTTGAGCTTGAGAATTCTTATCAATAGTTCCAATACCATGAATTCTACTTTTCAAGTCATCTCCAAATGGTACAGTACTTCTTTTTTTCTTGTCCAACTAAGCAAATAACATTTCGTTTCAAGTCATGTGTCTTGAGTAGCCACTGTCCATGTACCATGGTTGCTTCTCCTTTAGTTGAGCTCTTGAACATATATCTTTTTAGTTAGGCTTAACTTGCAAGACAGATATTTAATTTTTCTTAATAGGTACCCATACCTTGATAGGTCCTTAAAGGTTAGTTTCTACATAAGATCTTTTTAGAACCCAAATCCCTTTTTTTTTCTGCATACTTTTGTTTCTATAATAGTTATAAGATAGGTGACCAAGTTTACCACAAATATAACACCTAGGAGAAATATTAACAAGACTTTTCTTGAAATATGTGTTTCTTCTTGATGTTTCATTGCTTGCATTCTTAAAAGTTGTATTTTCATCAATAGCTTTTTACAAAGCTTTAGTCCTATTTTCTAAGTCTAATTTCATAATTTCATAATTTGTTTTTGAGTATTCAAGTTCAATTTGAAGTAAATTTATGTGTTCAAAAAAGAGCAAAAATCATGTTTTATCTTTTCTAAATCATTCTCAAGAGATGAAGTTTTCTTTTCAAAGCCTTTGTATTTTGAGCGGTTTTCAAACTCATCATAAAGACTCATATTCGTCTTGAAGTACATCCATAGAAATATCACAAGAAACAGAACAAACCTTGGATTCATCATCTTTTGCCATTAGACAT
>NW_018397265.1:4045794-4046862 GCF_002168275.2 Theobroma umbraticum
TTTCTTTCACTTTCTCTTCTTCAGCATCAGAGCTTGAAATATCACTATCTGACCAAGTTGTAGCTACCATTGCCTTCTTTGATTTTCTATTTTTCTTGAGATTTTTTTCTTTTAGCAAGGGTCATTCTGACTTGAAGTGTCCAGGCTTCTTGCATTCAAAGCATATAACCTCTTCTTTCTTGTTGGATTCATTTTTATTTATGGTTCTCCTTGAAGAACCTTGATCTCTTTTATATCTTTTCTTAGCCAATCTCTTATCTCTTTGTCCCATAAGTTTTTTGAATCTTCTTGCAACCATAGCCAATTCTCTATCATCATGACAGGATAATTTGTCTAATTCTTCTTCAAGAATGCTTGTTTTTAAGGCAACGTCTTTTTTCTTTTTTTTTTGCTTCTCTCTTTTCTTCTTCTTCCTCTTCTTTTAGTTTCAGCTCATGAGTGAGAAGAGACTCACAAATTTTATCAAGGGTGATGACATTTAAGTCCTTAGCTTCATGATAGCAGTCATTTTTTGCTTTCAGTTTTGGTAGGCTTCTAAGTAGTCATTTGACAATTTCATGTTTAGGATTTGGTTTGCCTAGTTGATTGAGTTTATTGGTGATGATTGAGCTCATAATTGTGAGCTAAGAGAGCTATTTTGGACTCCTTAACTTGAAAGGTCCTTTCATGGATAATCCTAAGTGTGTCCCACACTTGTTTAGCTATGGTACAGCTTGACACTTTGTTAAACTCAGTGGGAGTTAGGGTGCAATGCAAAGTGTTTATTACCTTAAAGTTTTTCTGAACTTTTTTGGTTTTAGCTTCAGTCCATTCAGCCTTTGGCTTAGGAATCATTTCATTTGTCATTGCATTTCATAATATATTGCCTTCATATAGATTGACATTCTAATGCTCCAATAGGGGTAGTTTGATCCATCAAACAAAGGTAGTTTATTTGTGGATTGTCCCTCAGCAACTATATATTTTTGAAAAGCCATTTGGATCTCCCTTAGGACATTAAGCCTTAAGAATGAGGAATTTAGCTCTGATGTCACTTGTTGGTCCCAAATAAATGTGCTAGAGGGGAGT
>NW_018397265.1:4046872-4118820 GCF_002168275.2 Theobroma umbraticum
TTTTGGCTCTTACTAAATTTGACTTCTAATTGAGGGCAAGTTAAAGTTCAATGATGAGAAGTTAAATGCAAGATGAAGGAATAATCTAACAAAGAATGAAATGAAAAATAAAGTAGGGCAGACAATATACAAAGATTTATAGTGGTTCAGTCAAAGACCTGCATTCACTACCTTGATTGTTCAACCAAGGATTTTTTAAACCAAATCACTATAAACGGTGAAATTCTCAAGCTTCCACCAAGCTTTTACAATGGCTTTTCACAGGCTCAGCCACAACCTTTAACAATGATTTTTTTCGAGATCAACGAAAACCCAAAACTAACTTTTTTAGGCTGAGTTAAAACCTATACACTCAATCAAGCTAACCCAAGCTTGATTAATCCTCTTAAAGTGACTCACACACTGTAAGTAATTGAGGAGAAAAGAAATAAAGAAGTACCTATGGTCACTAACCTGATCTGAATGGTACAAGATGAAGCGCTTAACTCTATTACAAAGATTGGAGTGAAGTGTAGAGAGTATGTAGAGAGTTTTTTCTATTTTTGAGCTCTTTTTGATCTTAGAAGCCTTCAAAACTAATTCATAGCTGTTGGGAATGCCTTTTATACTTGAAAAATCAACTTTGATGGCTGTTAGATAGATTTCAACCGTTGAAAACAGTTTGGAGACAATTCTAGCCGTTAATCTATCTTCTAGCGTTCAATTCAAATTTTCAGACAAAATGCTTTTAGTCGACTAACCTTGCTACTTAGTTAATTAAGTCATCTTTGTCTTTGAATCCAGTTTCTGGCAGTAAGCTCTTAGTCAACTAATAATGCTTCTTAGTCGATTAAGTCATTTTTGTCTCTGAACCTAGTTTTTGCTAGTAAGCTCTTAGTCGACTAATATTGTCTCTTGGTCGACTAAGTGTTCTTTGTTTCACAATTTGCTTGAACCCGCCAACTTCTCTTTTGAGTTTTATCCAACCAACTCCCTTGATTATCTAATTGAGAGGCTTCTTGTTTCATTGCTCAATTGTAGCTCCTTATGATTATGAGTTTTGATATTTACGTTTGAATGATTAATTAATTATTTAACATATATTTTTGTCCTGCACACTCAAGTAGAAGAGTTAGATATAAATAAATGAGAATGTTTTATTATCATCAAAAATTAATGAAGCCAACAAGATTTTATTCAAACTTGTGTTTAACGGCTCAAAGAATCACATTAGCTATAAATAGCTACATTTGAGCTATTTGGAAGCAAGATAAAACCTGAACCAAAGCTTCAAACTCTAGAGAGATCTCCAAGAGCCTATCCTCACTCTTTAGCTTCATTTTAGTCTTCCACCAAGCTACAAAAGTTGAATACTTGTTTTATTTAAGATGAAATTCCTTCAGTCACTACACTCAAGCTTAAAGCTTTAGCACTCAACCTTTGTAGAGGCATTTATAACTTGTTAAAATTTGAACTCCATTGCAAAGGTTCTAGCTTAATCTTGAAAAGTTATTTGTGAAGGTTTATGGTTGAGCCCGTAAAAACCATTGTTGATGGGTTATTACTTGATCCTGTTAAAAAGCAAGAATCTTTTTGCGGATTGTATAAAGGTTATAACTTAATCTCGTGAAAAGTCGATGTAAGTGTTATCTCTTGATCCCGTTAAAAAGTAAGAATCCGTTTAGTGTATTGAAAATTTCTTGGTTGCCAAGGGAGTGAATGTAGGCATAAAACAAGTCGAGTCACTATAAAATCTGTCTTTTTCTACTTTTTCTCATTATTATTCATTGCTTGCATTTGCCTTAGGAAAATAGTTTTACAATGATTTGTTATTTTACACTTAGGAAAATATTTTCACTTTATTATTCATTGTTAGTATTTAACTTACAAAAATATTTTACTTTGGTATGTAATCTTTATGCATCGTAATTTATTGTTGAAAACTTATTTTTGATACTAAAAAATATTTTTGGCTGAAAACGTTTTGACTTTTTTACTTAGTTTTTAAAAAGAATTTTTAAATATCAATTCACCTCTTAGTATATTGTTCTTTGAGACTTTTACACTAACAATTGGTCTCAGAGCTTGGTTTCAAATTTTGTAGGTCTAACTGCTTCTGAGAAGACCATTGTAAAAGCTTAAATCAGCAAATATGGAGGTGACAACAACCATACTTGGTGAAGGGCAATCGATTCAATAGTCACCTCTCTTTGTAGGTAATAATTATCTTTATTGGAAAAAGAAAATAAAAATGTTTATTTAATCTATAGATTTGGATGTATGGAATGTGATATTATATGAACCAAATATTCCATAAAAGTTAGTAGAAGTTAAATTAGTGATTAAACCTAGAGATGAGAAGAGTGATAGAGATAAGAAACTAGTCCAAACAAATTGTAAAGCATGTAATACTTTCTTTGTGCTTTAAGTGCTAGTGAATATAATAAAGTCTTTGTATGTGAAAGTACTAAGCAAATTTGGATACTTTAAAGATCACGTATGAGAGAACTAACTAAGGTAAGGAATCAAAAATTGGATTGCTTATCCATGATTACAAACTTTTTAAGATGAGGGAGAGAGTGAATCAATAAGTGAGGTATTTGAAAGTTTCACAAACATTGTACGAAGCTTGAAGGCTTTAGGGAAAAACTTCCTAAATGCCCAACTAATAAATAAGATCTTATATAGCTTACCCAAAATTGGAAAACCTAAAGTTATGGCTACAGAAGAAGCTAAAAATCTAAATGACTTCAAATTAGAAAAAACTTATAAGATCCCTTCCCACTTTTGAGTTGACACTAAAGTGTGAGAGTGAGAGAGAAGAGTTTAGGAAGGAAGAAGTCAAACAAAAGAAAGTTGCCTTTAAATCCATAAATGAAGAAGAAGAAAGAGTCATAAAAATTGATAGTGAGAGTAAGGCAGACATGGCCATGTTAGCTAGAAAATTCAATAAGTTCATGAATAAAACCTATAGAAATAAAAAGCATACAAAGATAGATGAGCCTGAAGTGGAGCATTAAAATGATAATTTGATATGCCAAGATTACAAAAAGCCCAGAGACACTAAATATGAGTACCCAAGTGTTGTTTAATTTTCTACCCACGTAAGTGTACGTATCAAAAATATAATATAATGATGAGCAGAGTATTGTTTCCATAGGGAATTGTTTTAATTCTTAATTACAAACTACTAAAATTGACACATCCTAATTTTATTCAAATAATAAAAATTGAATTAAAAAGAAAAATCTAATCAAACTTAAAAACTAAAACTAATCTAAATTTTCTTGGCAAATTACTTTATTAGACTTGATTGACTTATAGACCTAAGATTATGATGTCCTTCAATACCTCATCTGATTATTGTCTCTTTCTATTAACCTAGTTTAATGGATTAAGTTGCCAATCAAGAATCCTAAATTATTTACAAGCCTTTGTTGAGTTTTTTATAAAAATATCTCTCCTAATTAATTTATTATATGTCTATGCAAATTAAATTAAAGAAAGATTCATTAAGTTTGTGCTTTAATCCTAGCTACATATGGCTTATAGGTGTATGTCTAGCCTATATGCAAATCAAACCGCTTAATAAACTAAGTGTATTCAATTATATGTTATTTTATTCAACGTCTACCTAAATCTCTTTCATCAAGGTTTAACTTAGGTTTCTAGATCAATCTAATTAGTGATCAAACAATTAGAAGCATAAAGAATAAAATAGAATAAACAACTTAAAACGATTAAACATAAGCAAAAGAGAGATATATAATTCAGACTACGTATTGAGTTTAACCATAACCTCAAATAAATAAATTAGTTCCCTATCAAGTTACACATTATCGTCAAATTAAGTTTAATCATTAAAACCAAAACCAAGATAATAAAATAATAATAAAAAGATAAAATAAACCTAAGAATTGCAATGTTGATCTTCAACTCATCTTGAATCCCTTGATTTCTTCTTAGCTTCAATGAGACTTTTTTTTTTCAATGATGTTTGTGGCTTAATTCTTTGCTTTCAACATGGCGTTTCATGCCTCCAAAAGGTTGCTTTTATAAGGCTTTGAAGTAAGGTCAATTTGGGTGAAGAAAGAAGCAAATTCTATTAGGATTTCCTCATCAAACTATGTGAGTCATCGCTAACCTCCACCAAGGCCACGGCCTTGACCATTTAATTAGTAAAAATTATAATTGCTCTAGGACTGCTACAGTGTTTCAATTTCAGCAAGATTTTTGACTACCTTCTAAGTCAAAATGGGAAAAGTAGTGAACATGAAAGTTGTAGATATTTCTGTAGAGAGAGTTTTGGTCAAAATACCTAGACGTGTGCAGTGGAAATCTGCACCTCAAAATTGCCTCCTTCTTCCATTAAAATTCTTCTTTCAATAAACACCTACAAAAACACAAATAAGTCAATAAAACCTATCTTAAGCACATTAACACAAATTTAAGCACAAAATTAACTAAGATTATATCGACTCACCTAAATTATTTAACATAAAATAATTAGATAAGACATGCTAATTTCTATACATTACTATAAAAACTAAGTCAAATTATTATCAAAGCTAAGACCAGATAACTCTACATCATAGAGTTATCACACCCCCAAATTTAAAATTTTTCTAGCCCTTGAGCAAAACATAGAAAGAAACAAACCTATGAAAAACAACTTAAATGGTGAAGACAAAATAAATAAAGCACTACTAGAAATAGAGTACACTAACTCAATGATTTCTCATAATTTCCTCATAACTATGTCTATCAATTTTTAACTTAAGGAAAACAGAGGAGGGTAAGAATAAGAGTGTGAGATGGAGACTGATAATAGGGGCTGCAATATTGACCTTATGAGGAGCACGAAATGAGGCTATGTTTGAAAGAAAAAAAAAGTGGAAAATGAATGATCTTGTAGTCAGATTTGACAATTCATGTTTTCGTATCTTAATCGTATCGACACAATTAAGACACGAAATATGATAAAACTAAACCCAAACATAATACGAATAATTATTCGTGTCAACATTTAAAATTACGTATATAAATATATTTAGTAACTGTGTAACATAATACAACACGACTAGCACGTTTATTAAATGTATTAAGATTTTTTGTATGACATGATACGATTAATAAACATGATTAAACATAATTTTTTTCTTAATACGATTAACACATTTAGCTCTCTCACAACTTGGACAGTGGAATGTGATGCCAAGATTGTTCAGGTGTCCTTTGCAGCAAAATAGATTCAAGTGGGCTTGTATCACTTCCAATGAAAGGTTGTTCATGTTGGTTCTTATCACAATCATACAGCTTGAAATTTACAACTCCTGTTTTCGGTTTGTTTGAAGTGAGACCTATTGTGAATCTCCTTCTTTTATTAATCAATGCTTTAATACGTCTAAGCAATGTGAATCGGTCGATTGTTGCAAGTTTGCTTATGGTAGCTCCTATGAGTTTTTGTGCTATTTGTCTGAATGCTATGGCTTACATCTGTCCTGAATGATCTTTTAGCTTCAACTGTAAAGAGCATTTAGAAAGAAGATAAAATGCAGAAAAGTGTATATAAAAGTATAAAACCAAAACTGTAGACATATTTTTCATGATCAATATATTTATTTATGAATATATAGTTGTCGAAACGAAGCCTAAACTGTCAACTCGAATGTGAAATTTATGGATGGAAAGGTTGTTAGCATGATATGGTCACTTGTGTGTTCAAGTTATTAGAAAGTTTAAAGCATTCACAGAATTAAATTGACATTTAAATTGTTTTAACTGTCATTACAATAAGGTGAATAGCTTCAACACAAAGCATGGCATTGAAAATTTATAAAATTATGATTAGGTTAATGTACTGACATTGGGATTGGTGTTTTTTCTTCATGATTTGCGCACCAACATTTTCCAACACAGAAGCGCAAGGCAACGCCACATTCATTGCGTGCATTGTAATACCAATCGTTGGAAGTATTAATGCCAATAATAGCAGCTTTCAATTTGAATTTTGTTTGCTAGAACATGAAGGAATTATGAGGATATTTATTAACAAAAAAGTTTGTTCCAGATGCAGTAATTAAATGTTTTTCAACCTAGATTGTGTTTAGGTCAATCCCTATTATCTCCACAATGCTTGATTTTTTGGCTTGCCTATCACCAGCAAGTGATTGGCTGGTGTCTACACCCATGCAAACAATTTCCACAGTAAATGGTTCATTCTCACACCTGCAATTTATATTTTAATTTACTATCTTTTTTTTTTTTTGCATAGAATTGAAAGTATTTTAATGAGTACATAGTACCTTTGTTTGAAAGTTGTAGTTTCTGGAATGTTTAAATCTATATAAACATTGTATCTACAATATAATGAAATCGCAGCTATAATCTTTTAGGTCAATGGTTTTGAAGATCAACAATTTATATTACCTGTTGAAAACGAAAAGTGAGTTGCGTGTTGTAACAAACTTACTCTTGTATTTTTTCACTATGGTTCCAGCCAAGATGAGAATGGGATTTATCATATGATTTAAAAGCTGATCTTTATCTATTTCTTGTGCTTTGTCTACATATAAAACAACTTTCAGCTTGTTCCCACTATTAATAGTAGATATAAATATTAATATTGTTTAATATTTATTGCAGGCAAGCATGAGCAGAAAAAGTTGTATTCATTTTTTATCAAGATCTTCAATGAAAATGTCTCATTTTTTGCATTACGTATTCTGTTGTTCAGTCGAACCTTCTTACTGGTGGTGATGGATTTGAGAGCTCTAATGAAATCTGGTGGTAGAATAAGTAGTTAGTAATATGATATGTAATATTCGTTATTAATTAAATGTAAATTTAAAAACATATTTTGTTTGATGATAATAAAACTAACAAGTAGGTGGATTGGAAATATATGAATGAAAATTATCAGAATGTTGTTGTGATGTTATTTACCTATTAAAATGGCATCATGACAAGCCCTATCGGTAAGTTGTTCAATGGTTGCAAAAGTGTAGTGTGCTAGATAGGGGGTCAGATCGTTTCAATTTGTTCAATCTCAGTATTTCTTGTGAACATTTTCAGCAATTCTAAGGAAATTGCATTGAAACAGTTTTTTCTCTTAACTACTTGAAATTTTTTGATCCAATAGAGTCTATTTTCCTTGAATTTACATTCAAATAGGCATCCATCTCCAGCCCTTATCATATAGTGCATTGCAATTTTCTATATAATGAAAGAGAAATGAGGTTAATATATTAAAAGATAGGAAAATAAAATGTAAGGAATAATAAAATATAATTGGAGTTAATTGTTTATGTTTATTTGGATTTGACCATGTATGATTAGATTTGTAGATACTTTTGGTATGATTGTATATGTAAATTTTGTCTGAGAGACTTTATATAAATTATTTCTAATTTATGTCTTATATACTTTATATATAAAATTTATCTTGAAATTGTGTCAGAAATGTTTAACCAATGTTTTTTGAATATAGAGTTGTGTACTTGTGCATTTGTAACTAAAAAGTCTAGACTGACCAGTGTATTTGGTCGAGATGTGTCAAGGGACTCCCAAACTCTTAACAATTCTGACTTTGATAGAAGTGTGGTTGGGCAAGTCTCGATCACCCATTTTTAACCTGCATGCAATAGTGGAGGATGAAAAATTATCACTGCAGCATGAGAGAAATTTGGGAAAAAATTTGATTCAAAACAGTAGAATGATAATCAATTATTTATAAACAATCGTTGGAACCAAAAGCAAATATAATAGCCAAAACACCCTTAACTTGATAAAACATGTAGCCCCCAGCTATATAGAAATCAAACTGAATAGCCTAGAAAAACATCCATAAAAGGTAGCAGACTCACATTTTAAAATAGTATCATTATAGTTCTTTTGCATCATAACCAAAATAACTCTAGAAAGCTCATAAATATATACAACAGCAACTCAGCCATTTATGCAACCAGCAACACCAAAAAAATAAAGCAAATAACAGCAAAGGCAAACCAACAACAATGCAAGAAACAATGGGAAAGGACAAAGAAGGATAAAACTAAAAGCAACAATGATAAGAACTTAGTTTAAATGTGTACAGTATGCATAATTAAATACTATAAAAGAATATGAAATTAATTTAAATGTGAGTTAGAGTTAATATGGTGCACAAAACATATAATAATATTAGCAAATGTTATGAAACTATATGGTAGATTTAAATACATTGGTGAATGATGTAAAATAGAACATAAAGTATTTGGAAAGGGTAAGATAAAAACATATTTATACTCACATTTAAAAAGAATATAAACTTGTATTTAAGTTATCTATTATCTCCTTGTAAATTATGTTTTTTTGTTTGATTGGTCAATTGTCCATTATCAGTTGTGACTAAGATCTTTAATCCATTTTTAGATTTCACCCTGAAAAGTGCTACATATAATTGTCCATGACTAAAAACAAGTTTTGACAAGTATAAACCAATCTTTTCAAGTGTTTGGTCTTAGCTTTTGTTGATTGTTATACCATAACATAATGTAATTGAAAAGTGTTTTCTATTAAAAACAAAAGGCCATTGACGATGCTTGATTGTCAAAACCATTTATGGTACAAAACTTTATTGTTTGCTTGCGCACCAGATATAATTTCGCCTTCAATGATATTGGGAGCTAAGTTATCAACCTAGCACCATTACATAAGCCTGAATTCTAGTTAATATTCCTAAATAACATTATGACATAACCTATTGTTAAATGTAGTGCATGATCTGTTAAACTGAGAAATTTGAGTATATTTAAAAATTCTATTAGATAAAGTAATTGATAATATGATATTTGGTGTGTTGCTTGTGTAATTGTGTCAATACTATATCATGCATGATCCTTGAACAGGATCTCATTACTTAAAAAGTAAGGAATCACTAATAATAATCAATACAATCAAATATCATTAACCATTTTTTTATTGAATAGCAAATTGTTAGTATTTTATATAAAATAATTTTAAATTTGTCAACGTCTTTTAATTTACCTACTTTTATATTTTTATATGAATGATTTATAAAAGGAAATTATTTTTTATTGTATTAAAATCAAAATTGAAGCGTCTAAACATTTAATTCATGGGTTAGTGTATGATCTTTTATTTAAAAAATAGGCTTTTTATATACTTAAAGAGTAGAGTTTCAATACCCTTTTCCCTAATAAAAATAAAAATCAAAATTGAAAGACATACCTTGATAAATAAAATTGAATTAGACTATCGTCCAAATCAAACTCGAAATTTATGAACTTAAACTCAAACTTGAAATGATCCGAACCTCAAACTCAAACAATCGAAATTCGTGTTTTCTCTTTCTGTGCACAGTAGGTCTTGTTCATCTGGCTTCTTTTTTATTCTCCCGGCAGCGTTCTTTCATTGCTGTAATCAGGTTGCGGTCAGGTGGTGGTGTTATGTTTTAGCGTTAATATTGACCTCATCGCAATCTGTTTTGAGTCTAAGTTGTGTGTTCTTGCGTCTTGTTGCGTCTGGCTTGATCCTGTCTTGCTCAGGCAGCTTTTGTAAAATTACTCTTCCATATATGAAATGCACTGATAATTTTTTAACAAATAAATAAATAAAAGAAATATAGAAAAAAAACAAAACAAAGAAGTTGAAGAATGAAACAAGCCATGAAAATGGTCAAAGATATAGACGTGCAAAATTATTGATCCAATGACATGTGCAACTGTTCCCGTTTCTTGCTCTGCATGTGAAAACGTGATAAGTTGATTTATTGTCCTGCCTTTTTGTTATCGTATTTATACAATCCTTTTGTCATTCCAAAGGCTTGGAGTAGTTTACGGTCGTTTGAGTACTGCTCCTTTATATGTCTTTGGTTCAATCCCTCCAAAGGATTTCAAATCAGAAGAAAGTGTCTATGAATACTTCTCCTTTATCTTTTGGACTTTGACCATTGTTTCGTTAGTGAAGTATGCCTTCATAGTACTGAAAGCTGATGATGATGGAGAGGGTAATGAGCTGAGTCACTTTTTAAACTAAAATGGTAGTGTTGATAGGATCGCAAAATGAATTTACCTTTGAACAATATTTCGTAGGTGGTACTTTTGCTTTGGACTCGTTATTGTGTAGGCATGCAAAAGTTGGCCTGCTCCCCAATGATAAAAAGTGCTAATGACGTTATGCATTATGAGGCGGGAAGTCCTTTCAGGACCAAGGTGGAATCAAGAGCCCGAAGGGCTATTGCGAAGCATAAGTGTAGTCACTACTTGATGCTGTTCTTGGCACTGTTTGGTTCTTGCATGATAATAGGCGATGCAGTGCTTGCTCCAGCTATTTCTGGTTTGACAAACCTGACCAAATTCTCAATTTTTGGGATAGTGCTTTTCTTATGGGTGATCTCATTCAACTTGAACAGTTTGTTCAATTTTATATTTCCCTTTTTTGTTTTCTTTTACCAGTTTTATCAGCTTCATCAGGCCTTCAACGATCATTACCATATATCAAATGTAAGAGCCAGTAGTAAGATCACAAATGCAAAAAGTTCAATCATAATGTGCCAACCATTCATCAATCTTTGGCTAATAACTTGCTGTGCTGTGATTTTTACAGTTTCCTCTTCCCATGAAACAGACGAGTCCATGTCTAAAAAGTTAAAGAAATGTAAGTGCTATGAAACTCAATTTCTTTGCATTGGATATTTCATATAATTTTCTTTGTTTATATATATATATATATATACATATATATATTGTTGTTTCATTCTTTGGTTCTTTTTCCAAATGACATGTTCCTAATTCTGTACACAATCTAAACTTATCCCTTTTTCTGAGGATGAATTTATCAAGATTCCATTTTCAGGATTGCATGTCCATTTTTGGCTTGTAAGAACTATACAGTTTACCTCTAGGTTTTCAACAAAAAATTGATTTATCTGTTGCTGATTTGCCCAATCTCTTGGCCTCTTAATTTGTTTCAGATGTGTCTGTGCCTTGCGCTTGTGCCATATTGGTCTGCCTTTTCACAATGCAACACTATGGGAGCCATAAAATTGGGTTCATATTTGCTCCAATAGTCATTCTATGGCTCTTGCTTATCGGTGGAGTGGGTATATATAACATTGTGCACTGCGATCCAAAAATCATATGTGCAATCTCCCAACATACATGTACAAGTTTGTAAAAAATACTAGCGTGGAGAGTTGGAGGGCATTGGGAAGTGTCATTCTCTGTGTAGCAGGTTATTTAAGCTGAAGTTCAAGTAAATTCCAGTTGATCGCTCATATTCTGATTCCTAATGAGCATAACATGATGGTTTGTGATACTACTAGTTTTCAAACTACATAAGCATTGTACATTTAGCAGGATCAGAGGCAAAGTTTGCTGATCTGGGTCATTTCTCGATGAAATCAATCAAGGCAATTAATCTTGGTGGCATTTTGGCACTGCTATGCATCATGCAAATTTAGATTGACAACATTTTCTTGTCTCTGTTGCAGATGATATTTATCAGCTTGATCTACCCATTTCTTATTTTATGTTATGCGGGTCAAGCAGCATTCATCTCCCATACACTCTCCCCAAAGAACTACTCTGATGTTCCCGAAGATTATAATCATCTTTATAAATCTGTACCTGGTAACTTGTTCACCTGCTTTCTACTTTGTGCTTGTTGGATGCTTTA
Organism: Theobroma umbraticum; assembly: GCF_002168275.2. Lineage (NCBI taxonomy): Eukaryota > Viridiplantae > Streptophyta > Magnoliopsida > Malvales > Malvaceae > Theobroma > Theobroma umbraticum. The sequence goes on from NW_018397265.1 coordinate 4,058,531, forward strand.
AATTGACGCTTTCATTGCTAACTAAAGAATGGATGGCATTGCAGAACATGTTCACCATGTCTTCATAATTTTATCTCTACTTGCTTCTGCTACTGGAAGCCAGGCGACCATAACAGCTTGTTTTTCCATTATAAGCCAGTGCCATGCACTTGGTTGTTTCCCCAGAGTCAAAGTTATTCATACATCGAGTAAGATACATGGGCAGGTTTATATTCCAGATGTCAACTGGATACTAATGGTTCTTAGCATTGGTGTTACTATAGGTTTCCATGACACTGTTCGAATTGGAAATGCATCAAGTAACTCTGCTAAACGTCATCCTCTTTCTCTATAACATTCTTGAGATATAAACAGTACTAGGAAAATTGTATAGAGTATGAATGGTTTGTACATATAAAGAATAGTTGAGTGCTAAGAGTAGGAAAAGTGTATTGATTGAAATTTATCCCATATTTGTATCAAGTTTGTGATACTGCGCTATTAGTAAATTAGTAGCACTTCATTGAATAAAAAAAAAAACAAATAATAAATGCTTCGAGGAAGCCTGATGTTTGAATGGTATAGTTCTTTTAGATCTAATAAACATTGGTTTATTTCTTGCAGGTATGGCTTTAGTCTCTGGCATGCTTGTAACAACTTGTCTAATGTCACTTGTGATTGTTCTGTTCTGGGAAAAGAGTTTGCTGATATCTGCTTGCTTTTAATGTTCTTTGGCTCCATTGAGGCCATGTATCTATCATCCAGCATGTTAAATTTTCACAAGGGAGCTTGGTACCTAGTTGTTCTTTTGGTCCTGTCCATGACTGTCATGGTTGCATGGCATTATGGAACAATGAAGAAAAACGAGTTTGACTTAGAAAACAAGCTGTCCATGGAATGGCTTACAAATCTTAGCCCAGGTCTTGGAGTTTCCAGGGTACCTGGAATTGGCTTTATATACACAGACATAGTGACAGGAATCCCAGCTTTTTTCTCCCATTTCATCACAAACCTCCCTGCCTTTTATCAAGTGCTGATTTTTGTGTCCTTCAAGTCTCTACCAGTTCCTTTTGTTTCCCCAGATAGGTGGTATCTTATCGGCAGAGTTGGACCTAGAGAATATAAAATCTACCGATGCATTGTACGGTATGGATATTGTGATCATATCAGGGACACAGACGACTTTGAGGAACAGATCATTGGCTCGATTGGAGAGTTTATTTCATTGGAAGAGCATGATTTTGAGTCCTTGATGTCGCCTGAGGGAAGAATGATTGTTGTTGGAAGACATTTGCCCGAAGAGAGTGCTCTAATGTCCTTACACGATACCTGCCTAAGTATGTGAGGCGCAGGCTCAGCCAATGCAGAACCTCAGATGAATGTGACGAGTCCAGTGCATGATGCAGATAACGAAGGCAAGAGGACAAAGAAGGTTCAGTTTATGCTGCCTACTACTAGTCCAAAAATGCGTGTGCTTGTGAGGGAGGAGCTACAAGAATTAATTGACGCCAGGGAGAGCGGCACTGCATATTTCTTGGGCCAGTCACATTTAGCAGTACGCAATGGCTCAAACTTACTCAAGCAATTCCTCATCATGACCTATGTTTTCTTTGACAAAAATTGTAGAGAGCCCCATGTGGCATTAAACATTCCTCATCCAGCTTTTGTGGAGGTCGGTATGGTCTGCACTATATAATTGTAGAGTCTGATGTCTGTGCATCAAGAGAAAAATAATAGTATAAAATAAACCTACTTGAGCTTATTGCTCATATTTGTATGTGCCAAATAAATGGGGAAAAATAACAAGAATGGTTAATTAACAAAAAAGCTCTTGAATAAATAATTTTTCAACTGATTCTTTGAATTTTCATTATATCTAAAAAAAGCTCTTATGTTTTAATTTGTATATAAAAAAAACTGATATTTTTTTATTATATCCACATAAACTCTTAATCCGTAATAGAAAATTAAGGATGGTCAAATTTAATAGCAATTGGTATTTTATGTTCACATGGTATGTGATACATGACATGATTAAATGATATTTTCTATGAAAGAAAAGTTGCTATGTACCAAGCATCATGACAAAAAGGCGAGGACATGAAACCCCTAACTTTTATAAGAGGATAGTTGGGTGAATCCTTAAGTGAGCTTTTAACATCTATTATGCATGATTTCGTTTATTGGTTATAATCCCTTCCACATATCCTTCTATCCTTTATAGTTGTCACCTTAGTTGATTGTCAATGTTGAAATAAAAAAAAATGGTAGTAATGGTTTCTTTAGTATTGATATAACTTAGAATTATTTTTTCTTAATTTTTGAAGTATGTTTGCTATAATATATGAGAGCCAAAATTTCATTTTAGTCAAACTTTTTCGATTTTGTTCTTGAAACCAAAATTTAAATTTTGATTTTTTTTAAATTTTTATTGAATCCAACTAGGAGGTGTTTGCTTATTTGCATTTACTTAAATGGTATTAAATGTAAATAAGCTTAACAGGCTTTTCTATGCATCTTAGAACCAAGGTATCGAGACTTAACTATGAAGTATCAATACCTTATACTTTGGAAGAATGAAGCCTTGAAACTTTAATTAAAGGTCTCGAGACTTGCTACCCAGAAACATTGGTATCAAGACTTTCACAAGAAGTCTCGAGACTCAGGTAAAATACTGCTCCTAAACAAAATTGGTTTCAAAAGTATCGAGATCTAGGTTCAAAGTATCCATTCATAAGCATTAGACTTCAAAATAATAAAAGGTTAAACTTGTTAATTCACTTTTCTAACTATAAATACATCACATATTTCAAAACCTAATCATTTTTCGTGAATACTCAGCCACTAGCCCATTCTATTAGCTCTCTCAACTCTCTCAACCTTCCTTCAAGCTTCAAATTCATTTTTCTTTAAGAGCAACTTGATTTCCAGCCATTAAACTTGTTTTCCAACATTTTTTTAGGTAAGGGAATGAATTTTCAACATTTAAGTTGCAGGTTTTACTCCAAATTTTTTGTTAAATCTTAAAGTTGTGGTTTTTAACTTCTAATGTTAGGTTCAAGCATTGTCCAATATAGTGGGCTCACCAACGTAATGTTACCCTTAATAAAAATAAGTTTTAGAGACAAGACTATAGTTAAAATATAAACAACAAATTTAAATAAAGATAGAAGAAGTTTGGTTGAAAATTTATAATCAAGGTTTGGTTAGAATACAAGTTATGATGCTAGGAGCAATATCTATACTCGTTTACATGTTGCTAGGAACAATAGAAAAGATTAGTGATTTTGGAAAAACTAAGTACTCATCAAAAGCTGAGAAAAGGTTTGATACACTCCAAAAAGGTGAGTGGATACACCACTTTCAAATTATTTAAATTTGTAAAGCTAAAAACAGGATTTGATGAGTTATTTAGTTGACATGATTTCTATTACTACTTTTAAAGGTGAAAAATATGTTTGTGATTGAACCCATGTTTTGAAAAAGTTTTCAAAATCAAACCGCCACTTCGATAAAATATGCATGAATTGTGTGAAATATGATATGCTACAATGTATGTGATGCTGTTTCCACATAGTATATGAGATAAGAATGAGCACATGATATATACTATGTTGCAATGTACGTGATAAGGATTCGTATACCATACAAGATAAAAATGAGCACATGATGTATGTTATGTTGCAATGTACGTGAAGAGGATTCTACATACCATACGAGATAATAATGAGCACATGATGTGTGCTATGTTACAATGTATGTGATAATGATTCCACATACTGTATGAGATGAGTACGAGTACATGTTTAAGATGTCATATACAGGACATATGCTGAATAAGATTGATGAATTATACAATGACTATGTAATGATTGATAGACTGGAATAATTTGAAAGGTTGCCAAAGTTAATGAAGGTTATACCATTGACAACTACGAGCACCAAGGTAACAAGGGCTATACCATTACTATTTCTTTGTGAAAACGGAAGTGAGGTAGTGATTCCATTCCTAAGTGTGCTACACTTTACTAGGTTAATGAGGGTCATACCATTCGCAAATCCTAGGGCAATGGGGGACATACCATGATTAATATTATGTCTTAAAGGAGATGGACATTTTCATAGTCATTAGCTAGTCCTTAGCTTGTTCGTTGACTTGATTAATTTATAAGTTGCTTAGTTATTTAAATGCATGTTAAGTTAAAGATGCTTAGAATGAGGTTTCTTAGCCAATTATGGACGAAAACTAAGATGTAAGACTGATCTTAAGTTTAGGAGTTATATGAGATTGATAAGAATTGAAAATAGCCCAAATTCTAGGTTTATATGAATGAAGTATCAAGACATAAAGAAGAAGTCTTGATACCTATGAAACAAAATGCCATAAAATCCTTCCACGAAGGAAGTCTTGAAACCCTTAAAGAGGGTATTGAGACCTCACCCATAAGTCTCACTACCTCCCTTATAAGTATTGAGAATTAGGTACAAAGTGAGAAAGTTAGCCCTTTTTGATGTGTTGTAAATTGTCTTGCACTCAAACTTGTTTCCAATGGTTTATTGTGTTTGAAAAGTATTCCAAGACTTGATTTGATTCTATATTCAATGATTTAAAGGTTTTATGTTCAATTCAAATGATTTTTAAGGTATACTTAAAGGCATAATTCATACTCACTTTCAAAGAATTAATGAACAAGCATAAATGCATGATTATTTAAAGGTTATATTTGTACAAAAGCTCTAACCCCTTGATTTGTTCCTTTCCCATATTCATTCATGGAGTTTTTGTAACTCACATATTAGTTTCTCATTTTTTGTTACAGATCAATGATATTTTTCTAGCAACTAGTGTGACAGAAATGTGATCCATTCTTTTTTTAACAAGTGATCTAGCAACCACTTGTAGCCTAAAGGTCGTATCATGTTCTGTTAACAGGTCAATCTTTATTTAAGTATATATTATGAATATTGAACATGTTATGGTGTTGTAGCCTTACATGGCATTGTGCATATTTTATTAAATTATGTTTTCATGGTCAAAGGCCCAGTTAAGCATCGAAGTGTAAATACATGTTTAATGAGATGATTTTAAACTACGTTTTGAAATTATATGATACAAGAATGTGAGCGTTTCCACACGTTATGAGGCAACATTCATGATGATGTGATGGCATCTTTCTACAGTTTATATGATATATCAATGCATGTTTAATGATTATTATGAATGTTCAGTTTATGTATGAATGTAAGAGGCTTGCTTGAGGCTAATAGGCTATATCCGTCTAGGTCCATGTGCCAATCATAGACCCCCCAAAACAAGTCATAACAAATAACTATAGTGAGATAGCCACCATTTTCGTCACCAATCTACCACAACAAATAAACCCTAAATGGCTACACACAATATATGTTTGACATGTCAACAAAGTGGATTTATTCATTTCACGTAAAAAGACAAACAAAATGAAGGTTTTTGTTTCTTGTGTTTCAGCGCCATGACCGATGCTCAAAAAGCCATTAAAACCTTTATGGAATTTGGTTTTTCAACCAAAAGCTCAAAGCTTTCCTCGCTAAACATCATCAAAGGGAAGCTTTCTAGTGTAAGAAAGGTAATCGGATGGCAACTAATCAATAAGCTAAAATAGCAAAAGTCAAACAGAAAGGTCAATTCTATTCCTTATCGCTCTGAACAAAACAATCATGGTGGACAACAACAAAAGGTCTTACCTTTAGGCTCTTATTGATGTTGATGTTACTATAGAGTTTGACAATGACACTCCTCTACCAGCATCGTCAGACATTAAAAGCCATAAACTTTGCAACGACCTAATTGAAAGTGAGAATCGTCCTTGGCTAAAGAAGCATTTGATAGGTGATGGTCGTAATTCCTCAAAGCTAGAAGACATTTGTTGACAAGCTTAAACAAAAGGGTCATGAGAAAGTTAATGTCAGAAGGCTATTAGGGTTCCATTTTTAATTCGCTTTCGATGATGAATCATCATGCTTACATGGGGAAAAGGATAGATGGACATGGCTAGCAAAATGTTCAAACAAAGCAAGCCTTGGAGTCTTAGCTTCAACACTATCTCTTGAAAAGCTTGGCTTTCATGCTTTAGGGTTCTCTTACATGCTTAAATTAGGCAAATTGTCAAAAATATTGTTGACTTATAGGGTGAGCTTGTTGGTATAAGGGAAAAAATGTTGAAGCAGAGGGCTTTTGAGAGAACAACCATATCGGTAACCACTAAGTCCAAGAACAAAATAGAAAACCTAATCCATTTGGCAATCGACAACTACGTTTTCAAGTAAATATTCAAGAAGTCGATCCAAATTGCTTTCTTGAATCACCAAAATGTTTAAATTGGAAAGATTGGTCCATGTTGTCATCTACTGACTTGCTTATTCTTGGTGAACCACATGTCGACAAAAGTGACATGCATGGTGAACTTCCATACCTATTGCAAAAGAAAAGCCCACCATTCCATTGGACAAAGGTGAAAGAATATCTTAGGTTTATGAGCCCATTAATCCTATTTTTGACTTCATAGATTCGGACTCATCAAGAATAGAGGAGCTTACCATATATTTATGAAGTTAGGCCATCCAATGGTCACTCAAGCCTAATGCCCAAGTTAGCATAAGGCTCAAGGCCTACCAAAGCACGCATCAATTTACAAGATCATTGTAAGGCCTAAAGCACACCTCATGATAAGCCCTCAACCATTGGGCTACACGAAAACCCAAATTTAATGGAGTCAAGTCCCATAATGCCATGAACCTCTAATTCCCAACAACTAAATGTCTAAGCACTTAGAGAGCAAAATATTAAAGCAAACAACCTAATGAAGTCGTAACCCATGATGGGACAAGCACTTAACACGCAGACCATGTAACTAAAACACAAACTCTTTAACGTGCACAGCTCGATATCCAACTCATGGACCTAAAGGTCTTAAATCACCATGAGGGGAACCCACATGATTAAATAAGAAGTGGCGATGAGGTAAACCAACAAGAAGTTCATGAAAAGGAATGCACTCTAGTCGAAGAGTTTCATAAGATTTTCCAGTCCAAGGTGTCAAACAAAAATATAAGAGATTAAAGAAGAAGGGTATTCCAAGCTCATCTTAGAGATTTCTACCATTAAACCCTGTGAGTTTAATGGTTGAAGGGGTATCTGATGATGATATTTCAAATTGCAATGATTTAATTTAGCGTGAAGCTCAAGACATTTAGAGTATAAACATAAGTTTTAGTTCACCCTTAATTGTCCAAAGGAATTAATTCAATCCAAAGTTGTAAAGATTGAAAACAAATGCCATGAGAGAAAATAGAGCAGACTTGAAAGCTTGGAAAGAAGGGGTCGAAAGAAAAAATAATTCCTTGTCATAGGGAGTTACGGGTCATAAGCTAAATTTTCTTGGCATTTTTTGCAAGTTGCTTTCTTTGTTGGGCCTTAATCCATGACACTATTACAACCTCTCTTTCCTTTAGTTGACATGGCTGTTTGATTTTCATTTAATTTTGGTGAACAATTTCAAATTATCTTTGTTGGTAGTTTCGGCATTGGTGAATTTCTCAATTTGCTTTTTGTAGCATCAATTTCTTTTATTTCATGGTGTTATATATTTCAATTGAAGTTATTCTTGACATCTATTGATGCCACAGATTGTATGATTACTAGCTATGTTTGCACATGCATTAACTTGTTATATTTTTTATTAATGGGGTTTTTTTTTCCAAAGTTGGAATTGGTTTCTAAGTGCTAATTTAATGCTCCAATGTTAAGCGTTGAGTGCACATGATTGTTAAGTAACAACTCAAATTTTACGTTTGGTAGGATACCTTGTTTCTTGTGGCATCATAATCTCTTAAGTTGTAGCACACAAATGTAAAGAGTCAACATCAATGAAGCATGAGGTGATGGTTAGTATTTGGTGGTAGTTCGAGGTGTTCATATGACGTTGACTAACTAATTGTGATTGTCTCTTTCTATCTGCCTGAGGGGTTTGGTTGGCTACACATGTTTATTTTGATCAAGGATCTTTATTGGTTATTTGCATTGTTTCTTCCTATCTACCCATGGGCTTTAGTTGGTTGTGGAGGTTGAAATTACCACATGTTTCCAATTATCATGTAACAGCCTCTTTGTGTTTTGTTCACAGCTGATTGGGATTTATTAGCAATTTCGACACTTGGTTACAATGTTTTTTTGCATGCTTATGATGGTGTCACCTTCATATAATAGTCGAGTATATGGTTGGTTATGCTTGGTATTAATGTAGGCAATTGATAGTTGTTAATGGTGTTGTTTTGGCTTGGTTACTTTGCTTTGTTTATGATGTTGCTCTGTCTTTCTTGTCATGTAGATATTGTTTATCATTGTACTATTGTTGGCATTGTTTTGTTTTAATGGTGATGTTGTAATGTTATCATTGTAATAATAGTGTAGCAACAAATGCTGATACTTGATATATGGTATTAACGGATCTTGTTCTCCACCCAGTAACTCATTAAGAGCTAAGCATTTGTTCTATGTAAGATCTAGCTATGGGTCTTGACTTAGAGGTCGATTTTGACTGTTTCTGGCTTGTTGGATACTTAATGAAATGAATTATATTTTGACTAAGCAAAAAAGAAAAATGACATGGTCACATGGTAGTTGAGGAGGAATTTTTCTCATTTCCCATTTCACACTTGCAATATGGCATATGGCATGCATTGATGTCTTGGTCACCCTAGTTGTCTTGCAATCATGTCATCAAACTATATGGATAAAATATATGAGTTTCTGGCAACAATAAAATTATAAGAGTTCAGTTGCATAAACTGATATAATTCAAAAACTTTTTTTATTATTTAAGCCATGAGAAAAAGAATTGCTTCACTTCAATTCACAAAATTTAGTAGGGATAATGAATCAAACTAGAGGTGTTCTACCTACAAACCTCACAGTGGGGAGTAAGACATCTTTATCAGCTTTTTTTGTAGTAAATTCTTCCTTTACGTACACTAGCTTGCTAGGTAGCAATTAAATCCATTCAAACAAATGCGTTCCTTCCTCACTTCACTAGCTATTGATCTTTTGGAAGTAAAAGAAGATAGAAACCATTTTTGGAAAATTCTCACAAGGTACAAACCAGATATTATGATAAAGGAAAAGGGGCCATCAATTTTTTTGGAAAAGATGAATATGGCAAACTAAAAGCTATCACTATTCTTCAAGATAGATAGAAGTGCTTCAATTAGATATCAACTTCAGATTCTTTTATAGCAAAAGCTAAATTTGACTCATAAGCAATGACAGATCTAGGATTTTTCATAAAAGGTGACTAAAGGGTACTCATATAAGGCCAACAAAATTATATATCTCAAATTTTATACATATAATAAAAAAAAATTAAAAACACCACCCCCACCATCCACCTTCTATCTACCTCTACTCATAAGTTAGTTGAACAAATGTTGTTCCAACAGAAGGTAAGTGCTTGTTGCTAGCGATCAAAATGTAGTTTCTAGTTGATTAGTTTTTTGTTTAATTCATTTCATTATGCAATCTAGTGAGCTTTCTGTCTAACAAAACGAGGAGGCAATGATTAAACATAAATTGTACCAATTGTAGCATGACTTACATGTGGCATTTGATGAGAAACTTAAAGGTCCAAGTTCCTACCATGTGTTAAAAATTTAGTTATTCATGTAGCTAGAAACATGTTAAAAAAAATATATACCAAGTTAATAGAAATTCACTTGGTTGCAAAATTTGATCAAAAGCCGATGTGGCACGGTGGATGACAGGATGAGGTTTTTAAAATCTTGCAACTGCCTTTATGATTCAACTGGTTAGTTTTGAGAATCAAAAGAGGTGGAAAATAGAATGTTTGGTCAAGACAAGAATGACTAGAAGGTGATTGGAGTTCTCATAGCTTAACATCTACCCAAATTTATCTCCTTAAAAATCAATTGCTAATGGTTAGTAGATGTAGCCTTTTCCCCAAGTTTAGCTAGATTTTAGGACAATTTTAGAATATACTAGAGATAAACCCATGCGTTGCACACGGCTGGTAATAGGCTTGTTTAAGTAGTTGCTTTTATCATTTTTTTTTATTTTTAAAATTTTTGGTGGGTAAGGAATAATGGTTGCTACTGCAATTAAAATCACATATACAAATTGTTAAAGGTGTGATGTGAAAATGTAAATCAATATCATTAATTAAGTGTAATTTTATACATTTATTGTAAGCTTAGAAACAAAAGTTAATGCCTGTAAACAAAATGCAGCATAAGGCTTTGGCTGAGTTTCACAAAATATAGATATGCTCACCGCTTGTTAAGGTTGGATTTGATTAAGTTTTTATGCCATGCTGTTACAAAATATATGCACTATGATTAACCTAATCCTTGATTGTATTGCCAACACTCTAAAAACATACAAAAAATAAAGTGAAAGTGTGCAAGGAAACATGTAGCCTCAAAACAAAAACATGAGGAGTTCAAACATGTAGCTGGCTAACAAATTTCAGTGTGTCTCTTCAACAGTAGATTCACAAAAAGTTTCAACTTCAACCGTGCTTCTGCATGTGAAAGGGTCAGTTTGGAGTGTCTCTTATTTTGAAATAAAAGAGCATAAGTATGCAATGACATAAACTAAACTTTATTTTGTATTTTTTTTGGTGGGCAATTCTTCTCCCTAGCTAGTGCTAAGATGGTTTTAAGATGTGCTTTACAAAGAAAAGTTTTCTAGCCACCTATGTGCTATTACTAATGGCAGAGGTTGCTCTTTTGGTTACTGAATTGTTGATGGAGGTGTTGATGATCCAGAGATGCTGCTAAAACTTAGAGTGGTGGGTTCTTTGTTTGTTATCTCATCACAATCGAACATCTTATAGTTTACCATTCTTGTCACCATTCCTCTAGAGGTGGGACCTATTATAAAAGTTCTTGCTAGGTTGATCAAACCCTTAATAGATCCAGGTAATGTCATGTGATGGATATTCTTGACAGCTACAAGTTTCGTGATAGTCGTTCCCACCAATTTCTCTACTGGCCAACCAAATGCCATAATCCCATTTGTACTGTATCATCTTTCAAAATGAGTTTTATGCAATATCTATATGAAATTCAATGTTTAATCATTTTGCAGACAATGTTCAGACAGATAATATATGGAAAACAACTATTATTGAAATTGCTAATGTTGTATACTCAAGCATATAAAGTGATTGTTATATTCAATTAAAAGAGATGGCAGACAAACATAAAAGTGAAAATCAGTATAAAAATGAAATAGAAATCAAACAGAAAAGGGGTAACCAAACAAAAGCCAGAAGACTATGAAAATACAATGATATGCAAATAATGTGATCATTATGGTCTGTACAATATTAACAAGAGGTAATATAAAAGACTGGATATGATGGATAGTCTTTTCAATTTAATTTCATCAGAGCTTCTAAAGATAAGTTCCTAAATCTTTCCTAAAATCAAAAGAAGATTCTAACATGTTTAGATATAATATCTAACTCATAGTGATCTCCTATATTTAAAAAAATTAAATAATAGACTAGTCACTTAAACCCCTTAAAGTGCCAGCTTTATCAACTTATGTATGAAACAGTATAATATTCAGATGCCATAATTGTTGTGGTTTATAAATGTGGTTGCGGTTTTGCATTTAGCATTCAATTATCCTTTTTATGTTGAATGTTGAGGTAATTGCTTTAAAATGGGAGCCAAGGCCTATGATAATGTGAAGAGCAGTTTCTGGCAAGATATTGACAGCAACGAAGGTAGCGAAGAGATGTGAACAAGGTGATGCAAGTAAAGGTGTAGTTAGTTAAGAAATATGAGAATGAAATTAGTTACATAATGCAAAAAAAAAGAAGTAATTTCCAAAGCAAGTATTCATTTTCAAATTAATTGATTAATAAATAATTGTTTCTTAAATAAAAATCTTCAATTCATATTCAACAATAGCAATCTCTTATCATAGAAAATTAAATATGGTCTTTTAAAAAGAACTTACTGTCATTTTGATTTCTAGAAAAGTGATCTTGTATAATTTTTTAACCTCTTGAAGTGGAGTAGATGTTAGACCAAATTTTTAGTTTGCCTATCCTTCATGTTTTTGGAAGTTTTAACGAGAACAAAAATATAGAGCAAAACCTATTGTACATATCCACAAACGGACATTGATTTCAAGAAGCTTGAAAACCATAAAGATGCATTGTTTAATGTATATATCAGAATGCAAGTGCCATTTTGCCTTTAGTATTCATGTCAAGGAATGTTTTATAATTTTATTACATGGTATCCTTGTAGCTTTTATGTCAATAAAACAAATATTTACAAATGAAATGGTTAAACCTTTAAAGATTTGAGTAACATCTTCAAATCATAGTTTTCAACATACGAAATAAAAGTGTCATTATCTGATAATGAAAGGTTATTGTGGCTTAGAATCTCTTAGGTACTTTCGATCACTACAATTAGCTTAGAGTAACAAATGTGACAATTGTAATAGCAACAAATATATTTATATTAAGATGAAAATTACATCTTTCTTCACATTAAAACCATAACTAAATTTAATCAAGAGGAAGAACCAAAATTTACATATTGTATAAAGGAATTTAACATCTCAATTTATAAGTCTATAAAGTGAATTAATTTTTCATGATGGACAGCTTGATGTGCATAAGTAGGTTATGACTTTTTCATTTTTAAAATTCTGTATTTTGGAGTCTATTTAAGAAACTTAAATCAAACTTGCAAGTTTTCCTAACATCTTTGAACAGTATAATAAATCACATCAAGTTCTATAGTCTATGTTGAATTGTAGAAGTAATAGTTACCAAGGTAGTGAATTCATCCAACGAAGATAGTTAGGAATTTAAAATAATCATTGTTTCTTACATTGGCATTGGTGTTTTTTCTTCATGTTATGTGCAGCAATAGTTTCTAGCCTAGAAACACAAGCCTGCTTCACGTTCATTGCACAAATTGTAGAACTATCCATTTGAACAATTGATATTGATTATCATTACTCCCATTTTGTATTCGGTGTTCTGCAATGTGCGTTTACTGCTAGTATATTGGCATTGTTATATAATTTAATTCTAATAATTCTAATAAGGCAAATTAAAGCTAGCAAAAATAAATGCAAGAATTAAAAGGTAAAATAAGTTAACATGCTTTACAGCAGATGGTGAATACTTACTGTGACGGGTGGCTGTTAACGACTACAAACGCTGCAAAATCAAAAAATAAATAGACATCACTTTACAAATAATTATTTGTAGAAACTCATCAAATTATGTTAAACAATTCAAGAATTAACAAAGTCGATATAAAAGCTCCAAACCTATTAGATATGTTAGTTCAAAGAATAAAGATTAAGAATGTCCAAGAAGGGGTAGAATTGGACATTAAAAAATTGAAAAATGAAAATAAAGTAGCTATAGAAATTTAGTCGACTATGATGAGCAACTAGTCGACTATGGTCCTATCTTGTCTTTATAAACACTTTTCAAAGCTAGATCAAGTCTATAGTTGACTATAGAAATTCAGTAGTCAATCCTAGTGCAGAAATCATTTTGAAAACTTGTCGAAAAAGATCTTTTGAAGACTTTGATAATTATGATAATCATATATAAGTCTACACAACCAAATATAAGTTAAAGATTACTTTTGAAATACTTCAAACAATTTTCAAGTTTGAATCAAACAAGAGCAACTCAAGATCAATATTTCAAAAAATCCTTTCAACAGCAGATAGACAAATGGTGATGATTGAAAGAGGTTTAACAAAAAGCCAAATCGATATATGAAGAATATATGTCGAAACACAAGCAATTTATGAAATGGGTTTTCTTAAAATAGAATGCAATAAATCAAAGCAAAAATAAAAATGAAGACACTATAATTTTATAAAGGTTCAGCTTTCCCAAATGCCTTGATCCTTCTCTTGGCTGACCAAGGAGTTTCAAATCCACTCAAGGAAATGTGCTTTTTATGAGATCAAACATTAAACCTTCACAACAGCTTTTCACGGGATCAATCAACAACCCTTACAAATACCTTTTAATAGGAGCAAACATGGTCCCTGGTTTTTAACGGACTCAACCACAAACCTTATAAATGCCTTTTACTAGGAGCAAGCACAACCCATGGTTTTCAACAACCTCAACCACAAGCCCACATAAACTTTTCAAGGATGAGTTAGAATCTTTACAATGAATAGCAAGAGTGCCTCTAAAAAGTAGATTTTGCTAGTTTAGTACAATGTAGGAAGAGTGCCTAACAATAAGTATAAAAATGGGATATAAAAATTAAAGTGAGGCATAAAGAAGATTTTAGCTCAAGAAAGCTTTGTTTTCTCATTTTCTTTCAAGACTTTGATCTTCAAGAGTTTGGCCTTTTTCTTTCTTCTTCCTTACTTTGAAATGCTTCCAAATGGTCCTTTTTATAGCTAAAGAAGTGTTGGATTCATTGAAGGTGATTAAAGGAAGAAACTAGTCATTTTCCTTATGAATTTTATGTCCAACGATCATTTATAGTCGAGTATAGAAGTTCTCTAGTTGATCCACTTCTAGAAAGCTTATAATTGACATCAAAGCTTAGAGGGTTGACTATAGCTTCATTTCTTCATGATCTTTCATCAGTCTTGCCATAGGGTTGACTGTAGAATTTATAAAGTCGACTATAGCTGTGTATTTTCAAGTTTCCTTGTCTGTCATTGCCCATTCCACCATAAGATCGACTTGCCATACTCTAAGATCGATTAGAGCTTTGTTTCTTCAAGATTCCTGGACATTTTGGCACTTAAATTTAGCTATTTCTTCCTTGAGTCCTCCTTGTGATCAAGGGTTGAATTAAAAATCAACCTCTTAACTTGAGACAACCTTGGTGTTGTGTAGAATGATGATCTTTGAGTTTTTTGAGATAAGCTCTATCACTTGTGAACCTGTCTTACATCTTTAACATCTCATGGAAATGAATGTTAGAGGAATTATAAGCACCCAATCAACTAAGTCATTCAAGCTCATAGACATAAAGTGTGAGTATGTGAAAGTTTAATAACTTCATGAATTCACACAACTAAAACAATCAAGTTTGTAATCATGTAAGAACAAATGTACAAGAGCTAAATCATTTCAAGAACTTGTCAAGAATCATTCAAATAATATTTAAGCAAATTAGGATCATGTTATCATAATCAAAACTATAATCATTTTAACGATAACAAAACATAATAAACATCATATAAGCGAATGTTTATGCACCCCAAAAGAGAAAGTGTTTGTATACACCGTAAGTCCATCTAATACCTCCTATTCCAAAGCATCATCAATTTAAAATGGCCTTTATTTAGAGATCGATAAGTCAGTAAACATCATTATAAATCAGTTTTTTTCTTTGATTTTTACTATCACAAACATATATATATCATTATTATTGGCACTAACAAATCTGTTAAATATGGAAGACCATACAATCTTGATTCTCGCTAGCTATGATTTTTTGGCTTAGAGACTTATGCCAGCATTGTGTCATTTAATTATTGCATTAACTCGTAATCGAATCATTCCTTAATTCACGATTCTGGGTTCACTTGTAAGCTCTATATAAACCCCTATCAGTCACAGCCAAATAAAATCATTCCAAGGTTGAGGCAAGGCAAAGAAGAGCAAGATTGCAAAAAAGTTGAAGCAAGTGTCTTTGGTTTTCTTTGTTCTTTTCTCTTCCTACGTGGGAGTTCACTACCAAAATGACCATCTCACCAATGAGGTTGAATTGAAAGTGCCAGCAAGTAAGGTTTAGAAGCTTTGCAAGCACTTGGGAATCTCAAAGCTCACTGTAGATCAACTTAAAAATGTTATTCAAAGCATCAAGGTTTTGAAAAATGATGGTAAAGCAATAAGGCACTTACTCTATCCAATGCCTAATACAACCAATACCTCTACTTCCTATCTCCCCTACACCATTCACCCAAGTTGAAGTCAATGCAAACCAACATATGCCTTTTAACATTTCAAGATGCATGTGTTCTACCAAATCAACCTTTATCTTACATTGTTGTGAATAAGATTACTTCCTTCGTGAAAAGAAGCATTTGTCACTTCTCTATTTAAAAGGCAGAAGAAAGGATTGATGTTCATGAGTGGTTCACTAAGATTTTAATCACAGAATTAAAAGAGGTATACAAACCTCTTACTGAGCTAGCTGAACAAACACTACAAGCAAAAAAATGTCATGAAAAGCAACAATAGAGAGCAAGAATTATAAACTGCTATTTCAATGAAAATGATGAGCTTTGCAGAACTTTTTGTACAATTCTCAAGTTGCCATAAGATTACTATAATTGCATAGTGGCAAATAAAACTCACAAAGCGCAACAACTTTTCTACACAAATGGGTGACCATCATTACAATTCATTTCTTAAGAAACAAATAAAAATCTTTCCTTCGCACTCAAATGAAACAATAGACTAAACATGTTATCTGACACACTTTGAAAAGTTTTTCTTTCAAAAGTTAACATCTCTTCTACTAAGGATGGGTGCTATTTTGGGATTCTTTTCTTTGTTTTGTAAAAGTCTAAAAATAAATAAATAAATAAATAAAATAAAATTAGCTTTATAAGGTAATGTTAATCTAAAAGAAGAAAACGAATTCCCATGAATCTGCATTGAGTATGATTTTAAATTACAATTAAAAATAATAAAAAATTGTAAAAAATGAATGACAAAAATATAGTGGCTAGAAGCGAAAATAAGTTGGGATCGTTTAGAATGATTATTGTTTGACCATGAACTACGAAAGGAAGAACCAAACAAAGACTAATCAACCCTGCACACAAAGCAGCAAGTCCTGTAAACACAGAAAATCATAAAATAAAAAATTTGGAGCAAAATAATGGTAAAAAAAAATAAATAAGTAGAAAAAAATAGAGCTAAATAGTAGAAAGAATAAATAGAAAAAATTGACAAAGTGAAGCAAGCAGACCAAAATCGAAAACTGGAACGCCAATTACACTCAAAGACAAATTGGGACCAACGTCGAGGGCTAAGCAAACATGAACGATAAAGATAAAACGACTCAAAAAGAAGGAAAGAAAACTAAAGGAAACAAAGAAACCCCAACAAGAATGATAATATCGAGGTAGAGAGGGCAGCAGCACATCAAGCCTAATGAAGGAAAGATGGCACCATTTCAGGTCACACAATTTATCATCCGTACATGGAAGCACTGTTGGCCTCAATTCACATGAACTAAGGGGAAAAACCCTCTTTTGAAGCTGAAGAGAAAAACCCTAAACCCCAAAACCCTAAAATGCAATCGTGCCCACGAAAAACATCTCGGAATCCCTTCTAACTCAACCACATGTCAATAAAAGAGGCTGAAAACATGAGCAAACTTGGAAGCTCCCCTGAGGCTTCCTTTTATATAATAGATTTATAGTTGACAAAGAATTCAGGTCCAAGTAAGAGGTTTACCAAGCAAACACATAAAAGCTTAGTGACAAAACTAGAAACACTCAGTTAGTAGAATCAACAACTACAAGGAAAGAAGATTGAGTAAAGCCAATGAGACCAACTCTATCTATCACAGACATGTTGTTATTTGATATATTTGTAAACCTATGCAACATCTGTTCACTTAATTATCATAACTCAATACATTGCTTCTCAAGTTTGTGCAAATTTCTATTTTCAAGCCTCAATGATTTGAGCAAATTGATTTCTTGTATTTGCATTTTTATCTGTCAAATTCAACTTAAATTGCTGTCAAAGTTGTTATTTAGACATTAATTTTTTATAACACACTTTTGATGTTTTAAGCTTCATTGTAACTTTATGGAACCCTTTGTCGAGACATCCTCTCAAGGTCCAAATTGTCAGAGCCAATATACCTAAGGTGCCCTTCAATCACATTGTTTCCACAGATCTTTTCATTTTAAAGGGTAGAGGTCACCAGGGTCAGCTATTTTTGATCCAAAAATAGTTAACATGTTTAACAAAATTAGTATGCCAGAAAAAAATATCTACACTTATATAGTAAAGTTAGTGGATATATGTGTCTTATATAAGACCAAACCATTGTAAGTCCTTCAAATTTTATTTATATCCTCTTTACTCATTATTTTATTTTAATTGATTGATTATAATTGTTGAAATATCTTTTCTTTAATTGATTGATTGTAGTTGTTGAAATATAAATTATCCCAAATTTGTAATATTTGGAAGTAGTTTTCCAAAAATTGATCAATATTTGATTCATCCCATCTTGAGTTATGTTGTCACTTGTGCTAACTAAAAGAAGAAAAGGGCAAAAAGAAAGAAAAAGTGATGAATAAATTCTTGCACCAGAAAAAATGAATGTTTGGTTTGGATGACCGCAAACTCGTAAAAACAGGTTAATATTTGTTCTCTATGGTCCAGATGGCAGGCATTGTTCACATCTTACGAGAAACAAGTTGGCAAGCAAAAGCTGGCAGAAGATGCCAACCACCAAGCCTATCAGGCCATCACCATCTACAAGGGAGCTCAACTATGTGGCAACCTTGCCCCTGCTCTACAGTTTAGTCTACAACTTTGGCAATGTTTTTAATGGATGCATCCAAAGAAAATTAGGCTGTCCACTTTCCGAGGTCTCTGGACAATGACCCAGACATATTTGATCTGCACTGCAAGCAACAACCTTTACTAATTAATTTAATCTTTCTCATTTATTGCATTTTTAAGCTTTTCTTATCTTTTTTCTTTTTTGTCAGATCAAGCAATTCAATAATCTTCAAATTTTACTTTTTTTTATTTATATTTGTCTTATATTAAAATATAGTTCAAAGTATATCAAATTTTTGTCATTATTTTATTACTATAGTATCAAAATTGAATCTTTAATTTGTAAATTTTTCATAATATTTCATATTCACTCTCAATTTTAAATTTTATAATTTAATTTTAAATTTATTTCAGAACTGTTTACTAAAATATAAACAAATTAAATATAAAATATATATTAAAAAATATTTAAATAATTAATTACCCTAAAAACTTACATAATATATTTTGATGTGTATAGGTATTTTTTATAAACTTAATAATTTTAAATTATTAAATATTAATTCATGTATTTTCGTGTGTGAATATATATATATATATATATAAATCATATGAATTTTTCTTGCTTATTTGCCAAAATAATGGGTTAATAGGACAAAAAAGGAAATTTACCTTCATGGTGGTTAAACCATCAAATAAAAAAACTTACTGGCAGATAGGGACTAGCTCCACGATCCAGTGAACACCTAACCCCATTCACCTACCATTTTTATCAATTTTATTATTTGTGTTAAATTTTAAAGTGATAATTAGATGAATTTATATGCAATTAATTGAGTTGAATTAATTCAGTTTACATGATCTTTCTCTATTTTGTCTGGCTGCTTTTGGAAGCTTCATAAACTTTTACTGCTGTTACCTACTTATTACAAGTAAGACACTTAAACTATATAATCTTTCTTTTATTTCCAAAAATTACATTTGTAATTCTTATTATACATGTATTTTTAAAAAAAAGGTAGTACAATTTTTTAAAATGCTTTTTGAAATTAATTTTTTCCTTGTATAATAATAGTTTAAACAATAGGACTAAGCAAACAAAAAAATGATATAATCAAAACCCAATAAAATGGAATTAGACAATAATGTAGCCCTATTTATAATAATAAGAGAAATAAATACTAGTTGATTTGGGTTCACCCAAAGCAACACGTGGCTATGATACAGCATACTGTGATTATTTGTTTATTTTATTATTTTATCTAATTCAAAAATAACTTTTCCCAAGTGCTATAACTTTCAACGCCTATGAGCAAACTGCAAAGACATCTCAACTCTCTTTTGCTGCACCGTCTCTGTCTCTCTCATCGCATCCATAGATAAGCATAAAGCAAAAGAAGAAAACTCTCCTCTGTTTAGTGTCCTTTGATCGGTATTTCATTTCAGTTTGTCTTTGTAGACATGTCTCTGCTCTCCGATCTTGTCAACCTCAACCTCTCGGAAACCACTGAGAAGGTCATTGCTGAGTATATATGGTAACTTTTCTCCTTTTCCCCAGATCTTGCTCTCGTTATTAATCCTTTCTGCCTTTAACTGAGTAGCATCATATTTCGTCCCTTTTGGTTTAATGGGTTCTTGGTCAAATTCTGATTCATGATTTGTACCATGGCTTTGTAATCAATCATTGAACAGGATTGGTGGATCTGGAATGGACCTTAGAAGCAAAGCCAGGGTAATCTGTGATTTCTTGTTATGGTTATTTCTAAACCTTTTCCTTTTCTTTTCTTGTTAGTAAGTTGTTTTGGCTTTTGATTTATATGGGGACATACAGACTCTTCCTGGCCCTGTAAGTGATCCTCAAAAGCTGCCGAAATGGAACTACGATGGGTCAAGCACTGGCCAAGCTCCTGGGGAAGACAGTGAAGTTATCTTATAGTATGCTCTGTCTGCCATTCTCTGTCTCCATTTCTCTCCCCTTTCATTTCATAAGTTAGTTGATAGAAGTATACTAATTTGCATTTTTCTTTACATTTCGTTTTTCAAAATAGCCCACAAGCAATATTTAAGGATCCATTCAGGAGGGGCAACAACATTCTGGTATGCCCCTTTCATTCCATGTACTATGAAATATGAATAAAATTTTGAGTGATTAATCATATGAAAAAAATCCAATTAGCTTACTGCTATATAATCTCTTTTTATTAATCCTTCTATTTGTCCCTAATTGTTTAGGTGATGTGTGATGTCTACACTCCTGCTGGTGAACCCATTCCGACAAATAAGAGATATAATGCAGCAAAAATATTTAGCCACCCTAAAGTTGTTGCAGAAGAACCCTGGTGAATTATAACTATGAATTTTCAAGAATATTCTCTCTTTTTTTTTTTTCTTTTTTCTCTGTCTAGACAGATTCTCTTATATTTTATTATATTCTTTCATGCATCAAAACAATAGGTATGGAATAGAGCAGGAGTATACTTTGCTGCAAAAAGAAGTCAAATGGCCAATTGGGTGGCCTACTGGTGGTTATCCTGGACCCCAGGTACCCCAAAAATTTAATTTTCCTCTTCAATTGTGTTTTTTTTGCCTTTTTTTTAAGCTTTATCAAACAAAAAAAAAATTGCTCTTTCTCTGTTGGTTTCCTACTTGCTGACAATAAGCATAGAAATTTATTATATCATCAGACCGTAAACCATTCTTAATTCCTTTTTGTTGTAGTAAAATTTTGTGCTCTTTGCTAAGTAGTCTTATGTTCATTAATGCCAAACTGTGTAAATAAATGGCAACGTTGATTGGGTTAATAGGGGCCCTACTACTGTGGTGTTGGCGCTGACAAGGCCTTTGGCCGTGACATTGTCGACTCCCATTACAAAGCCTGTCTTTATGCTGGCATCAACATTAGTGGCATCAATGGAGAGGTGATGCCTGGCCAGGTACATATATTTGTCCGGGCTTTTTTATCAGTGTCTTTTACTATAGTAACATTTTTTCTGCACCTTACCTGCATGCATACTGATACAATAATTGATTTATTTTCCTGATGGTGTCAATCTCTTCAATAGTGGGAATTTCAAGTTGGCCCTGCTGTTGGCATCTCTGCAGGTGATGAGCTTTGGGTGGCTCGTTACCTTCTGGAGGTAATATGAACTTATACTGGTATACTAGAACAAAGACTGCAATAAGGTTCAACTCTTAATTTCTTGGTGAAACTGAATAGTTTGGAACTTCTTTTTCGTCAATGACAGAGGATTACTGAGATTGCTGGAGTGGTTCTCTCCTTTGACCCTAAACCCATCCAGGTTGGGTTTCAACATTTGAGGTTTTTGACTGATTTGATTCATTTCTTTTGTCTTAATGCAAAACGCTATCATCTCTGTTGTTTTCTGACCAGGGTGACTGGAATGGGGCTGGCGCACACACAAACTATAGGTAATATACGTGATTTAAGACATCTGGTTTAGAATCTGCCCTTCACTTTTTTGAACACTCCATTATTCATATGATATGGCACCCAGATTCTCAAAAGTTAATATAAAAAACTATCAAAATTCATTGTGTACTCCTACCCCACATCCTATCTCCAGTCCTTGGAAAATAGATAATGGTAACAGGAAAATGGTTTTTCTAGCTGTCCTACTCTATGTTGTTTGCCATCGTCTTTACAACCCTGTGACCTTGCTTTGTCTTGTTGTGGTAATTTCAGCACCAAGTCCATGAGAAATGATGGTGGGTATGAAATCATCAAGAAAGCCATAGAAAATCTCAAACTGAGGCACAAGGAGCACATTGCTGCATATGGGGAAGGCAATGAGCGTCGTTTGACCGGTAGACATGAAACAGCTGACATTAACACCTTCTCATGGGTATTAATTTCTTCCCACTATATGCTTTTCATGTTAACTCATATCCTTTAAATCTCAGAAGATTGATAGGTGGAAAAATCCAGCACCTAAAGGGGATCAAAATTTATGTGTTTGAATGGACAGGGAGTAGCAAACCGTGGAGCCTCCGTTAGAGTTGGCAGAGACACAGAGAAGTGTGGCAAAGGTTACTTTGAGGACAGGAGGCCCGCTTCAAACATGGATCCATATGTTGTCACTTCCATGATTGCTGAGACAACCATCCTCTGGAAACCTTGAAAGAGACTAGAGAGAGACTTGTGGATTTACCTCATTGGTATATTTATGTTAAACATTGATAAATGCTGCTAGTATTCCTTACTGGCTGGCTTCTCTCATTCTCTTAATTCCTAGTGATATCTGGGCAATGCGTTTGCACTTTGCTATCTTAGGACTAATCGCTCCTCCTTTATATTTTCTGGATTTGGATGGTAATAATACAAGGACATAAAAATTGGCTTACTCCCTTCGCTCCTCTGCGCTGTTCTTTCTTTAATTCTTTCATTTTAGCATAATATTTTAAAAATTTTTTAAGTTGTTTATTTAAAAATTTTTTAATAAGTAGTTTCTTTTTATTCTATTCAATTGATAATTAATTTAATTAAAATATTATTTGAGCTGAAGTGGTATATTGGCGTATAATAAGGGAGGTTAAAATAATATGTTTAATATGTTATAATAAATGATATAATATATTAATATAATTATATAATATTTTTTATTTTTTATATTAATGTATTCACGTAATATAAATATTAAATGTTAATTAATATTTTAATTAATTACAAAAATATATAATTTAAAATAAAAATATAAAATTTTGATGGACTTAATAGCCTTTCCCTTTTAATGAATAAAAAAAAAATTAAGAGAGTTTCTTTAAGCGGCCATTGTGGCTTTATTGGAAAAATGTAATCTGAGTTTGGGTCCATTGAGAAAAGTGCAACCACGTGGTGACCATGCATGAAAAAGTGAGCCCTCAAATGTAAACAAGAATCAACTTGGATCAATTTTCCAGACGGTGCCAAAAGCAGTTGTCCTTTTGATTCAAAAAGTAGCAAACATAGAAACAGTAGCTCCGTCAGTATTGGGCTACACGCCCGATCAAATTCTGTGTTCTATGAGGATAATGCCTGATGCCCTGATTGGATTTTTGTGATGGCAGTTCAAAAGGGTTAGTAATAACGTATCGAGATAAGCCTAAAAGCAAAACCATGCCATATTGACCAATCCACTAGTGCACGAAACCAGAGAAGTTAAATAAATAAATAGTACAACCAGGGCCGTACCTTTGTCTTTCCACTGTTGTGTAATTTTTTATTCTAAAGGAGGGGCCAAACCTAGATTCTTAAGATGTGGCCCACAGACAACCTCCAGCAATACGATGGGAAGTCGAAATGAAAGTGTAAGAACAACCACACATTTGTCAATAGATCTTGTCGCAATGTCAGGCAGATTATTGAGCAGGAACAAAGCTAATTAATTTTTATTGAAGATAATAATAAAAATATTAAAAAATATTAAATTTAATTAATAATAAAAAAAATTATAATAAATAATAATTTCATATAACATGTAAATAAAAAATAAAAAAAATTTATAATAGTTATTTAAGAAAGTTGTACTTGATGATTTTTTATATTTAAATTTATCAATTATTGATTCTGTATTGAAAAGATTAATAATAACTTTCTTAATATAAATACTTAAATTATTTACAAGAAACTCACCGTCTATTTTATTCTGAAATCTTATTTTTTAAAAATTTTTATTACTAAAAGGGCTCTCTTTATAGTTGTTACAGAAATAAAAAAAAGTCAAAATAAAGTGAATTAATCTATCAATCAAGTGGTAATTTTTTTAGTTTTTTATTTCTGCTAATCTCTAGCACAATTCTGAAAGTGTTTTAATATCTTCAAAACTTTGATAATGAGATATATCAAACTTATAATGCCTCAATTGTAATATCAAAATAAGTCTTTCTTGTTCTGTAAAATCTTGAGAATAAAACCACTCTGCTAAGTTACAGATATTATCAATATTGAATGATTTGTAATTGTTATTAGGATCCAAAGTAGTGTTTAAAGTTAAAAGTTCCACACCTTGCTCATTGAATCTCAAATTCATTTCTATTGTTATTAAAAATATATTAGCTTGATAATAATACTCCACAGTTATATCTGGTTGACAAGATCGACCTTTGCCCAAGATATATCGTGCACCCATATCAAGAATTTTTATCTCATGTTTTTAACAAAATTTTTTTACATACTAAAGCAAATTAATCCACCCATCATCTTTCAACTTCTGAAGGAGTGATTTTGTAGTAAAAATAAGATTAATTGTATTTAAAATATCTTAAGAGTATAATTGTAATACTTGACAAAGAACATTAGTGATTTCCATGATCTCATACATCAAGTGTAATATGAAAATAAATTCAAATGATGCTAATATTTTACTAGCAATAGAAGCATCACCTCTTTGTCATTGTAAGATCCTAATAATTTCAGCATTTCAATGAAATTTTTTCTATTTTTTAAGGATTGACTTTCATCAGGACTTCTAAATGAGCAAGCTTGAAAAGTTAACCATCTAACACAATCTATAAAAGCTTTGAGCCTTATTCGATTATTCAAGATCTCTTTTTATGCTTGTCTTTTGATAAGCTTATCAATATGTTAGGATTTTTTAAGTAAACCCTCACAAGATTTTATAGCAACATTATGCAAGGAATTTGAATTTTTCCCAACATAATTCAAAAGTGGAAATTTTCTCCACTATTTACTTTCTTCCAACTTTTGAAACCTTTTCAATAAATGCATTTGAACTTGAACAATTTGAGGTGTTCTTACCAAAAAGGTAGTATGGCAATCAAAATGCAGTATCTTTGTCACAATAATACTCCAACCAAGAAAGATATAATTCAAACAAAGAAGCTCGAAAACGACGAGGATGATCATCATCTGATAAAGGATATGTCTTAAGAATGGGATGATATGGCCCACGTTGGATATAAGCACAATGAATTTCATCCCTTTGATTGATAGAAAAATTCTCATATCATTAGTCATAATCCAAGATCAGATTCTATATGAAATGCATCAATTTTTTCAAGATTGAACCTTAAACGTTTTGATTCACACTACCTTTGTTCATAAATTGAAGTATTAAGACCTAGTGGCTAAAGTATAGGATAATCATTTGAATGATCTATCTCCTTTTTTTAAAAAAAAAAATTATCAATTGTTTTTAATTTACACATATTTAATCAAACTTTTAAAAAAAGCAATGCAGTCAATATCTAATATTTTTATTTATTTATATGTAAACTAAAAATATTAAATATAAAACTATAATATATTAAATATAAATAATTAAATATGAAATACATGATTTCACACAATAATTAAATGATATAAATAGAAAGAAGAAAGTAAAAGAAAACTTTACCTTCTCTTAATTTTACACAATGGTGATGGATGGTTTCTGTTTTTTCTTGTTTAAGCTTACAAGTTCATAAATCTCTTTTGAAAAATTAGGTGTATTTTAATGGTGAGTTACTAGAAAAGAGAAATAAAAATACAAAGACACAAAAGGGAAGGGAAAAAGAAAAAGTAAAAGAGAAAGTAACGTGAAGAAACTTAAAATTAGAGTAAAGTTAAGTAAGTTTGTGAAGTTGTTTTATTATTTTTTATTTGTTATTAAATAAAAAAATTATTTTAAGTAGACCATTAAAAATATGTAATAAATAAAAATTTTCAAAAACTTTGAAGAGGCATTAATAAAATATATATAAAAAATAAATATTAGCAAAAATTTGTTTGGGCGGGTGGGTGTCGTTGGCTTACCTTTCGCCCCTGCCATTGAGGTCTCAGGTTTAAGTCCCACCATGTGTGGGTTTGGTGCAATTTTGTGCTAAAATTTATCAAATTATATGTTATTTTGTTAGTTGGTTTGTCTGTTTAATTATTTTTTACATGAGATGCAGTACTAGATTATGATTGTCTTTACTACTTATGATTTCATCCAAGAAAAAACACACACATTGAAGAAGAGATCAAATTGTACAATAATATTAGAGGTGTCTATGGGTTTAAGTTGGATTAGGTTCAAATGATACCTTGACAACTGAAAGTGGATTTGTCCATTAAATTATTTTTATTATTAAAGTATTTTTTAAAAATTATATTAATATTTTTAAACATATTGTGTAATTAAAATTAAATAAAGTTATTCTATTTATTAAAATTGTTTTATTCTTAAATTTGGACCTAAGAAATCTTATTCGATTCTGAACCTCAAATCTAGACGTGTAGCTCGACCCATGGACAGCTTTACTTCATATACCTTATGAATTATAATTGTTATATTTTTTCATAGTTAATATTTTCATAAAGAAACAGTTAGATTTAGCACTAAATTAATGTAGCCTACGTGTTTATATTTTATATTTTAATGTTGATGGAGTTGCGATGGGATGTCTTGGAGGATCTGGTATTGAAGGCGTTTTTTTGTGATGATGGAGGTCATGTTAAAATTCTGTTTTCAAAATCTATTGGAGTGGGTGACTCGAATAATGTTGAGATTCTTTGATTTATTGATCTCCTACATGCTTTTTTGATGCGGATTTGATTTTTTCTGAGCTCTCTTGCTTTTTCTGGTCTTGCTTTTCGTATTTTTTTTATTGTTTTGTTGATTCAGGAAGTGTTTGGCTTTTCTTGCTGGGTTCTGTTTTTCGTATTTTGGGTTATAATATTCTCTTTGATTTTCAGAAAAAGAAAGTTTAATAACTATATCATGTTAGAAGATTATAGTAATATATTTATACCACACATATTCAACCGTTTGGAGGAAATTAAGGAGCTTTTGCTTCCCATTCCACATCCATCCCCGTACGAAAACATGACAAGGAAAGCAAAACAAAAGTTAATTTGTTCCCTTGTCTGTGAAAATTCATACAAATGGGGATGCAAAGGAGTCTTGGAATATATGCAAATGGGTGGATTACGACGTCTGAATCCACATCTCATGCCATTGGAATCTTATTTTACGCAGTTTGCCTTGATGGACGAAGGAATATCTCTTCTCGAGCTTTAGTAGTTGAATTAGCTGCAAAACAAAAGTATTCTGCTTGATCTAACAATGCTTTTCCCTAATCTGGAAATAATGTTGGTCGGATCTTTTTATCTGGTGGATGGCTACCTGGATTTCACTTATTGCATGCCACTACGTACCTTCAGTTCATTCTTTATCCATTTTTCCTTGATTGCATTTGAGAAAGGGAAGGGAATGGGGTAGAGTGCGTGATACCATTTCTTTTTGGATGGAAAAGGTCTTTTCCTTTTGCACAATAAGGGAGGATAATTTCAAATTCATGCATTTGAAATCCTATAGAATTTAAAATTCAGGATTCCGATTAATTTTTTTGGAGTTGATTTTAAATAAATTTAATTATAATCTTGATGGAATTTGATATTACAATTTAAGTGGAACTAATGCAATAGAAAATTTGCTTACGGTTAAATTATACAATTAGTCTATGTACTTTGTAAAATGCATGGATTTAGTCCATGCACAATAATTTCTGTAAATTAGGTCCGTGTGTATTGTTTTAATTTGTTAATTTCAATCCCTAACTATAACATAGTTGAATTTAACAGTAAAGTATGTTGAGGTGGCATTTTGACTAGGTTGATATGACATTGACTATGTGTGATGTGGCATAGTCATGCTGACGTGTCATTATTTGGATTGACAACAAGTTTGTGTTGATGCATGCACACATGCTGAGGTGGTAATTGCTGATGTGATAAAAAATGTGATGTGGAAACATTTCAAATTTTAATCCAAAAGGCCCTAACCCTAAATTAAATTAAATTGGATTAACAAAAATAATTAAAAGAGAATGAGAAAAATAGTAACAACGGAAAAGTGAGAATCGTTTGAATTGAAAATTGGAGATAGGGAGAATCGGAAGAATCGACAAGAACCCTTTCTTTGGAAGCAAAGATTAAATATTTGACAAGGGAAAGAATCAAGAGGGGGAATCAACATGTTAGTCCAAACAATATGATATAATTTGACTTATTTGGTATAAAAATTGGTGTTTGTGGCCCTTTTGGGTTTGCTTTGTACATTTCTTGTTTGGGTTTTACTGAATATGTTTG
Source organism: Theobroma umbraticum (assembly GCF_002168275.2). Classification (NCBI taxonomy): domain Eukaryota; kingdom Viridiplantae; phylum Streptophyta; class Magnoliopsida; order Malvales; family Malvaceae; genus Theobroma; species Theobroma umbraticum. Next base: position 4,087,142 of record NW_018397265.1, read on the forward strand.
CTGTGTGTTGAGAGAAGTTTGATTATTTGTTGTGATGGCAAACTAAATTGAAAATATGTCTTGCTTCCACTGCTCTCTCTCTTTTTCAAACCACGGGGTTCCTGCATTGGTTTGTTCTTGGGTTCTTAAAAGAACCTTCTCTAAATTTCTAGATAATGCGTGTTTGTTATTTGATGCTCATGGTCTTGTCCTTTCGTTTTTGAGTTCCATCAAATTGGAGGTCTGACCTGTTTTTTGAAGCTCTCTACTATTTTGATGGCAAGACTTTGGTGTGCATTGGGTGAGAAGCAGGAGGATCACATTTAGTATTTAGGCAATAAAAAGCAATGATCTCACTAATCACCATACCATAAACTACTTTTAACATATCGAAAAATATAAACTTGGCTAGTTTCACTTTGGTGGTTTTTTTGATGTGGTACATGAACCATATTTCCTCACACTTTGTAGAAGAGTATTTGGTTCCTATGGGTCGAATGATATGTGCCACAATCAAATGGAGAATCCAATCAAAGAAAGTAAGTCTCATAGCAATATGGGTGCCTTTGGGAGTGAATGCAAGGGTGGAGTTAGCCAACTTTTATTGAGGGGTCAAAGGCAAAAAAATAAGAATTAAAAATTTTAAAAACTAATATGTTGAACTTAATCTACAATCAAAAGATTGATAATAGAAAATAATTAGTTAAATGCCCAAATAAGCCATCGAATTATATTAAGAAAGTTAATTTAGCCTTATCCTTTTATTACGTTCAAATAAACCCTAAAATTTTTATTTTAAATCAAATAAACCTCTCTTACTAACTGTTGACTAACTTCGGTTAATCAACAGTATTGTTAGCAAATTTTGAAACCATGTCATTTGCCACATGGCATGTTGACATGTCATCTTGATGACGTCAATGCCACGTGGTAGATAACATGGCACCAAAATTGCTAATTTAGAATTAGATTTTTTCCTTTCCAAATGTCTAAAAATTATTAGTTAGGGATTTTAAATAAAAAATTAAAAAAACTAATTGTTTCAAACTGATTACCATTATTTCTTAATTGATTATTATTTTCTTAATTAAAGCCATCCTTCCTAATAAAAAAACTAAATCCAACTTTTCCAGTTTGATTGAAGCCATTGTTGTTCAACTAAAAGTTAGCATAGAAAAATCCAAGAATATCCAAAAACAATTTTAAGAAGAGGAAGAGAAAAGGTAAGATACACAATGTTTATAATATTAAAATTAGCAAAGACATATAATGTTGTTCCACAATACAAGAAAGCCAAATCCTTCTCTTTCCTTACCTAGAATCTATAAGAAAATCTGATGCTCTTCGCTTTTCTAGAATCTGTAAAAGAAAGTTAAATCATTCTCTTCTCTTCCTTAGAATTTATAAGAAAAATCTGATGAGGTTAAATTTTATTTATTAACAATTAGAAGAGGAATAAGAATTGCAAATAAAGAGAAACATTTTGACTATAAGGTACATTTGCCATGTTCGGTAAGCCATTCCTCTTTATTCCTCAAAACTTTTCTCCCTTTGTTTGGTTTATTTTTGGAGGAAGGAATAGTCATTTCAAAGGAATGACTATTCCTCAAAACCTTGGAATAGCTAATATCACCTCCCTCCCCGTATTAGCTATTCCACACCCATGGGAATAAAGTTCAAAATATTTTGGACTAAAAGGTCCTTACATACTTTCAAAAATTACAAACTTAAACTTATAAAATTAATATTTTAATTAAAAATAAAACAATTATTAATATTTTAATTTTAATAATATTTACATTATATATAAATTATTAATATTTTGAAATATTAATTTTTAAATTATCAAGTGAAAACATAAATTAAAAAATGAAAAAATAAAAAATAAAAAATATATTAATACTTTAATAATAAATTATTAAATTATTAAAATTTTAAAGTTTTAATGAAAATAAAAATTAAATGATTAAAAAAGAAAAAATTTACTTAATTTTGTCTTTTGGTTTAAATTTTACTAAATTATATAATGAGTATTTTTTTAATGAAAATAAATCTTTTCATAATAAAGAGTTTAAGTTTTTAATTATATATTACAAAATATTTTGAATTTAAAAATTAATTAAAAGTATTAATATTTTAATCATAATTATGTTTAAATTATAAATAAAATATTCATTTTTAAAAATATTAATATTTTAAATAAATTATAAATTCTTAGTACTTTTAAAATAAAATAAAATAAAAATAAATAATCATATATTATAATAAAGGGTATTATTGTCCTTTTATCTCATGTTCCTTTGTTATTCCAACATTACTTTTACTAACAAAATATTGCATTAAGTCATAATAGCAATTCCTACTTTAATCCATTCCATCAATCAAACTACATAATAACATTTTCATTCTCTTTCTATCCTTTCCCACATAATACTTATTTTATTCCATTCCATTCCATTCTATTCCGTGAACCAAATGTGCTCGTCGGGTTTAAGGAATGCGAAAAAAAGTGAATTTTTTTTATTAAGAAGGATGGATTCAATTAAGAAGATAGTAATCAGTTAAAAAAAGATGGTGATCGATTTGAAGAAATGAAGTTTGTTTTTTTAATTTTTTGTTTCAAATCCCTAATCAATAATTTTTGGACATTTGAATGGGGAAAAAAAAAGGAAAAAACCAAATTCCTAGTCAGCAATTTTTGATGCCACGTCATTTACCACATGGCATTGATGTCATCAAGATGACATGTCAACATGTTATGTGGAAGATGATGTGACATAAAAAATTATTGATTGTGTTGTTGACCAATGTAAATTAGTCAATGGTTAGTGTGAGGAGCTTATTTAACTCAAAATAAAAGTTTAAGGGTTATTTGAATGCAATTAAAATGTTAGATATGTTAGCTCAATGAATTAAGTAACAAGAATGTCCATAAGAGGGGTGAATTTGACTTTAAAAATTTAGGGAAAGTGAAGTATGAACTAGTGTAGTTGACGATGGACAAATGATCACTTTTAAAATGTTTAAAATTATTTTCAAATGCAACTCAAATAAGTGTAATAAAAGAAAAATATTTTCAAGAATAACAAAGAAGTGATGATGAATAATGTCTTTAACAATAAGGTAAATCAACTATGTGAAGAGTATCAAGGCTTAAGCAATTTGTAAAATGAGTTTTACAAAGTTAGCTGCAGCAATTTAAAGCAATGATAAAAATGAAAATGAAGACACAAGGGTTTATAATGGTTTGGCTTTCTCAAATGCCTACATCCACTCCCTTGGTACACCAAGAAATTTCCAATCCACTAAAAGGATTCTTACAACAGCTTATAATAGCTTTTTGAGATCAAGCAATAATTCATGGTTTTAACAGGTTCACCATAAACCCATGGTTTTTCTAGGCTCACCACAAACCTATACAATGGCTATTTTTGGGATCAACCATAGCCCTTACACTCACTTTTCAAGGTTAAGTTAAAACCTTTACAAGAATAGCAAGCATACCACTAAAAGGTGGATTTTGCTAGTCTGGTACAATGGAGGAAGAATGCCTAACATTGGATATAAAGATAGGATACAAGGATGAGAGTGAAAGCGTAAAGGAATTTTAGCTCAAAAAGGCTTGGTTTGTGTCATTTTCTTTCAAGACTTTCATCCTTAAGAGCTTAGCTTTTTTCTTTCATCTTCCTCAACTCAAAATACTTCCCTATGGTCTTTTTTGGTAGTTGAGAGAGTCAAGGAGCCATTGGAGGTGATTAGAGCAAGAAACTAGCCATTTTTTTTTTAATTTTGTGTCTAAACAGTCACTTGCAGTCAAGTATGGAAGTTTTCTAGTTGATCCTCTTCCAGAAAGCTTGTATTTTTTAGATTTGGCTTAGTATAGTCGACTATTTCTCGCTTAGTGTGAAATCCCACCTTAAGTAAGAGGATAAGTTAGAAAATCCTTATGTGAGCATATAAATTATATATTTTGAACATCAAATTTAGTTTTAACCTTCAAAAGAATTAACTAACACTTTTGGTTATTTACCACTTTTAAAGCAGAAAATTTTCTAAGTTTGGAAGAGGTTAAAATATGTGACTTTTATACAACAATCTTTGAAAATAAAAAATGACAATAATAATTCTTTTGATTTTTAGATAACTAAAAATCATTTTTTCATAATTTTTGAGATACGTTTGCAATGGTAAATGGGAGCTATAAATTTAATTTCAGTTAAACTTTTTTGATTTTGTTCTTGCAACCAAAATTTAGATTTTGATTATTTTAGATTTTGATTTTTTGGATATTTTTGTTGAATCCAAATGGGGTGCTGTTTGCTTACTTGCATTAAATACTAAGTAAATGGAGAGTAAAAAGTAAAGAGGACATTTACTTAAATGGTATTTAATGTAAATAAGCTGGGTAAATTTTTATAAGTATTAATACATTTAAGACAGAATGCAGTTTCTGAGTTAGATTGTCTATAAAAACTTGCCCAGCTTATTTAATCGATACATGTTCATGATGCACTAATACATTTAGCCCAGAAAAGGTTTCTGATGAACATGTATCGATACATGTTCATAATGTATCGATACATTTTTCTCATAATCAAATATATCATCGATACATGGTCTAATGTATCGATACATTTCATCGATTCCAAAAAAGTAAAAAGGTGTTTTCACACCCTAGCTTATAAATGTTCCCCATTTTTTGAGGGTGGCAACTCATAGCTGCATTTGCAAGGTAAAACCTCAACTCTTAAGCTCTTCCAACTCAATTTTAACTCAAATCTTCATTTTTGATAATTAAATGATGTGGTTTTGAGTTATTATGAAAAAGGTAACATTTTTAAGCTTTGGAAACTTTAAATCTTGATTTCTAATTTTTGAAAATATGATTTTGTTGTCTAGATTTTTTGTTGGTGATTAAATCTTCAAGGCTTTGTGATTTTTTTTAGCATTTAAGCTCACCTAAGGCATGGGTGAAAGATTTATGGTTTCGAAGCATGGGTTTTAGCTAGAAAATTAGTTTAACTAAAAGCGAGTAGTTTCAAAAGTACCTAGGATGATTATTATGAGAGTTTTATTCTAGGAAATGATTATGATGATTGTTGTATGATAAGAATACTTGAAAACTCCATGGATAATGCTAAAGCGGAGTTGTGATTGGAGCTAGGAATTGAGTCTTCAATTAGGTGAGTGGATACACCTTTTCAAGTATTTTAATATGTAAAATTAGCATGATTTTTGTGGAAATGGTTGTTTTAGTGTGTTGAAAACTTATTTCCATAAATGGTTTATTAAAGGATTTGAACTACAAGGTTTCATGAAGTTTTCTAGGAAATGTACAAATGACTTGATTTGATAATGATTGTGATATGTGTGACACAATAATTTTCTAATTGTTTACGAATCTACTATGTATGTAAATATGCTACTACGTGATAGTTTTCAAAAAGAGGGGACAAGCCCTTTTATGTTTGTAGTCCAATCAATTACTTTAGCCTTTGAGCTAGTGTAGATACGAGATATTTCTATGGTTAACGTATGACAGTTATTATGCACATGTTAGATACGATGTAGCATGATAAAAATATTGGACACATGAGTTCTATTTATGAGATTGTAACATATATGCCTTGAGATGTATGTGTTAAGTATATCATGTACACTATGGGCTAAGCATGTAAGTGATTTATGAGTCTATGAAATATATGCCATGAGATGTATGTGCTAAGTATATCATGTACACTATGGGCTAAGCATGTAAGTGATTTATAAGGTTATGAAATGTATGCCATGAGATGTATGTGTTGAGATAGTTATATACACTATGAGTTAAGCATGTAAGTGATTTTTGAGGTTATGAAATGTATGCTGTGAGATGTATAAGTTAAGATAGTCATGTACACTATGGGCTAAGTATGATGATGATTTATGGAAATGTTATATGTTCATGATGCAAGCTAAGGATGAGAACAATCCTAAGCTTAAGAGATCTTATGATGTTCATGGGTGAGGTCAAAATGCCACTCACGCAACTTTGATGATTGTTCACACAAGGTGAACCAGATAGTAGTCAGGACTTTGTCCACTACTTGCTTGAGTGGGGTGGGATCACTTGATAGATTGTGGATGAGGTCAATGTGCCATTCACGAGAGCACTCTAGAAACCTAAACTAGTGGGGGTTAAACCACTATTTTCCTAAATGGGGCAGATCCACTCATAGTTAAAATGTTATGACGAATGAGATTAATGAGTTAGAAAACTGATTGAATGAGTATTGCCTCGAGATTTATGCCTAAATGCCTAGTTATGATTACATGAGTATTGATGCTATTCAGACTGTAATGTGATGATATTGGCTTGGTTAGACAGAACCTTAGCCTAAGGAATCACCCCTCAATACTAGAAAGCTTTATGAATGAGTTACATTCAAAAAAATGCCTAGAAAGTTGGATTTTGTGGTGAAAGTATCGATAAATATGAAGTATGTATCGATATATTTTCAATAGAATGCTATAGGAGGCATTTTGTGTGAAATGTATCGATACATTACCAAGAGTATCTATAGATTCCTTGCATGTATTGATACATTCTAGAATGTATCGATAGAATTGTTGCAAAATTGGCTTCTCAAGTGACTTTAAAGAGGTTTTCATGATTAAATGGTTTCTAATGAATTATGCAAAGATGTTTTCCATGTAGTATTATTCAAAGGATGATTAAATACTATATTTCATGAACATCATGGTAATGTGAAAGAATTTGAGAATCATACGTATTTATAATTGCACGGTCGCAAAAAACTCATATCCCCTAGCCTGTCTCCTTCCCCATATCTACTTACGGAGTCTTTGTGACTCACACGTTATTTTTCCTCATTATTTTTATTATAGATCAGTGATAGCTTTTTTGCCAACAGCCAATGTCATAGAGATGTGATCCATTCATTTCTCATTGGTAGGTGTCTAGCAGCCTCTCAATGCCTAGCAAATCAAGTCATGTTCCACTGACGAATCAGTCTATGTTATGTTTACGTTTACAAACTATGAACATGTTTTATAAATTATGAATATGTTACCATAATGTAGCCAAATGTTTGGGCATATTACATTATGAATGTTATGTTAAATGTGTAAAGTGGCTCAAGAGCCCATATGGACACTTAAGGGTGTTGAGACATGTAAATATTATGGTGCATTGGAAATGTGGCACGCTGATGATATGCAAAATGTTGCACTTACACTAATATGTTGAAAAGCTCCATATATGTGTAATGTTACGTAAGATGGTATGCATAAGTTGATATTGTATGCCTAAGGATGTTTATGTATGCTATGGCATTGATGAATGTTTAATGATGAACATTAAAAAGGCTTGCTTAGGCCTAGCGAGGTATACTCGTCTAGGTTCATACACCGATCATGTTTCACCACAAAATTGGATGTGACAGTTAGGGTTGACTATGGCTTCATAAAAGCTTGGATTTCATGTGCTTACTTCCTTAGGGTCGACTATGTCTGTTTCCTTTTGGAAACTATAGCAATCAAGCCTTGTTTGATGTGATTTTGACCTCGATCCATCTAAATTAAGGTGAAGTGGTAACATAAAAGTTGTAGCCCTGTCTATTAGCTTTCCAATGATTCAGGAATCATGTCAATTGGACTTCTTTAGTGAGAGTTATGTTCGAAACACCACAACATGTATAGAAAACACACTTAGCCATACTGCATAATTTATGCTATGCTCTAAGATCGATTAAAGCTTTATTTTTTCAAGATTCCTTGACATTTTAGCCCTTAACTTTAGCTACTTCCTTGCTTTTTCCTTGTGATCAAATGTTGAGTTGAGAGTGAACTTAATGGCTTGAGAGTAACCTTGGTGTTGTGAAGATCAACCATCTTTGAATGCTTTAAGATAAACTTCAACATTTGTGAACCTATTTTGCAATTTCAACATCTCAATGATGAATGTTAGAGGGATCATAAATAGAAATCATTCAAGCAAATTTAACACTCATACAATTAAGTCATTTAAGCTTGTAGACATTTGTAGAACAAGCGTATAAGAGCTAAATCATTTCAACATTTTGTCAAAGATTATTCAAATAATATCAATCAAATTATGATCATTTTGTCATAATCAAAACTATAATCATTTTAAATCTAACAATTTCCTTTTTTTTAATATGACAAAACAATAAGCATAATTTGCACTTGAATGATTCTAAGATTATATTCTCCCCTTCATCATATGCATCAAATTTGCTCATAAACCTTTTCCCCCTTTTTGTTATATAAAAAAGGTTAAAAAGTGTGAGCATTAAATACTTAAGCCCAAGAACTGATGGTTAGCTAAAAAATAGGCTTTAAGACCAAAAGTATGTAACCATTAAGTCACCAAGTTATGCATAAAGCTATTGACTACTCAACTATAACCAAATACTGAGACATTAGAAGCAAGTATGTCACATATATATATATATATATATATATATGAATGTGTGAAGTCAAGGTGTGAGTATACTATTCATGAAGTTCGAGGAAGGTAAACATAAAGATATTCAATAAGCACATAGACCATAATATCATAATATTCAACTCCAATATCAAGTGTTAAACATTAATATATGGCTCAAAATACCAATTGAAAGACAAGTAAAATATCCCTCTTTGTAAAACTAAATAAGCTCAAATTTAATTTTAAGGGATAGAATCATTTTAAAGCTCATTTTATCAATTGGTAAAATTTAGTAAATGCTCCACTTATTTTAAAGGACATAAAGCATATCAAGCAAATCAATTTTGCAAAGCTCAAACTCGTTCAAAAAGGATATAATTAATATAAAGCATAAATCAGAGGAAATAATTCTAAAACTTGATGCAAGTTTAAAGCTAGATGTCAATAAAGAATACCTAAGACTTTATACCAATTATGCATTTCAACATTCAAGTTTAAATGAGAAGCAATATAAAACACAATAACAATTTTGGTTTTTAGAAAGATGTTACTAATAGTGAAGAACACCAAAGGTTGAATTCTCACCAAACCTTGTTGTTGAAGACATCAATTGCTTATGATACCAATGAGTCATGGCAATGAATAACTTCCCTTAAGAATTCATAAGCTTAACACAAATTGTTAGAGATTCCTAATAGATCGATATTAGGAGAGAAATCATGAGCCTAGAATAAATGAGCATTCAAATAGATTTGCAATACATTTCCCTAATACTCAAGTATTCATGGAACTAAAAGAGTATGAGCATTTAAAAGGATTTTCATCAAATGCATCAAATAGTCATATTTTCAAGATATATGTGTAGGGTAGTTCCTAAGTATCAGTAGTCATCAAGCATTATTTTTAGTCATTCTCAAGCATTAATAAGCATTCTTCAATCTTCATCAAGCATAATCATTAAGAATCACCAAGCATTATCAACCAAGAAATATTAATCATTTGATAAGCATTCTCCAATGTATATAAAAGTGACAAAATAAAAGGAATTTCCACAATAAGAGCATACCATCAAATATCAATAAAATATTATCATTAAGCACTTTTAATCATTAACTATTCAAGCAGTCTTCCAGAATACTTTTAGCAAGCATTTCAAGAAATATTCTCTAAATGATGTATAAATTTATCAATTCAAGGAGGATATTCATATTAAGAGAAATATCATTATCAATGAAGTAATACCAAGGCATTTAGCGCATGTTGCAATCATATAAAGGAATATTATGATCAAGTAAACACAAGCATGATTGCAAGAAAAATTTGGTTATCTTCACTAATCAAGATTCCAATTTAACTCATTAAATGCAAGCATGAATTCATTCTTCTAAGAATATTTAGACATATATAAAAAAGATGCAAGTATTTAAAGTTCAAGATACATGCTATTTCTCAATAACCTTCATAATTCATAAGTGATGCCAAATGTTATGGAATGATGAAAATCAAGCATTCAACTCATGAATATGTTTAAAGTAAGTGTCCAAGCATCAATGAATACCAATTGTCAATATTCAAGAAATGGACATTCAATTGGTAACCAATAAGTTCAAGTAGGATGCACACAAAGTCTAGATCACGCAAATATTTGAGCACATGGAGGACATAATTAACATTTAAATGCATGTTCAAAATATTTCAACTATGTCATCATAATATATGTCATGATCAAACTTGACAATCAAATTTATATTTAAATGTATAGCTCAAGTCAAGTTTTAGACTTTAAACATTAAGGTCAAGCAAGATGACATATTATGTAAGCATATGATTTGATCAAATGATAGATGAACTAAATATAATTTTTTGTGAACTTCAATGTGTTCATCATAATCAATTTCATATGTATAAACAAGGAGTCAATCTTGAAACAATCATTTAAGCACAATCATGAATCATATTTCAAAAATTGATTCTAGACTAGGCATTTGAATATTCCAATTCTCAAGAAATAATAATTCAATGTAAGCACATGAGAAATAATAAATTTAAGCATAATAAGCATCAAGTTTCAACATTCTCAATATTTTCAGCATATGGACAAAAATTCCCTTGAAGTCAATCAAGCATTCATTTGTAACAAGAACATGTCATGATAATATTTTCAACACAAGGCACATTTGTTTAAGTTTTATATCATTAAAATTATTGTTACCTCAAGAATGTCAAGCATTGGAAGAAAGTTTGTTCATTTTTTGGAAAAATGTTATCAATGTCAAATTATAATGCTCAAGATCTTATGAACATATTTTCAATCTATTTTACAATGCATGAGAAAATCATTAATAAGGATGGAATTTATATGCATGTATCAAAAACAATTTGTTCAACTAAATTATATTTTAATAAAATAAATCAAAATCAATCAAATGAAATCAAGAAGATTTTGCAAGAAAGACATTTAACAAAATTTAATTTCTCTTTTTCAAAAACTTTGCACTTGAAGCATGTAAGATTTGAGTTTGACACGTTTTGCGTACAATCATGAGCTCAATGTCAGTCAACTTTGTTCAATTATTCTCTGAATGATTTATGAAACGTGTAATAAGCATAATGAATCATATTTATGCATATCAAGGGTCATTATCAAATATTTCATAAACTTATACCAAAAATGCCCTTATAACTATTTAAGCAGACAAGCAATCATACACATCCAATAAGAACAAGTTAAAAGAAATATTTTCATCATGAAGCAAAACTTGTTTAATTCATAACTCACTATAAGTTCTAGGATGTCAAGCATTTTTCATATCAAATCAAGTAGTCAATTCATGTCATTCTCATCATTAACCAATTTGAACTATTCTCATCATCAAGCTTGTTCAAATGGTTAAAACATCATAGACAAGGAAATAAAAGAATCAACTTTGAAAGCTCACTTTTCCTTGTTTAGACTACTAGAATGGATGACAATGTAACTCATCAATTATGCTCATATGCTATCATATTATCAAATCTTTAATGCTCAAGATTATGTTCAAAAACCATTTTTCTTCGAAAACAATAATATGAAATCAATTTCACAAAACATGAGAAAGCTTTGTCAAAACAATTTTCTACAATCAAGCAAAATTAATAAGTAAAAGGATGATATATTCAAGTTCAAATATAAGCATATAGTTGTTGTCTCATAGGTTCATGCTTTCTCCAATATCTTGCAATTTAACATATATGCAATTTAAATTAATTTTGCATGATCAAGATTTGTCAATAAAGCTCAAAGAAGAATTTATGCACTCAATATTCAAGCAACAATAAGCAATCAAAAATTTCAATCAAAAGAGGCAAGCAACTTAAAAACCCAAGCCAAGAAAATCAATCTCAAGAAACCAAACAAAAGTCTTAAAACTAAAAGCACAAAGAGATTTTTGTTATAGAAGTCACTCATTTTCATTTTGTGTCTAGAGAACATCCAATCTTCGAGTTGTTTCTCCTTGCTATAGCACACTTGATTTCTTATCTCATTTTTGCCTTTTGGAGCTAACAAAGGATCTTTACTCAAGGTGTTCAAATTTTGTAGGTCTAACTGCCTTTGATTCTAGTAGAATTTCAAATTGATGAAAATAGAGGTTACGACAGCTGTGCTTGGTGAAAGAAAATCAATCCAAAGGCTACCTCTCTTTGTAGGTAATAATTATCCTCATTGGAAAAAGAAAATAGAAATGTTTATTCAATCTATGGATTTAGATGTATGAAGTGTAATATTAGATGGTCCCCATGTACCTTATAAGGAAGTGGATAACAAGATATTGATCAAAACTAGACATGAGTGGAATGATAAAGATAAGAAATTGATTCAAATTAATTACAAGCCATATAATACCTTATTCTGTGCTTTAAGAGCTAGTGAGCTTAATAAGGAGTTAATGTGTGAAAATGCCAATAAAATTTAAGATACCTTAGATACCACATATGAGGGCACCAACCAAGTTAAGGAATCCAAAATTGGATTCCTTACACATGATTATGAATTGTTTACAATGAGAAAGGATAAATCAATTAATAAGATGTTTGAAAGGTTTACTAATATTGTAGGAGGTCTTAAAGCTCTAGGGAAAGATTTTCCAAATGCCCAATTGGTGAAGAAAATCTTATATAGCCTACCTAAATCTTGGAGACCCAAAGATATAGTTGTAGAAGAAGTTAGGAATTTAAATGACTTTAAATTATAAGAGCTTATAGGATTTTTACTCACTTACGAGATGACATTGAAACATTAGAGAGAGCTAAAGGAATCCAAGAAGAAAGGCATTGAAAAAAAAAAGGTAGCTCTAAAATCCATAGTTCAGAAGGAAAAGAAAGAAGAAATAGGAGTGAAAGTGAAAGTGAAAAGGACATGGCCATGTTGGCTAGAAAATTCAATAAGATAGCAAGGAAAAACTGTAAAGGTAGAAAGTTTACAAAGAGAGAGATGCCTAAGTAAGAATTCTCTAGAGATCATTTAATATGTGTTGATTGTCAAAGACCGAGATACACTAAGTATGAATGCCCAAGCAAAAAGAACACTTCGAGAAAGTTCAAGAAGAAAGCAATGATGGCAACTTAGAGTGACAATGAAGATTCCTAAGATGAAAAAAGTGACGAAATTGCCAACCTTTGCTTCATGGTACGAAATGACTATATGGTATATCCTATTCCTCATAATCTTGACTCATGCTTTCATGAAGAGAATGCTTATAGATTTGATGAGTTGCAAGATGCTTATAATGATGTTAGGTTTGAATTTGAAGAAAGATTCTTAAAATACAAGGACATTATAAGAAAACTTAAAGTTGAAAATAATAACCTAGTTAAGGCTAGGATCAGGTCAGCAAACAATATGAAAGCCATGCAAAATGAAATTGACTTGTTGAAAAAGAAAGATAACACTTTGTATGACATTCTTTCAAAGTTTGAAGATAGCCAACAAAAGTTGAATGGCATGTTGATATTACAAAGGGCTTTCTTTAATAAGGAAGGGCTAGGTTTTGATTTTACACAAAAGGAAAGTCATCTTAAGAATGTTTTTGTTAAAGAAAATGAAAATATGATTGTTTTTCTGGATGCACTTCATGTCTCAAGTTTGGACACTCTACTTTATCTTGCTTTTATAGAATTGTTACACAAAGAGATAAAGTAGGTAGATATGCATGAGTCCCCAAGAGACCCAAACCTCCACAAGGTAAGGGGGTAGAAGTTAATAAGGTTCACAAAAGAAGCAAGGCTACAAATCATAAAGGACCCAAGAAAATTTTTGGTACCAAAAACAAATATTTGAGTTTTCTTTTTATAGAAAGAGCATACATGATTTAAGTCAACAGCACAAAAGAGAGATAAATTAAACTATTCATTTGTAATAAAGATCATTGAGGTATGGCATGTGGAATATTGATTATCAATTCTTACACATTTAATTTGACACATGTTTTATGAAACTGAGAAATATGCTTACCAAAAGAACTTAATGATGATATCCTCTTGTTGAAAAAAAATCATCTTTTGAATTATCATTAGATTATAATTGCAAATTGATTGATTGTACTTGGACAATGTATAATGTGATTGAAAACTAATGCTTGATGATACCTGGACATACATTGGAACCAATGTGGATATTTTTTAAAATAATGAGTATTTGAAGCATATATTGAATATTTATTTAAATACTCATGCCTTACTAGTTCCTTGAACATATGAGTATAAGATTGACATGTTACATATACTATTTAAGTACTCATTTATTGTATGATCATTATTTATCTCCATGATCCATCCAAGGGAAGGTAAGATTATGCCTTAATGTGACTAATCACGTAACACCTTTATTCCTTGTTGGAAGCAACTTTAATGAATGGTTAAAGGGGAGTTGATCATTAACATTATCTTATGATGATTAAGCACTTGAAACTTTCAACAATGAGCTTGGTGAGATCTCAACAAATGGCATTCTACACAATTGGTAATATCCTTTAAACACCATATTAATCTTGTGCTGTATGATTCTCTAAATTGTTGCTTGATTGATTGAAACATAGAATCACTATATGCTCTTCACTTTAGTCAAAATATTTTTGTTATTTGTAGTTAGTATAATTTGTTGGTCATTTAGTTAAATGTTCATGTGAATATATTTGTGAAAATATATGGGTATGCTTTTTTTTTTCTAAATATACTCGATTGAATAAATCCATAAATTATTAATTGAATAGTTGTTTGTTATACGAGTATTCTTATATGTATGAATTATTATATCTTGGTGCATTATATTTTGTTCATATCATACATGCATACACCATGCACTCAAGTCTTCCTATCCTAAGTCCTTCAAATTTTTTTTATCAAATTTCTCAAATGATTTTTTTAATTTTAAGGATAGCTGTTTTAAGCACACATGATTGTGTGCCAAACAAGCTTCACTTATTTTTCAAAACTTTCTCCAAAAGCAAAGTCTTGTTTAAGTGTGATATAAAAAGTCCAAATTTACATTTCGAAGAAGACATAATCGACTATATGATCTTAAAGAGTCAACTAGGCCATGTGTCGAATAGTGAAATGTTCACCATTTTGAAAACCATAGTTGACTAGAGGCTATGATTAGTTAACTATGCCCATCGATTTCTTAAAACTCTTGAATCCTTCATTCTTCCAAGTTCATCCAATCACTCTTAATTCATCCTCTTTTCAAATTCATCTCCCTTAGGATTTCAAGGTTCATTGAGCCCATTCAAAACCCTTGAAATTCTTTCACTATAAGTAGGGTATTTTAACATGATTTCAAATTAATTGAAACCTAGAAATCTCATCATATAGTGAAATAGTCTACTATCCAAGTCTCATACTCAAGTTTAGATCTCTATAGTCGATTATTCCTCTTCTTTAGTCGATTCTCATAGCAAATATCTTATCATGGCACCATCAAAGTGATACAAACTCACAGCTCAAAAAAATCAAGGAATCTCCTCAATTACAACTTGGTTTCAAGCATAGAACTTTCTCACCAACGAGGATTCTGAACGTTACAAGAACTCCTTCGCCTCTAGGACTATTCATCATGGCTAGCTCACACTTCTATTACTTTTTGATATAACAAAAAAGGGGAGAAGGTTAATGAGCACATTGAAAAGCTCTTACATTAGTTGAATTGCTTTGAAAATATTTTTGAACTTCATCCATATATCGATGGGGAATCTTTTTAAAAGTTTATACTCAATTCCTATATCTTTTTCATTTATACTTAAATGTTTTCAAGGGCATAAAGAATAATTAAGTTAGAGGGAGGTTTCAAGGAATCTAATGCAATATGCTCATATTTTTATCATACCAAAAAAGGGCGAGATTGTTAGACTAGAATTACATCATGCATTGATTTGACAAAAATCACATGTCTTCTTGAATTTAATGTCTTCACATATCTTCTTGAATTTGAAATCGTCTTAATTACATTTTTAGCCCCTTAAGGTTACAAAATTGTTTGAAAAGCCATGAATCTTTAGAAAATATCTTACAAGCTTTCAAACAATGCATTTTCAACTAAGAACTCAAAAGCAAATGAGCCTTGAATTGTTTTCTTGAATATAGCTACAAGGCAATGAGAAAGTAGTTGGGGAAAAATATCAAAAAGCCAAGGGAACTTTAAAACACAAGTTAAGAGTCCATCCTAGATAAGCTCAAGTCGATTTGAAGGCTGCAAAAGTGCAAAACTTAAAGATCATAAAGACTTAATCGACTAGAAAGGAGGCACAGTCAACCTTGCGCCAGAGAGATCTAGAAAATCATGTTTAGAATAGCTATAGTTAACTATAGAGGAAGCATAGTTGACCCTATTTTAGAAAGACTAAGAAAATTAAGTTGAAGAAAAGCCATAGTTGACTATAGAAGATGTATAGTCAACTTTGACAAGTCAAAGGCCAAAAAAAGTCAAGTTTAAGAAGCTATAGTCAACTATAAGAGAGGCATAGTAGAATATAGAAGGTCAGATTTAAAGAATACACACTCTCTATAGGTGGATCGATTAGAGAACTTATATACTTGACTATGGAAGCCCTAATTGAGAAAATTTGAAGAACAACCCTAGGATCATTGTAGTCGACCGTAAGCTTCAACAAAAGCCAAATTTGATTCAAACTTGTGTCTGATACCTCTAAATCATGCTTTAGCTATAAATAGACGCATTTAAGCCATTTTGAAGGAAAAGAAGACTTGAGATAAAGTTTCAAACCCTAGAAAACTACTCACAAGCTCATCTTCACTTTTTAGCATAGTTTTAGCCTTCCATCAAGCTTTCAAAGTTAAATCCTTGCTTCATTCAAGCTAACATTTCTTCTCTCATTACAAACAAGGTTAAATTCTTAGCACCCAACCTTTATAGAGACATTTTCTAGTTGAAATTTGTACTTCATTGTAAAGGTTCTACCTTAACCTTGAATAGCTATCCTGTAAAAGTTATCGCTTCCCATGAAAAAGCAAGAATCCTTTTTAGATTGTGTGGGTTACCATTTGATTCCATAAAAAGCAAGAATCTCTTTGTGAATTGTGAGTGTTATCTTTTGATCTTGTGAAAATGCAAGAATCTCGTTGTGGATTGTGCAAAGGTTATTGCTTCTTGTTAAAAAATAAGAATCCTTGATAGTGGATTGAAATTCTTTAGCTACCAAGGGAGTGGATGTAGGCATCAAAAAAGACCAAACCACTATAAATTTTTTGTGTCTCTTTTGATTTTCCGTACTATTATCTATTGCTTGCATTTGCATTAGGAAATTAGCTTTACATTTATTTGTTGTTGTATACTTAGGAAATTATTTTACTTAGATACATTATTTTTATATTTACTAAGTTATAGTTGAAAAATTGTTTTGACACTAGAAAATAATTTTTGGTGAAAAAGTATTGATTTTGACAAATTAATTTTTTAAAGAAATTTTTAATATATCAATTCACCCCGTCTTGATATATTGCATATTAAGACTTCTACACTAATAAAAAGGATAGGGGCTAAATTGATTTTCTTAGTATAGTTCAGGGGCTTATTTGCATATTTAGCCAAAATAATTTTATATAACATATAACATGTAAATCAATAAAAGAAAGACTTACAATAGTCATTAGTTATGCTCGACTATGTTTCATAGATTCAAATTAATCAATTATTGATTATGTACTAAAAAATATTAATTTCTTTAGGATTGAGTTTTGTACGTTTTGATTCACATTGCCCTTCTTTATGAGTTAAAGTATCGAGGCTTGGTGGCTTAGGTGTAGAAGAATTATTTGGGCAATTTGCATCTTTTCGTTTAAAGAATTTGTCAATTGTTTTCAACTTATACTTCAATCAAACATGAAAAAAGAATTAATGCAATTAATATCTAATATTCTTATTTTATTTGTATTTAAACTTATAATATTAAATATAAAACTATAATGCATAAAATATAAATAGTTAAAAATGATATATCGGATTAATAATTTTCTCTTATATAACCAGGATTGTTTAAAGACTATATAATCAAAATAATTTCTTTTCAACTAAATATAAAACGTAAAGTACAAAAAAAAAGATATTTTCAAGATAACTTCCTATTACATAATCAGGATTAATAAAAAAATAATACATTACTGAAATTTTAAGCAATAGTGCAACTCTATAACTTATATTTGAGAACTATAGAATAATTTAATAATTTTTAAAGATTAAAATCATAAAAAATAAAATTCACATAACAGAAAAAAGAATAACATGGCAAGTAAAAGATAGAACCCACATATGACATAACAAAGAAGAAAGAAAAAGAGTATAGTTGATGGCTTGTAGAAATTTGGGGAAGAAAATTTATAGAAACTTAATACACATGAGTAAAAAGTATAGAAATTAAAAAAAACAAATATAAATAAAAATAATAATATAAATTGAAAGAAGAAAAGGAAAAAAAATCTTTAAAGTTGAGTGAGGTATATGGGATCATTTTGTTATTTTTTATTTGAATTAATTATTAAATAAAAAATTATTTTAAAGGGGCCATTAAGATAATATATAAAAAATTTTTGAAAAATTTATATGATATAGAAAAAATTTTAAAAATTTTAGGGAAGCCATAGCCCACCCATAACGAAAAGAGGATTTGCCATGAGTGGGTAGATGGTAGGTAAATATGTCTTTAGCTAAATCTTCCTTAATCATCTTGATTTGGACATGACTCATACCTCTTTGTTCAAAATTTAGCTTCAAGATTTAAGCAATTGTGTGGGCAATAATGGTGATTCTTCTCCCAATGACCAAGGATAAATTTTTCATCATGTACTACCTACTGAGCATCATCATATTGAAACAGGTGTTTCTTTTCTAACCTTCAATTCATCAAGTCCTTACTCAATCTACTATCCTTGAGGTCCAACAACAACTCACATAGTCAGAATTCCTCATAAATTTCATAATCTTTTACTTCAAAACTCATCAAGTTCAAGCTCAATTTCCATAAGTTAGACTTAATAAATTTGTTAGCTCTATAGCTTTCAAATTGATCCCATGTTTTGAAATGGCAAAAAAAATGATCAAAATTTCATTTAAGACTTGAAAAATAAAGTCTAGACATCCTTTAGCATTTTCAAATGACTTTGAGAAGAAAAACAATTGAAAAAGACTTTGACATATGCATTTTGGTCCAAATCTATCAATACATGTTCTTTATGTATCGATACATTTGGACAAGTATTGATAGAAATTGAAATCGATACATGTTTTTGAGAAAAGTCAAAATTTGCAAGGTCAAACTCAATCTATTGATACACTCTGAAATGTATCAATAGAAATGCAACAGAATGCTCATTGTCTCAAACATATCAATAATTTTTTCAACATAATGCTCTCCGCCTCAAAAGTATTGATACATTCCAAAAAGTATCGATACATTTTCACAGGAATTCAAAAATAAAAGCAGTAATGTATACAATACATCCAAGCGTGTATCGATATAATATGACTGTTGAAGCCTAAATGAAGAAAAAAGGACTATTTTCACATTTAATGCACTTCCAACTATCCTTGAAACTTCAGCAACTATAAATACAAGCTCCCATAGCATTTATGAAGGTTGGACGACTTTGAAATACAACTCCAAAATGAAGAATTCAACCAAAATCATTCAATACACCTTGTACTCTTCTTCTTGTATTTAAGTCTTCTATTGTATCATTTATTGAGCCTTCATTGATTGTTCTTTTCATCACCAAACATCGTACTTAAGTTGTTACTCAACCTTTAAGAGGCATTCTAACTACACTTACATTTCTCTCCTTGTATTCATTTGAATGGTTATACTTTAACCAAGATAAAAAAATAGAGTGGTTGTACTTTAATCATGAAAAGGCATTGTATTGAAAGGTTGTGCTTGATCCACAAAAGGCAATGTATTGAATTTCATTTCAACAGTAGATTTTAAACTCCTTAGTGAATTTCAAGAAGTGGACGTAAGCAAGGAAGTCAAACCTTTATAAAAATTATTGTGTTAATTTTCCTTTCTTTCTTACTTCTTTAATTTCATTTGTGTTTTCAACCTCTCTCACTTTAGAAGAAATCAATTGTCTTATTTTCAAATTGGGGATTTAGTTTAAGAGAATTTTATTTTCTCAATATTAAAAAGGAATCTTCAAAAATTTAAAAATAGACTAATTCACCACTCTCTTAAAGTTATGCGCATTGAGCTTATTGCACTAACAAACTTAACAATCTCAAAACCACAAATTCATTAACACCAATGCCAGGTCCTTACCTTGCTGAGCAATTTGGAAAGCAAAGCAACCAAAGTTCCTTAGCTTGGTGAGAGAGAATTAACTGAAATTGTAGAGAGAGAAAATTATAGACCGATCAAACTAAAGCTTATAATGCAAGGAAGAAAAAACTCACATTGGTTTCCCAATTTCAAAGCCCTAAAGTGATGGTAAGAATGAGGAAGTGAAGAGGCAAGAGTTCCTTAAAGAGAGAAGCAAGAGAGAATTGAGAAGCTTCGCAAATGAAAGAGGGGTAGATTGGTCAAAGTTGGGCTTTGATACTCGTAGGGATTGACCTTTCCTATCAAGGGGTCGATCCCTTATGGAAGAATGCCTTTTAAGCCTAGTTCTTTGATTTTTCTTGCCTTCTTGCCCTCCATGTGTCACCTCTCACTCATTTTATCATCTTTAAGGTATATTTCTCATACTTTTGGCCCAAAATAAGGGTTCTCTCTCAAGTTCACTAAGTGAAATTCCTAATTTCACCCTTTATAAATTGGGTTTTACGCCATCTCTTTTCATGTGTTACAAGACCATTTCTGGTTGTGCCAAGTTTTTCCAACGTCTTAACCATAGTAATTTATCTTCTTCCATACAGCCTGTGCATGTTTTCTTTTCGTTCCCCTGTTTGGATCTTTCAAACTATTCAATTATAATTTCCTTACCTTTTAGCTCTCTCTATTTTCCATAAGAATTTTCAGTCTTATGCTTTGTAGGGATCTGTTTAGTTCCTTTTGGAGCATTGTTGACTAATTGTTGTTTCTAGGTTGGTTTTTTACACCAAAAGGAGCTTTTGGCACCCTATCGTGCAAGGTTGGGCTCTTATTCTAAAATCCCACAACCACAATCCGTCAATGCTCCATATTGCCCTCCTGGCTTCATTCATGGTTGGATACCTGACGAAGCCTATTCTCTGGCCACTTATACTCTTTCTAATCGGCAAGATTATGTCGACCACTCTTCCATATTGCTGGCTGGAATCTCTAAGTCTGTTCTAGCTAATTACAGAAGGGAGGTTATTTGGAAAGATTGTTACCACCTCATCTCTATTTCTCCCTCTGTTCACCATAACTCAGTATATATTTTGCCTTGTAACTTAAGCTGATCGGATAACTATATTGCGACACTACCTCACTTTTCCTTATATAAGAAACACCCTCTAGAGCATCATAACTGTTATTAATAAAAAAATTGAAAATTGTTATGTTCAAAGATATGCTTCAGAATTGAAGTAATCCCCCCTGCCTCATTTCATGCTAAATTAAGATTTAGTTCAGATTATAGGTATAAAGATTTAACCAACTAATTAGGTTGGCCATAACAATATCTCTTTGTCTATTTACATCATTATAAAATTAAACTTTATTTGTAAAAAAAAAAAATTGCATCTCATGAATGAAAAAGATTCTAGATTCTTCAAATTCAACATTCAAATGACTTCCAAAGCCATTGATATATTTAGGTACATCAATAAAACATAGTATTGCAGAAACTGGATAATCCTTGCTCCATGGGCTCACATAATATGACAACAAGACCCTTTCACCTTGCCAGCATGAAGATCATATTCTGAAGTATCAGATATCGGTGATGGTGCATGTTGCTCCATTGGCTCATAATAATGGTGGCATCGATGATTGAGATGACGATTTCTTGAGAAAGGATTGCCATGCTGATAATATTGATAATCTGAGTCAAACTTATAACCATCACTCCTTCCATTAGGGAAGTATCCGCGCTCATAATCATCGGGATAACCATCAATTCTTTCACAGCGAAAATACCCATAATCTATATTGCGATATGGACTATATCTAGGACTTAGATTATTACAACAATTCTCTAACCTTCCTGGTGTTTGATTTCCATACTGCAGATGAGATAGTCTTACATGTTTTCCCGCATTTCCCAGCATCCTCAAAATCTTGTGTGGTTCTACTTTTCCTGAAATGTAGACTAATCCTTGTTGCGCGTCGATGGAGTACGATACATCTGATGAACAAAGCACCAACAAAAGACTTGACAAGTTACCCAATTCTGTACAAATAATTGGTAGCAAAACACCATAAAAGATTTAGAAGGAATTGGAGAAAAATTTCCTTATATAGGTTAGAACAATACAAACCTTGCAAACCCTTCAATATATCTATGAGTGGTTTATGACAATCTCGAGAATGGGTGTCTACTTTCAATACACAAGTCTGAAGTTAAGAGAAAGAAAGGAGGTAACACTAAGAAAATAGCTAAATACTCTAATGAAAATGAACATCAAAACATGAATATAGCAGAATCCTAACCATAGATGATGGTGAATCCATTAAATTGAACCCCTCTGATTGCTGGAAAAATATTGGTGTTTTCTTCTTTGAGGAAGATTTTGATTGTTGGTATACCAACCATTTTCCCCTTGATAAATACTTTTTTTTTGGCTGGATCTAATTAAGGAAGTTTTAATATTTCTATTTTAGAGTTCATGTATACCTTGACTTTATCCACAATTTGTCCAATATATTTTAGGTAAGAAAAATGAACTCATTTCTCCATGTCATCCATGACAAATAGTTAGAATTCCAGCTTCTTCATACATTCTTCCTCTCCATAAAATAGAATGCTTATCAACGAGTGAAGTCAAATATGTTTCTTGAATAGGAAGGGATATAATGTATTTGATTCTGTTATTTATATATGATCCTTCATTATTCAACATTTGATGAGTGACATGATTGAGAAGTACAATTGGCATTTCTTTATTTTCCTTTGGGTAATTTCAACCCTTTCATGATTTTTGAAATATAAATACCTTTTGTGGTGCTAATATTCTTATAGCTATATTATATCTTATTGGTTAGAAATCAAAATGACCAAATTCAGAAAAAGTTAGTCAAAACCCTACCTTGTACCATTGTCTATGTTCTTATGGTAATCCTATTCTTCTTGCCTTCAAGTTAGGTTTCCTATATTTCCTAATGTACTTAGTTAATCAATTGTAAATTAATTGAAATAACTATGCAAAAGAATTATACTACCTATTTGTCTCTTTAAATACAAAATCTATATATATAATCTATTTATAATCTACAATACATATAGAAGCACAGCTATAGGTAAAATCTACTTAAAAT
Organism: Theobroma umbraticum; assembly: GCF_002168275.2. Classification (NCBI taxonomy): domain Eukaryota; kingdom Viridiplantae; phylum Streptophyta; class Magnoliopsida; order Malvales; family Malvaceae; genus Theobroma; species Theobroma umbraticum. The sequence goes on from NW_018397265.1 coordinate 4,110,494, forward strand.
TTATCTACATTAGCTTGTAATTTAAATACTATAATTTTCAGTTTTTGTTATTTAGACTCAAAAACAAATCCAAACCCTTCCTTTCCTAATTACTTAACTATTTAAGCCTTGTCTAAGGAGAAAAAATAAAAATCAAACTCCCTATTTTTTCTAATTACAATGCCCCTTAAAGGGAAAAAAATAAGAAACAAAGAGTTCCTGCTTTTTTGTTTTTGAGGCATTTATCTCTCCACCAATGTAGAGATGACAATAGGTACTACATAATCAAGTATCCTATACAATTTGATCTGATTAAATAAGATTAAAGTATCTTATAATCAGGTTTAGATTTGGATCGGAAAATATTATATGTAACAAGTTCAATATTGGTTATACTGAATACACTACCCGAATCCAATTATAGATTATAATTTTTAATATTATGTTGGTGCAAAATGGGGTTTCGTTGGAAATCAAAAGAACTAGCAAAATTGGCTTTTAGACATGCATTTAGTAAATATTATCTTTAAAACTTATTTCACCCCTACCAACAAATATACAAAAGGAAATTATGTGAATAATCTTAAGGATATTATGAAGCCAATGTCTAACTTCATCTCACACTTATGAGAGTAGACCACTAGACTCATCCAAGGTTTATAAGGTTGTTTTGTCTTAGAGCTTACTTTCTTATGCAAGTAGATTATAAGAAATTTGGACTCTTGGAAGATGATGAAAATCAATTGTTTATGTTTATTTTTAAAATTTTTATTTAGAACATAACACTTCTCTTACTCTTGATTTTCTACTCTTGTCTTGTTCATATAGACTTCCAAGTGTCTTTTCTTTAAAGACACAATCTTTTCATAAAGGCACTTTTATGTCTTAAAAACATTTCTACATGTTCCAAGGTATTGTTCCGATAACCATTTTACGCGAGGATAACCATTTATATCATAAAACATAATCTTTGAACTACAATATGGAAAGATAACTTTTCATATCCAAACTTTTGAGGATAAATGTTTTTCAAATGTTTTTCAATTGTTTTATCACTTTTGGATTTAGAAGTGTTTTTCAATTATATCATAACTTTTGGATTTAGAGATGTTTTTCTAATACGTCATTTTATCAAGAGACATAACTTTCACATGAAAAACCACATTCAATCTAATAATCACACTATGTCATATAACCTTTTAATTGATGTGACTTTCAAATAATCACAACTTTTCATATGAAAAAGTATAATTCTTTATTTGTAACTTTTTATATGAAAATACATAACTTTTTATTTTGAAACGCACCAACCTATTATAGTTTAGTTTTATATATTATTTTGATTTCAAATTAAATTATTTATAAATAATGTAATACTTACTAAAATTTATTAATTATTCTAAATATGATTTTAAACTTTAATTTATTTTTTATGAGTTACCTTCTATTATAAATTTAATTTTCATTAATAATATACATAAAAATGGAGTTTAAATTTATTTTAATTTTTGACTTTCGATTTTTTGCAAAAAAATAATACTGAAATTCGGGTATTAAGTATTAATTTTTAATCAAGTTCGGGTAGTGCATGGAAAGTTAAATTTTAATCGAGTCTAGTTCAAGTACCTCAATATTTGCAAAACCAAAAAGGAAGAAGCAAAAACCCTAATCTAGCCGCATATGTTATTCACTTTCTGAAGGCAAGTTTTGATTCTAATCTGCTTTCAAGTCTCTATTTCTTTGAAGACCCTTATATCTCCTATGATTACCAACTTTCTTACATTATTGTATTTGTTTCCTTTGTTTTGTGTATGTTGGACTGCTCCTTTATTGAAAACAATTCAGTTCATGGCTACGTCAAACAAAAAGAAATGCATTAAAGAAAATTCTGGACATGTAAGTGGCTCCAACTCTTAAACAAAATGCAGGCATTGAGAATTACTGTTTTTATTTATTAGTACAATAATAAAATTCAAACTCAGAATCACTTATCATTGAGACAACCAATCCTATTATTTTAACCAAACTTTCAGTTGATATGCATTTCACTTTTTCTCTTCATTGATAAAGGTAAGGAACCATAACTATTAGGCTTAATTAATAGCTAGCTCCTTGCTACCTAATATCGAATTAAGTGGGCTTTCTAATGGTTAGTTTACCATTTTGATTAAGCATATGCTTTTAAATTTATTGATTTACAAAGACAAGCTGCCATGTAGATTAATCTCCTTAAAAAAATTCAAAATTGAAGACATGTGTCATTATGTATCAAATCTAAAAGTAGTTTGCATTAATAAAAATTTATCAAAAGAAAATCTAAAAGGAATTAGCTTTGATCATATAGTAGTACTTACTTTTTGCACTATTGCTTCTTACAATATCTAAAAATTGTTGCTCAATTCTATTCAACAAGAGCAAGGATTTGACAAAAGAAAAACGTTATCAAACTCCTTTCTTTTTTTATTTTTGTTGGGATAACATCTATAATCTCTTTCCCTGTCTTATTTTATTTTGGGTGATAGTTTTTATTTTAATCCCAAGAAGAGAATCACGTATACAAACAAGAGGAAAAACTCCAACAACAGTGAAAAGAAAGACTTGTCCAAAGGCAACATAAAAGACTCTTTATTTTGGTGAATATTCTATGGAAGTTGGAGTTCTTTCTAAGAATATTGTAATTCACATACTTGTTTCATTAGTTAGGATTTGATTTATTTCAAAATGCAATTTACATATTTATTTTAATTATTATTTCATTACTATAGATTAATAAAAAAAATGTATCTTGTTGAGTAAGTTTACCAAATATATCTTTTGAATTGTATAATTTATAGAGGAAACCCGAAATTCGACCAAGTTCTTAAACAAGTCAAAATCACTAGATTTCACTAAATCCAGGTTAGCACTATTGTCACAGGCCCACGTTTCTAAGGAACTGGTAACAGTCTACCACTACTAAAAAACAAAGTTTTACTAATGGAATTTCATTCGTTGGCAAATACTGATGGATTGCCAATGGAAAGGAGTTGTGCATATGACTGATGGATTATCGATAGAATTTATTTAGTCAGTAATCGATCAATAATGCGTTGGTGCCAAATTCAATCGACAGGCGCGAAAATTACTGATCAAAATTATTGGTCAATAATGTCTATACCGACAGATTTTAGTGACAAAATTTGCCAACAGAATTTTTGTTGGTATTTAATTTTGAATTTACTGACAGAATTTTCATCAATAAACATAATTAAAATGTTTTAGTGTTTTCTTTTGGGGCATTTCTCCCTTTTCTCTTCTTTTCACCTTGTTCTGCCTCTCCTGTGCAAACCTCCCCCATCTCTACCTCTCCCATGCCGACATACCGTTGCCTCTCCTGTGCTGAACCCCTCGTATATTAATTGTCTTCCATATTGACCCACCTTTACTCTACCTCTCCCGTGCCGACTTGTGCTGTCGAGACTTTCCCATGCTGAGCTCTCCCATGCAGACCTTCTCTTGTGCCGAGCTACCTCTGCCTCTCCCATGTCGATCCAGCCACCTTTGCTTTATAACTTTCAATTTGAGCCAACCTAGCCCCTTTCTATCTACCGACAGCTGAGCCCAAGTTTGTCTTTCTTTTTTTTTTCTGTTATCCAGTGTGTGGCTTGATTGGAAGCTGAAAGTTGTTGCTATTTTTTTTACTGTGGTTGCTGTTTTTTTTTTTTTTTTGTTCTATGAAACCCTTGAGCATATAATTTTCTGGATGAATCAGAGTTGCTTGTTAATTGACTATAGAGTCGGGGGGATTGTGGTTGCTAAATTGAATTGAAGCTTTTTCCTTTTTTTTTTTTGCTTGTTTATTGACTAAAAGTTGTTATTAAGTGTGTTGCTTGACTGGAAGTTGGAAGTTGTTTCGTTTTTTTTTTTTTGGATTGTGGTTGCATTTTTTTTTTTTTGTGAAACCCTTAGAGCATATAATTTTTTGAGTTATTTTTTAGGTTCAGATTTCAAAATAGTGACCTTCAAAAGTGCATCTTTATAAGTTCCATACATAGTTCATGATGATAAACTATTGAGTATTTGAGTTATTTTTTGTGACAAGTATTGAGTATTTGATTTAATTATAGATACATATAGTTTCAACTAAAAGAATTTAGTCACATTCATTTTCCAAAAATATTACAATATAATACTTTCAATTAAAATTGACAATAAAAAATTACAATTTCATGATAAATTTGATATATTATATATACATAATTTTTATTGATTTACAATAACAAAATTATATATATAATATTATATATATAATGATAAATTTGATGTACTATATATCTATAATTTTTAATGATTTACAATAATAAAAATTATATATAATGACAAAGTTGATGTACTATATATCCATATTCATCAAACAAAAGAGATCGACGTGATTGGTGGGTAGTGTTCAAAACAAAGGCTTGGAGTTCATTTAATATTCCAAATAATGAAGGGGTGTGTCAAGAAGATGAGCTTTCTTTCAATACACAATTTAATGATCCTTCAACCAACCTTGGTAGCAATACAATTTTTGTTAGTGGTGAATATGAAGAGGTTAATATATTTGTCGAGGTCAAACATAATAAAAAAGATGATGAAGAAGAATGAGTTGAAGGAAAAGACGAAGAGATAGAGGAAAATGTAAACGAAGATGATAATTATGAAAGTAATGATCTTGAAGATGAAAATGATGAAAATGACTTTGCCTGTTCAGATGATTATTGATGGTTGATGGTCGATTTCTTTTTATATATTTAAACGATGTAAAGATGTTGATATTAGAAATTTTTTATGGTGATTTATTTGTATGTCATTTGGTTCAAACATCAACTATTATTAACATCCTCCTTATGATTATGCATTACATTTATTGACAGTTAATTTAATAATTCTACATTACATTTATTGTTAGCTAATAATAATGGTCCATCAGTGATGTGTTGATAGATTTTTGCATAGTCATAATTAAATACAAGATTACTATCGACCCTCAAGCACGGTCGAGTGGCATAGGTAATTTAGTTGAGCAACGTCCGATTCCACCTGCTCACTTTACACCACTGCTTGTGCGATCTCCAATGCCACCTCAATCCTTGAGACCATCAATGTCCACTTTGACGTCCACATCAGCAGCTACTCCATTCAATCCAAAGGAACTGCCTCTAACTCTGCCTACTGCATAATATAAGGGCTAAAGGCCTAGTGTAGGCTTGCCCACTCCTACCAACCCAGACTGAGATATCTTTTTGCATTCTATCGAAGAAAGGTAATTTCCAGTTATTAGTTTATTTCATTATATGCAATAATTTCATTAATGTGTTTTAATAAAGATATACTAATTTTCTAATACCTTTGCGGAGACTGGAGTGACTTCAAACATCATAAGAAAAATCAAAAGTCACTTCAATAGGCCCTAGCCTACATGAAGGTTGATTCTTACCGTGATGAAAGACGCCATGTGCCGTAAATTTGAGGTACCATATTATTATTTTATATTTATCCAGATTTTCCTTAACAATACCAATATAAATATTTATTTTTAATGTTGGAGTCTTTTACGTGGACTGCTACTAATGCTTTGATGGTCTGCAACATATGGGACAACATTTGCAAGGATTGGTTAAAAGATCTGTTAGCAAACGAGCGTAACAAAGCCAAAAGGGATGTAGGCACTCGTCACGATATCTTCTTGACCAAGGGGAAGATGCACCCGTAGATCACTACAGAGGTTTGGGAGCAGCTAGTCAATAATATATGGGCCACGCCCTAGTGGCAACATCGATCTAAGAAAGCCCAACAAAATAGCCTGACAAAAAATGACAGTAGCATAGCAAAGCACATAAAGGGTTCTTTACCTTTTATATTACATAAAAAGAAAATGGTTCGTATTCTTAACTTGTGTTAAGGTAATGTAAGCCTTTTATTGTTGTTGTTTTATTGTTGACTACTACGAAGCTATGCATATTTCTAATGATGCGTTTGTTTTTCTTATGACTGTCTTATGTGTTGTCAATGTTTTACGATTTGAAAACATGGTGTCATTATGTTGTTGAAGATTGTGGAAACATGCATGCTAGTGATAATGCATTTTTTGTTCTTATTGTGATTGCAGTCTAAGATGCTGCAAAGACCGATGGCATTCTCCGAGATTTTCAAGTGCACTCACAAGCGATCGAAAAGTACCAAAGAGTTTGTGGACAATAAGTCGAAGACTGTCAGTGTAAGTTATAAAAATGAGTCAATTTATTTTTATTATATTATTGTATATGTGTATATGTTACTCCACAATTTAATTATTATAAATGTCATTTCTTTTTCTATTTATAGGAATCATATACATTTGCTTCATCACAAAAGTACAAGAATGATCCATCATCCCAACCAAACTTTGATCCAGTAGCATGGTCGGAGGCAATTGGAGAGCCACAAACCACTCAGACCCATGTCTGCGAGTTTAGTAACAGAATACGACCTACTACACTATTTGTTCCAACTACAACAGCTACGTCTGTTTGTGGTTTGATACCTTTGCTAATGCTATATGAGTTCTTTCATTTGAAATTGAGGGCTATCAAGAAATGAAAAACGATGTGAAGGAGTTGAAGATTGACATGCATGATATTAAGTCCATCATGAAAGTTATACTTGAGAAGCTTCTAGATCCTACTAGAGAGTTTCATCATCACAGCAATTGCATCCTTAATTACAACAACAGTCACCCCTTTCTAATGATTGGGCTAAGGCACAACCATAATTCCTTTCATTGTAGAATAAATTCTTTGTATTAAAGTTTTTAATGGATTTTGACATAACACTTCTTTTATAATGTTTATAAGTTTTGTATGCTCTTTTCCATTTTATATTGCATTTTAGATTTTTTAAAACAAAATATTTACCTTCAATATTAATGTTATTATTATTCGATGTCGGAAATACAAAATTAGAAAAAATTCATAAACTTAATTATTACCTACAAAATTACCAACGAAATTTTTTCAACATTGATAGAATCTGTTACTTAATTATCAATGAATTTTGCATCATTATCGACAGAATAATACACATTATCGATAAAATATATAAAAAAATAGGTTACGAATTCCTTTGGCAATATCTTAGGTAATTTTTTCAATAAATTACCGATGGATTTGCCGACCATAATTGTTCAACAATAAATTACTGACGAATTTGCCAACCTCAAATTTTTCATTGTTGTCTTGACCGATCAAATTTGTTGGCGGATTCACTATATCATCGATGACCTTTTTAACTGACAGATCGACAAATTTACTGATGAAATTTTCAATTCATAAAATTACCAACGAAATTTTCAGTTATTGACAGAAATTTATTACGAACAAGTGTATTATTTCTGACTGATTACTAATAGAATTTTTTGTCAATAATTGACATTACCAACAGATTTTTTTTTCGCTAAAACTATTATTTTTAGTAATATACCTTGACTCTTGTATCTCATGGAAGTCCACATCAATGAAAATTTGAATCTACTTTAATACCACTTGTCACGGGCTCACATTTTCAATCCGAAAGATATGTTTGATAGGTGGAGGAAATGTCACGGGGCGATTCTTCAAACCACCCTCCGTGCGGCCTTGGGTTCAATCCTTAACCCGGTACTAGAACCCAAGTCAGCCTTAATGCCTCAGCACTCGTCTAGCAAGCACCCACCACTCCCACACGCAGCACACTACCTTCTGGCACCCACACTCACACCCAATGGCTTTAAGCCGGCAAGCAAACTTGCATAAAAGAGAAAGGAAGAAAAGAGAAGAGAATGCTGGAAAAAGAAAAGCTGAACTTCTATTGAATGAATTGAATGATTTACACAAAGTACAAGGGGTTATTTATAGCCATTTTTCCCCAAATATTTCCCCTCAAAATATTTCCCTCCAAAATATTTGAGAGGGAAAGCTAAAATTTCCAGCAGCTCAATACATCAAAAGAGTGGGCCTGGTGGGCCGGCACCCTCCTAGGCCCCCTGGTGGGTCTGGGCCGCGCACAGGCTGTGTGCCTAGGCGTTGGCGGGCTGGTGCGTAGAGGCCCCACGCAGGCAGTCTGTCTGGGCGCTGTGCAGGCCTGCGTGCTGTGCTCCTGCCGAGCCATCCTGCATGCCGCGCACCTGCGTGCCGCTCGCCCATGCTGTGTGCACCTGCGTGCCGCGCACCCCTGCTGGGCCGGCGGGCCCTGGGCCTGCGTACCGCGCTCCCATGCTCTGCGTCCCCCCGTGCCGCGCACCCCTGCTAGGCCGGCGGCCCCGAGCCTGCGTGCCGCGTACCCATGCCGTGTGGGTCAGTGATAACTCTATT